>NC_135512.1:11071250-11412500 GCF_051989575.1 Stigmatopora nigra
AATATCGACTTTAACAGTGCAATCCGAATTACGCAGAAATTGGAGTTAAAATGCCAGCTTAGGAATGGAATTCGCTGGTAACTCGAAGACTCCCAGTACTCTATTGCATAGGAAAGGAAAATGAATCTTAAGCAGCAATAAACTTGACCTTTCTAGAAGCACGCCCAAAACTGACATTTCGCAACATAGTAACCCAAACATTTTAGTAAGTCACCTTTGTCTTTGGATAAAATACAAGAAATGCGGGGGGTTATCTATTTCTATATCTTTCCCTAACAACATATCTGTCACCCCCATTTCTTACACACACGCACAAGGACAAAATCAAATGTATTTCACTGTGTAGCAGTTTAAGTCTCAAGTGACCTCAGCAAATTCCCTAAATGCCAAAAGTGTTCTAAAAGCCAGGAGAATGACGATGATAAGGTGTGTGTTTATGTGAGGGTCAAAAAGAAAAATCAATGAGAAACCATTTTACTACTATCCATGTAAGCCAATAGCTAATAAAACTGCAACAAAGTCAGTAACAATGAAGGCTATTGCTCCACATATACTAATAAACTACAGAGAATGAACAACATTCCACAGAAACAGTAAACTAACTTGTTTACTTGAAGATCTTCAGTAATTGTAGTGTCAAAAACAAACTGGATATAACTTGTTGAGATTCTCATGAATCAGATTGTACCAGGCACGTGAATGAATACGCAACAGTGCTGAATCGCTTTGAAATTAGTAAGGGTGTAACCCTTATATTCCCTGTTAATAGTTAAACACATTCCATGCTGAAGTCATTGCTTAGTTAACAAACAAGTGGTTTTTTGCACACGTTTAGAAATTCTGACGAACCTTTATGTTGCAAGCTTGTTCCATCAGTCTTCTTGCATTCTCTGCAGCTCTGTAACGTTTAGGGAGTTGAACTCTAAAGAACTTGAGCGCCCCTTCAAAGTCAGCCTGCAAGAGATCCTCTTTCGATGTCTGCAGAGAGACAAGTGGGGTCAGGGGGAGATAGAAGAGAACATTTTAGTTAAGCCAATTTTGAATGAATTTTAGTACCATTTACTCTTATGTTTTTAACTTCAAAGTAAATTATTCCTTGACAATAAAATAAGTGATAATAATTTCACCAAGTGTAAAAGCTGACGACTTCTAGTCTTTATATAGGTAAAAAAAACATTAACATTCCCCTCAATAAAGTAAAATAATTCACAGGGAACGCAAGGTTTTGTAAAATTTCTGCTGGTCATTTTCTTAGAACAATATAATTAATCAAATAAAAAATCTCTCAGCCTGTCATCATACACGGCTGTGTATGACGGAATTGATGTTGCTACTCCACAAAGTGCGTTTTCCCAGTAAACCATAAATAAGTAATATAAAAGTATAAAGAGTCACATCTTGGCAAGGTAAATTCTAAAATATTGCAATATCGATAATAATGTGGACTGATATGAATCACAGTGATGTACTTTACTTCCATCTATGCCTTTGCTTTCTTGAGTGCCTTAGACAAAGTTGAGGGATTTAATAACTGTTCCAATAATCAACATTAGCAAAAAACATTAAATAAATTAAAAAAAAAAACTTGGATTTCATTCCTTTGTAAGGAAAACCTCACTCCACCGGGTGAAATTCCACCCATCAATTTGCTTCTTGGTATCATGAGTCTGGTTGCAAACTGAAGTAGGTTAATGCAGGGAAGCCCAGATTTCCAACCACTTTGTGTCCTAGGAGGACCCGACAGCCTTCTAAATGCATCAAGAGCACCCTCTTTGGAAAGCTCAGAGGTGGAAGTTTTTACTGGCATACATTCACACATCTTCCGTAACATTATCACCAGTGTAATTCTGTCCAACTGTCAGCTAAGCAAACCATCACCTACTTACTATGAAAAATGAGCTTCATAAAGAGTTTGCAATTTAATGTTAGAACGTGGAGGAGGAGGAGGGCAGGAGCATATTTAGCATGCTGTCATTTCCCAGGTGCTCTTCACGTTTCACTGATGATTTTAAAGATAAGTCCCTAATGGAAAATAGCAATATTGAGCTAAATAGCTGACATTTATTGATCCATGAAAGTGACAACAAAAATAATCAGATAATTTCGAGGAGTAGGTTTCCTAAAGGGTTTATAACTTTAATATAAAGCTTTTTAAAACCGTTTTATAATTTGAAGAATTAAGACCTACCAGAAAAAAACAATACTTAAGACGCTTCATAAATATTAGTAAATGTAAGAATTTATAACACTATACTGGCAAGGCAATCTCAAACTAATAATACAATAAACAAATAAAATGCAATTAATACCACACTAGCACATGGACAATCACGCAATGTGCAATGGTTGAAAAATTTAACTTCACACTTTCATCCATAAATTGATATTTTTAACCTTATGGGGAACTCATTTAACCCACTGGCTGCCAATGACAGCATTAGGCGTCCATTCTATTTTATAGGGGAAGGGCGAATGGACCGTTCATCCGCGCCTCCAAGCCAAAATTGATTCAATATCGATCGATGTCAATGACGTGGAATGAGTAAAAAAACACCATGGAAAAAAACAACACTTTTAGTGTGTTATTTCTGCCTGTATTTGTATTTTGTTTTCATTTGTAATATATTTATTTTTAACTTCCTATGACCTGGCGTCACATTTTTGGTTGTCAAAGACTACAAGGGCCTGGCACCCACCCACTTATGATGTGGACATCATTTTTCTCAGAAACTCCACCATGTAAAAAGATAATTCTTAGTTTTTTTCACTCATCTGGTCCCAATTATCCTAAATATCAAAGAGAAAATAAAAATGCATGCCTTGCAAGAGTCGGGGTCTTAGGAGGATAAACCTATTTGTTATAATGACAATAATATGGCAAGTACCAAATGAAACACATCAGTACCACCATCTTGTGGGGGAACACTATATGTCGTGTGTGCCTATCATAGACAACAAACTTAAAAGTCCACACATTCCCACAACCAGACTTTCAACATATTAGTTTCAGAATCAGATGCATACTATATTACAATATAAGGTGGACACAGAGATGTTGACTGCACTAATGCAAAAGTCCTTTTCCCTATTGCTTCCCAACTATGAACAGTACCCACTCTCACCGCCAGCAGCTTGGGGACAAAGAGCCGATGTCCCATTCCAAGGAGATCCATCATTTTGCAAGCAGAATCTGCTGTGGCTTGACTGCTTTGGGCTTTTCCTTCTGCCGTTGCCTCGCCATCCTCCAATGCCCTTCGCACTGGAAGTTGCAGAGGAGGTCTCAGCTTTGAAAGAGGAGGCGGAGAGGGCAAAGGGGATGGTAGAGGAGATAGCGGTGGGGTCGGGGAAGGCAAGGGAGAGGGGCTATCCCTCTTTGGGGTTACGGTGGCGTACGACTCCAGTGTGTCGTTAGAAATGCCGCACTTGGGCTTGAGAAGTTGGAAGGGCAAGTAAATTGGTGGCAATACAGACTGCTTGACTTTATTAGGTCAGAAGGCAGTGTGAACACATCCACTGTCACAGCCTTGTTATTATTATTAATAATAGGAATAAGAAGACTGAGTCTTCATCCCACCGCCGTCAGAGCTCAGAAGTGACCACACGTTGTCCGATTGTTCCAGTCCAAAACTTAGCAAGGGGTTCTGCTGTTTGTTGCATAACGCCTTAATGTCTTCTACCTGCAAAGCGCTCTTAACTTGCTGCACTAGTAATGACAATCCAGTGTGTCGTTGCTAAGCAACAAAGAAGGCTCAACACGTGGGTTGCTGCTCCGACAAATGGCAGGGATGAGCAAGTAGTCCACCTTTTTCGTATTTATTTTGTCCTTTAGCAGACTTCAAACAGGGGGGAAACCTTTTGAGAAAACCGGACAAGAGAGCTGAAAATGCTCTAGACTCCGTTGGAATTTCAAAGTTCAATTTCATCAAAATGGAAAATCAGCAAAAAAATATAAAAATCGGGATCCTTTCAAGGAAGAAGCAAAGAGGAGATTGTGATATTGTGGCACTATGGAACGTCTTTAGAGGGAGAGAACATCTAAGTAAAATAAATACAGTTCCAGAGACCAGATCATTAGCAGATCTGTGGCAGTACGAAGAAAAAATGGAAAGCCATTTGATTCTCAACAACACAGACTAAAACGGATGCATCTGTGAGTCGTGAATAGGCTTGTGCCACCCTGAGCAATTGTTCTGGTCAGCAACTGGGGCGAGGCAAAGCAAGAAGAAGAAAAAAACATCATCAAAACATACACTGTTTTCCAGACCACTGTCCCTCTCTCTTGTGATGCTAACCGTTATTGGTTAGCAGCTTGCTGGGTATCTCTATTGCCATCCAGTATGTAGTCCGAGGTAGCGTGCGGCAAAGGAATATATTTCCAACACATGACTAAAGAAATGGAGGCAGAAGCTGCGGTTGAAAATATGAAAATAGAATTAAAACAGACAGTAAAGAAGAAAAGAATGTCGGAAAACAAAAAGCGTAATTCCTGCACGTTCAGAGAGCTAACAGTACACCTTACATTCTGCGAGTGAAGAGGGATATGGGTGATGAGTGTAAAGCAGGAAAGGGAGGGAGGTGGACCCAGATGGCGGGAGGGGGATGAGAGTGGAGAGGAGAACGGGATGGAGGGGGTTTTGGGGATGGAATGTCGTCATAGTTGGCCAATTGGAGGCTGTGAACGGAAGCTTGTTTCACACACCTCACATCCTCATTTGTGTCCCATCTTCAGAAATGCATCCGCTTTGTATGCATCTTTCTGATAGAGAAAATATTATTGTTGAGCTATTGGACACAAATGTCCAATGGTTTTAATAATATAAGATAATATAATATAAGTATTCGAAAAATTGTATACGTATACACATTTTTTTACTATTTGCAATTTTTTTTTAATCGTATGCGAATTATAATTTCTGATAATCTAGAAGTATTTTGTAGAGAACTGAACCTTTTTACATTGCTATCTCGAAATTAATTTCCCTCAAATCGAGATCGTCAAAAGTTTAATTTAGTTTAATAAATTAATTTTCAATTATGCTCACTGAAAATGTTTTCATTTGAAACTAGGAAGTATTGAGATACATATCAAGCCCATCCAATTTCCTGAAAACACTTAGATTTGACATAAAAAAAGGATTTAAACTAATTTGGACAATGTCCAACAACCAAATGTGCAATACAGTTTACATGAGGATAAATATTGCAATTTATGATCACAAACTCCTCATCCTAAATAACAAATGGATTCTTCAAGAATGAATGGACATCAGTTAGCAAGAAAAGGTTCAATATGACAGCGCTTGGCTTCATCTCCATTGCTTTTAACACGCCTACAATGCATTAGCAAAGATGATTGACGACAAGGCACAATGAACCATCCACATGCAAGATGACTGTGCTGAATGAATCGATACAAGCAACCTCAAAGAGATCTTGTAGCACAACAAACAGGAATTCCACACCACTAAGACAAATGCAAAGGGGTTCAGAAAAAACAGTGTACGTACACTTATATAAAGTTGTGCGTTTTGTTTTTGTCTACTAATACTAGTGTTTTTCCCCCACAATAACATACAAACACCAAAATGTGCCATCTAACAACTGTCAGGTGATCAATGAAGTACAATCAGATGACCCAATAAGTGCTCAATAAAAAAAGGATGTTAAAAGTATACCTCTATCCACTTGTATAAAATGGGTATAATTAAAAGTGTAAAGAAGGAAAGAAATGAACACTAAAAGGTCCTAACTATCAGCTGTAGCTCTGATAACCTGACACGAGGTGGTGGCAGATACCAAATGAAACTGATGCAGCTCAATTAAATAAAAGCATTATTATAGTATCACTGTATTGTGTATTGCAGAATTCCCATGACTAACGGTTGATAGATGCAACTTTGCATTTATGTGGTTAAAAAAGGCAAGAAAAAAAATCAGTTCCTTTAAAACAAGAGATGTGTTCATGAATGAATTGAGCTACAAACCTTGAGCAGAGCCAAGGCAACATTGAAGATGATATTGAGCCCCTGCAACGTAAAAAAAAAAGAAGAAAAATATTAATAAAGCATTATAATATAGAGGTCATAGAAACAACTAAGTGCATTTTATGTACTGTAACATTAAATCAGGAATACACAATAAAAGCAGATTTTCAGATTAATGTTTAGAGATGATTGTCTCTCATCATCAACGGTGACTGTGAAACATGCAGATGATGTAGAGCTGGCAGCTCTGCGGGAAGACCCCATCTCCCTCGTCTCTGTGATGAGTTCACATGGCAACACGGAGCTAAAAATAACCAGACAGCCCTAAAAATAAGGAAAGCGAGGGAGAGCACACGCTGTTTTCCCTCAAGATGGCGCTACAATGCAAAGTCAAGATCAAAGAGGTTGGGGAAGAAGCACTTTTGGTTTTTACAGCCTATGAATGTGTGAGAGTATTAAATTGATTTTTAGTATGGACGGGAAGGATAAAGACACAGGAAGTGTGTTTGAGATTATTCATTCATTCATTTTCAACAGCTTGTCCTTGTCATGGCTGCGGGGTGCTGGAGCCTATCCCAGCTGATATCGGGCAAAAGGCCAAAGAACCACTGCGCCCTCAGGGTGGCTGGTCGAGATTAATAATCGTAAAATATATCCTAGCAATGAGACAGAGCAGTGTGACAGGAGTAAAGGTAAAATAAAGCCCAGAGGAAAATATATTCAATGTTGAGAGTAATCAAACAATCTGCCTTTTGTGTTCTAAACATCCCCTAATGTGTTTAATGTAATGAATATAAAATGCATGTTTATAATTGAGGATGCTAAAACTCTTGAGCTTTGCTTGATCATATTTTAAACTTTAGCAATGAAGCCTGTCACAGTAGATTGATCCCAATGACCACCCAACCTAGTGCGCTTCCAAAAGAAGGAATTCCACAAGTATATATTTTTTCTCTGTAATAAATTGACAGAACTGGATTGTGAGTCTATTCTGATGGTCTGACTGACACCTGATTACTGTGATACGCCACATCTACTGATGTCTTTGTAATTTCTAGATGGATTAACTGAATTAAAATCAGGTCAGATGTTTACAACCCGCAAAACCAGTTATGCAACCCATTCCCATATCTTTTACAGAAATATGTTTAACATACTACAAATGACATGACCAGAAAAAGAAGGCCACTTTGCTGCTTCAGGGACTGGACAACTGGCTGTGTGTGAGTCTTTCCTTCATTTTACGACCCACTTATCCTCACAATGATCACGGGGGGTGCTAGAGCCTATCCTAGATAACTATAAGCACCAGGCGGGGAACACCCTGAATTAGTGGCAAGCCAATCGCAAGGCACAAACAGATGGACAACAATTCACGTGCACATTTATACCTAGGAGCAATTTAGAGTTTTTTTTACAATTTGATATGTATCTAATTATTTCCTAGGCAGGATAACTTACAAGGAAAAGTGAAGGCAACGGTGATGGGGGAAAGAAAATGATACACAAGAAGAGCAGCTGTCGGAGTAGCAGGAGAAGAAAATGGATGTTTAACGAACAGATTCTTATCATGCGGTTCATTGGCTGAGAAAAACCTGGGACGCGTCTTATTGTTCTGCTTGAGGCCAGTGGGAGAGCAGGAAGAGTGGGAGGAACAGAAGAAGAGTAAATGAGAAAATATAGAAACCAACGCTGAATGACAGGGTAGGACTGATGTTTTCATTTTAAAATGTGAGGCAGTGTAAATGTACTTATTAAAGCTTTCAATCTTTCTAAGGATTTTAAATGATATTGGTGATTTCAAAAATGATGATTAAGGAATCAATGGAAAAAATAGTTTTCTTTTCTGAGATGCAGTGCACCATTGGCACATAATCTCACATAATCTCCAAATTTGAGGGGCTACAGTACCTTGTGCATGAGGTTTAAAACGTTAAAATGTATTTCTCTGGTGGACACTATTTCCCCTAACTTAAATTGGGTTCTTTCCTCATATTTTATCCTAGGAATTACGAGAGAATACATTGCACTGATTACAACTGTACCTCACAAAGCAGGAGATCAGTGATGTGGAACACCATGCAAAGAGGGAACTTGGCTGTGAAGAGGGTGAGAAACCACTGTGAGGCATACATGTGTGCCTCCAAGTTTAGTTCTTGGAAATGAACCCACAAATCAGGTAGTTGTTCCTAGGAAAAAAAACAAGAGTATTACTATGTATATAGTAGTATTATGGGAGCCACACACCAAAATATTTAAATATGACCAAGCATTAAATCAGACAGTGGATTTCACAGATATAGACATTTTTTTTAACCCTGTTTACCTGCATAAGCTTCTCAAGTTGATGGAACTTGCAGTGAAGATCTTCAAAGTTGTTTTTGTAGAGAGCTCTCAGGCCATACTGAAACATGATTTTCACCAACACACAAAAGGCCTGTTCTTCAGGCATCTGAAACAACAGTAAAACATACAGTTAGGCATTTATTGCTGACATTTCTGTCTGTATATTTGTTTTATAATGTTTTTAACAAAAATATATATATTTGCTATAACTTTCTGATGTGAGCCAATGAAGACAAAACTGCATTGTTGTTGTTGCTGGATGAAAATGTGAAGCTTGGTGCATCTCACAGACAACCACTATTTCTCAATTTCATGTACACACCCCAGCAGTTGCAAACACACATACACACACCTAGGCACACCAAGGCTATGAGATGGCATTTTATCTGTGACTGTGTGTGTTTGGGGCTGAATGTGCTGCAGGTGTACCTGAGCGGCGATTAATATTCTTGAGATCGGTTTCTGTAACCTCTGCCTCTTTCTTCCCTTCAACCATGTCTTCCTTTTTCCTCCACCCAACCTAACTGGCTATATTGCATTCGTGCTCCATTTTTCCACATTCATTTTCCTGGCACCTGTACCTGATGTAGCTCCAATGACAGCTCAGTGCCATCAATTCATCTTTTCACATATTGCCCAACTGTCTTTCCTGATGGGGGCTCCTGTTGACATCTCCTGTCTCCCACAACCTTTCTCCTCTTTAACCTTGGAGGCACGTCTTTTACACCCAAGCCAAATTTCCACCACTGTTTCAACAAAATTACTAAAAAGTGATATCAAGTAGGCCTTTCCTTCCAACATGTGTCTCCAACTGGTTTCTTTGAATACAATTCAGTATCTAATTTAATAAAAACATTCACACAGGAAGGATGTATAATAGTGTACATTGCTGAGAAATGGTAAAACCCAAATTATTCTCAAATAAAAATGGTCTAATGCATAGTTTCACATACTTTGGTGATCTTTAAAGATATTGAATGTTTTCAGCAAAGAATGTGGTTAAGGGAGGCAACTGCAAAGTAATAATTACAGTACACACACGTTAAAATGCATGTAAGTTTAAATTTGAACTTACATGCAGCAGCAGGACAGCAGCAAGAAATGATTGACCCTGGCAGTAACCAATCTCCTCATCGTAGACAGCATAAGCCTTAAAGATAAAAAAAGATGACAGAATAATTTGTCAAACAAACATAAAACACCAGACGAGCAATGCAATTTTCTTCTAGTAAGCAAAATTGTCAATGTTTCCATTTGTACTAATATTCCATATTTCAGCACCGTCATTTTCCTTGAAATAGACAAGAAAGATTATTTCTGTCTATTTCTATTTCCTCAAAATAGACGGAAAGATTATTTCTGTCAATTATAAGAAATATTATTTAGATGGCCCCTGCACCAGACAATGACATGCACTCTGTGTATTAATTATACTTATACACAGTGTAAACAAATACAGATAAGAAAATATTCCAATACGAATATTATATTAAAAAAATAGTACAAAAAATATACATTTATGTGAAATTATCATGATTGCTTAGATGTAAAAAATGAAGTTGTGTATTGTTCTGATATAGGCATGATCACATATTTTAATCTATCGTATTTTTTGGACTATAAACTGTTCTGGTTTGAATAGTGTGTTTTATGGTCTAGTGTGGCTTGTATTGCATATAGGCTTGTACAATCCTAACGAACTGCAAGACTTTTATTAAGAATATCTTTATGGTTTATATGCCAGTGTGGTTTATGTGTATATAAACATAATTTTCTTATCAATGTTTGTGTGTGCTTCTTATAGTAAGGTCTTCATTATAGTCCAAACATTCCAATATATATCGGATTTTGGATTTTTGACTGAATGTGCAATTAGATAATCAATGCATTCACATATAAGAGAAAAAATCTATCTTTATTATTTTGCCTAATTTGAGGATTAATGTGCAGGTAATGGTTATGTTTTATGTAATTGTCTGGGCTACAATATTCATCCTGACATGCTTGATGGAGTGCGCTAGTCACACATTCCCAACTCAACAAGGTGACATGTCGGTTGACAGATGGAAGGGGGAGGTCCTGGTGTGAGAAATCTAAATTTGTTACCCAGAGTACATAACAGCCGCAGCGGGGTGAAGTATTACCATATAATATAAAGCAGACACCTATTTCATAACAGTCTAATGCTCTTTTTAAACTGTCAACATTTTATGTCATTAAATAAACTCGAGGAATTAAAACAAGCTGGTGGTGGGCCTTATTTAAGTACCAAGTAAACCATTTATTCTGACAAGGATTAGCTGTAAATGAAAGTGGTAAAAGCAACTCTTTTGGCGAAATTAAAATACTAATGTGTGAAAAATATTAAGTGCTGGTTGTATCTTAAATTATAAATGATACAATTTTGTTTTATTTAAAAGTAATGTCTATTTTTATACTATACCACCCTGGAAAGTGTGGGAAGAACAATCTTCCAAGGAGGATAAGCTCCAGAAAGCGCGGTAACGTAAGATGATTCCACCATATTTCAAAGGAGAAATGAAGAATGGTAACAGTTAAACGGATAAGAAATGATCGTTTCAATAAAGATTTAATGTATTCTCATTTGTGATCAGTCAGACAGACAGTATCAGATTTAAGCATCTGCCTTATTTTACATTTTCTTCTCCAGGCAAATGTCCTGGAAAGTCATTCAAATTAGTCAACCAAGAGCTTACACAATTTAAAAGAAATTCAGGAAGAATAAATGTTCTCTTTTTCTCATAAACTCACTGTTAAAATGTGTTGGAGAGAGACATTTAACTTTGACTTCTGGAAAAGGCTTAAAGAATGGTCAGTCAGGCTTGCACAGGTTAGATGTAAATGCACTTGAATGGAACATCCACAAAATGAAACAGAAAGTCACGAGCAAAGTTCACACAGCTCAATTGACCTTTCTCGGAGAATAAAGGTTAGAAAATTAAAGACTCCATGCATATTAGCGAGTAGATTCCTGTGAAGATGAATTTACAATAGGTTCTGGATCCCGTGTGCTGTAACCCACTCATGCCTCAAGATCCAGCCAACCTTATCAGCAGCAAATCTACATGAATTTGCATACAAATGAAGGCTAGCTCACCACTGACCTACTTGGGTTCAGGGAGGATGTAAACCCATTCTGACAGGTCCTCCCACTGTGCTGATAGCCCAAAAAATACAAAGGTGTGGCGTTCTGCTTATCGATAAAACAACACAAAAAATGTGTTTGACTTAAAATTCAATTGTCCTGGCATGAAATAGTTCAATTTTTGAATCAGGAGTCATTAAGAATTAATCTTGTACCGGATTCTGTATGAACTTAAGAAACTTGTAAAGTAACAACTTGTGAAATCATTTTGATGTTGTTATGTTAAGTGGTTGCCCCACTAAAATACTTCTTTCAAACATGGATTGAAGGCGAAGATCTGGTCACATGATGTAATACCGATATTAAAGATTAGCAATTTACCAAGTTTTCAAGCAGGATTACAAAAAAAAAAATAAACCAATTTCATCATGGAATATTTTGATAAAGACAAGACATATGCAGCCAAGTCAGAAGGATAATATTCTGACTTATCAATGTTAAATGTGGCCATCACCTGTAACACATTTCACAACAATACTATCAATATTCTTCTTTGCGTTGAAGTGATTGGTATTATTTAAAGTGGAATGCAGTTAAAGTTTTTGGCTATTGGTGGAACATAGACAAACCTTTATATATTCCAACAAGTTGAGCTTGCTAACACACACTGACATAAGGCAAATATTGGCACCGTAAAAAACCCATGATTGGCATTTATTCAACTCTTTACAGCCAGTCATGATCCCGAAACTAAACAAGCCTGCCACGATATGCCCCTCAACCTTCATGTCGACGCAGTTTTTTTTCCTTTAATATTGCAGGCATTCTAGATAGAATGCAAAGAACTACCTTATTTCACGTTGTGTAATCACTCGGCCGGCAGATTCAAACTGCTCGCCCACTGTGCCATTGTTATTCAGTTAAGACTTATTATTTTTGTTATATATTCTTCACGCAGTTTTTCCAAAATGAAAAAAAAAATGAAATGCACAGTTAAAAATCATAATCTACATGAGTCTCTAGCATTTACCTAGGACAATAACTAGGGACTTCCGGGGTTGCTGGAGCCTATCCCAGCCAACTTCAGGGTAAAGGCAGACTACACCCAAGATTGGTTGCAGACAGCAAAAAGGCACCCAGATAGACAGGCAACCATTCACTCACAATCATGCCGCCAACGAGCCGGACTCGATCCCACCCTTGACCGCACCAAAGTCAGGCAAGTGAAACACTACACTAAAGGTTACTTTTAAAGTATAAGGAATTTCAAAGCCTTAGATCCGAAGTTAGGGTCTTTAAGGCTATTTGAAAGTCAGCATTTAACTGCAGCATTCATTTTTTTGATTGACATTCTTTTAAATTAAGTTTCACATTTTCTTCATACCTTGCAGATCTTGTAGAGCGAATCCTGTCCATCTCCATCAGAGTCCTTGAAGTAGTCGTGTGCAGGGAAGGTGCGGTGGATGTCTCGAGTGATTACACCCTCCTGAGCAGAATCCTGAAATGTGTAATGCAGTTCATTACCACATTTCAATTGAGGCAAACACTGAAAGCCAATTTACAGTCAAATGTTTTAAACATTTACAAAATGTACAATAAAATGATTATAAACTTGTTTGGTTATGGTGTAAATTTGGTGAGAAATAAAGTATGGACAGATTAACCTCTCAATGTCCAACATATTTAAACACACTGGTATTTTCTCTCAGACTCAAGACTTATTTTCCCAAAACCTAAAGCCAACTCTGAGCCTAACTAGCCTTGATGTGTGAATCAAAGAAAAATGAAGACCAAGAACATCAGACACAAGAGGTAGAAAAGGCAAAATTCATCCTAATTCCTACTTTATGACTAAAAACATGATCTTACATAGGAATTTTAGTTCAAGCAACTTGTATTGTATCCCCTTTCCTTTTGAAACGGAACGTTCTTGCCACAAATGACTATGGATTTCGGCTGCCCACATCCATCTAATCATAAAATCACAAACTGACTAGATTATGTTTAGTCTGGGCCACTGCTGGGGCCATACCATCTGTTGTAGGACTTTGCTTTACATGTTACTGCCGATATTTATTTATCACTCTGGATGTACTGTACGTCTGTGGTCATCGATATGCGTCGGCATTAATGTTAAACGCCTACCATGTGTTCCCGGGCGACAGAAAACAAGCTGTATACCAGTCATGAACAGTGACGAAAGCTTTACTTTAAAATATTCCAAAAGCTCCATGTCAACTAAGATTGGCTCAACCATGATCCCATGAGAAAAGCACTACCGAAAATGGATGAATGGATGGAAAATGCAATAGTAAAAGAGTTAAATACGGAAATTTCATACACAGATTTGTATCGTTCATTTTTCTTCACTATGAATATAGGGGGAAAATATACTAGCTCCCAATAAGTATGTACTGTACTTTGTTGTTGGAATAATAAGGTACCAGAAAAATGCTGAGGCAGTTACACAGTACACGCCTGTAAATGTCAGAAGTTTCATACAAATTAAATGTCTTCATAGTGAGTTACATGCCAATTAGTTCCAATGCCTGCTGTAGGCAAATTAGCGTGTAATGTTATAATGGGATTTTCAGCATGGTGTTGGTCCTTTTGTGCATTATGGGTTAGGATGAACAAAAAAGCTAAACATTACTGTACATGAAATTCATAAGGCCAGGTAAACAAACAAATGAGCTTTATATATAGAAGGCTGTAGTAGTTTGTAGTTTTGTGTCCAAAGATTTTAATAATTAGCTGAAGTACAAAATTGAATCTTGTTCTGAGAGTTATGCTAATAATGTACTAAATATGCACTGCTTTTTAAATATAACATGTTAAGACAGCTTGGTAAAGAGAGCACACTAACCCAAAAGTGTTCCTGCATATTAACTACTTTCTAACCTCCAACTGTGAGTGTTTAAATGTCGGAGAAAATTATACCTTAATGGAAATGTCAAAGAAATGCATGACATGAGTTGTGGTAGAAAACAAAGCTTTTAAAATTACAATTCTATCCTTTGACAAATGCAATTCAACTTCCGTATATCTAGTCCAAAGACCTAGTAAACATGGTTCCAGACTAGTCTAGTTGATGGAAAACACTTTTAAATAAAAATACCACATGAGGTACCAGGTTTAAATCCTTGACAAGCCTCTTCAACTAAAGTGGCACTCATTGCACAACTTACAACTAACGTCATCAACAAAAGTCGATTGGTGATTTAATTAGAAATGTTAGTATCCCATATGTTGCCAGACAGAGACCGCATGATCGCCGTGCTATATTCCCTTCTCTTTCTTATCGTTTAACATTAACATAAATGTACTGTGTCCCCTTGTTCATACAATTGAAGAATAAATTATATCTTTCTGGTAATCCCAGATTTTACAGTGTGTAAATGCTTTTCTGTGTATATTAAAAGGAGATCGTTAATTTGGAATTTTTGTCTTGTCGTGTGTTGTGCTTAAATTAGTATGGGAAAACTAAAGGTAAAAACATTGTCTTGCATGCTGTTTTGCTGAGTGACATTTAAGAGACTTTATCCAATGAAATTAATCATACATACATTTTAGTCTTGGAAATCTCCTTTTTTTTGAGAAAAAAACAATGACAAGTCTTTCCTGAAATTAGTATGCTGATATCAATGAGGATTAACACGAATCTATTTGACATTGAAAGTCGTAAACACTTTTGATTTAATACACCATGCATGTCACTGCTAATTAAGCGCTTCATTACTCAAAAACTCCTGGAAAAGAAATTTTCTTTACGTGTTTTGAGAGTGTTTCACTATATATACATACATAAACCATCTCCTATGTATTAACATATGTATTTGGCTTTTAATTTTCTGACCCTTGAAAGTACCTTTGACTCCAACACTGATCTTTTAAAAAAAAAAATCATGTCTCATTAATACTGTAATACATATATTATCAGATTGTTATCATAGTTCTAGTTTAAAGTGCCTGAAGAAATGCACTGCATCCTTTTGAGACCCGTTTCTAATATTTTGGTCGCCGAGATGAAGGCAAGTACTATGATGAAGGTAAGTTCTATCCAAACACGAGTTCAGTGCTGCTCATTTAGATGAATGTGTCAACGTGAAACATGCAAATGCTGATGCCAGCAGCTCTTTAATCTCAGCAGGGGGGGGCTGAGGTGTTCAGCAGGAACTGCAACCTCATCAGCACCATCAATTCTCTGTCACAGTACCCCAGTTCTGTTCTACTAACACAAAACAAATCAAATGACAAAAGCTAGTTCTCGCAAAACAAAACAAAGTGGTGAAAAACTAGCTGGTGTATATTTCTGATCATATTTTAGTTGGAATAAGTAAAATAATTATTTGTATCTCAGCTGACATCCTGAAATGCTCAATACTGTATGTGCTTGACAAAGCAGGTTCCAATTTGGTGCAAGAGTTTGCACTGGTTAGATTTAATTTGTTGATATACACAATCGATACTCATAGTTTTTGTCTTGCGAGTTAGTTTTCAGCTGATCAATTTAAAAAAGAGTTACCTGCCTGGCTCTTTAACAAAAGAAATGGCTGCATGTTAAGACCAACCGTATGTATACATGTATGTGTATTATGTACGTACGTGTACACGTATACGTGTGTGTGTGTGTGTGTGTGTATGTATATATGTATGTATGTATATATATGACTTATTGATTTATTTATTTATTCAGATATCAACTTATTTATTACCTATTTATTTATGACTAAAAAGTTATTTTTCTCTGTCTGTATTCTCACCCTCGAATACGGGATGAATAAAGTTATATAATCTATTTGAGTAATTCCAGAATTGGGGCACATTGGACGATTTTAAGCTTTTAGTGTATCCTAATGTATATGCTGGTATTTTAACTGTGAGAATGTCTTTCTGTCATGGGAGTCAAAAGGAATGGGGAAAAGAAAAAAAATACAACTAAACAACTTTGTTTGTTTTTTCTTCTAGCAGGTTTCCCTGGAACTTACTGCAACATAGGATAGAGGCATGCTAAGAATACATTCTGAAGTCAGATGGAGAATAATCTGAAAGCTGCTGCTGTGGCAGAACGAAGCTAGTAGCTCAGCATCATCGCTATTATCACTACTATCCAAAGGACCTTCTATGTGACTGATCCATCCACCGCTGCCACAGGTGATTCAGTAGACGGGATGTTCAAGGGGATCTAGAGGGCAGTAGGCAGTGTGTTTGTTCCATTCTAGGATTAGGGCAACAGAGTGACAGTGAATCACTGACTGCGATAAGAGCAGCCAGTAGATGTACTACTGAATAAAAATAAAAAGGCTGATCTTGCCTGAGGGCCATAGTCATTGTTTTTAGTTTGCTAAACAAAAAAGGTTAAAAAACAGTCCTACATAAAGAATTAATAGGTCATTATATGTTTATCTCAGCCAAATATTAGCAAGAGAAAAAGTTCAAACTAAGTGACCTTATAGTTGTATAGATATGATGCCACCTATTGACAGAATGCATACATGCAACATGCATTGAAATAACCAAGGCCTGGACTAAAAGTGGACATTCCCTTTAACTCTTTACATTCCATTGATTGCGCTAGACAGCCAATCCATTTAGGCAAGCAGTTGATTTAAACTGATTGACAGAAGGCCTTAAACGCGACAGATGGAAACAAAGAGGGAATGAGAGTGTACAAGAGGAATGGCTGTGAAGAGAAAAACTGAGAATGGACAGAGGAAATGACATGGCCAAACAAATGGGGGGTATGTGTGAGAGTAAAAGAGTGAGAGTGAGATGAATCAAAGGCTTGATCTAATTGTAACCTGCATGCATCTTGGTCAAAAATAGATTATTATTCAGGTTCTTTGGACTAAAAACAAATATTGTTGATATTTGCAAACCTGCTGTCCATGTTAACATTGTTTTATACCATAATTTTGGGTGCTAGTGTGTATTTTTATTCATTCAACTCATTTAATCTGAACGCATACAAATGATCACAACTACAACAACCTTTTCAAGTTGAGGTCAACAAAAATGTTCCCTAAACAAATTTAAAATGGAACAATAACTCTGACACTTAATATTGGGTATGGAGTAAAAATCAAGTAAACTTGCTTTTTAAGAATGTGTCTGGCCATTTCCTGACCAATATCGTGCCATGAAAGAACAAAGGCCAATAATCTGCTCTCATATTTTGCATACCATTTGATACTCAGGGGATAAAATGCAACAAGAATTCATCCTTCTCATTATTCCGTAGTATGAACAGAAGCAAGAACTCCATCATGCTCATTTGATAATATTACATAACTCTCAAGAGGGGAAGGGGCCCCTGGGAACCAAATGATGTGAGGTGGCACGCTTTGCTAAGTCAACAAGACCAAACTGATTGATGCTGGGTGCAGACAGCTGAACATTCATATCTCATACAGTCCATCAGTGAGAGTAGCACAAATCAAAAATGTTTCTGCTCATGGTAAAACCATGGCAACCAATATGGCAATATTTCATGAGTGAAAAATGAGGCGACAAACAGAAAATGTTAAAAATCACTTATATTGGCAGGATAATCAGTCAAATGTTTCATTTGCAATGTCATTCATCCAGACCTTTTTTATGTAGAGTTAGACCGCTGTTTGAATCTTAAATAACAGGTCCTTTAGAATCTTAGGAAAGACATCTGTACATTTAAAAAAGAAGTGTAAAATGGACACTTTCAGTGGTCAGGTAGTTACTGTAACTGGGTGACACTAGCAATTCCATAATATTAGTCGTACTGGTTTGTATTTTATAGTAGGTACTAGAAATTATGGATAGATTACATTCTGACAACTTGCTTTTGCCCTCAAATGGCCATCACTTTGAACCACAGTCAATCTAAAATTCTAAACTGTTATGGTTTAGCAGTTTTGTTCTATTGTTTTAAGAGTCCTAAAAATGTACTCCATACCAAATTTAAACAAAAAAATACAAACAAATTAAGAAAAAAAAAACATCTTATGTTGGCATGTCAAACACCCTTGTTCCCCTCAATAAATCATCTTTGTCTATGATAGTGAATACTGGAAGTAGGTTAAATGTATCCAATCTATTGTCAATGAGTAGAATATTTAGGACATGAAAATGGGTGTTATGAGAATAACTGTGTGCTCAGCACACATTGGAAAGTTCAGGTCAAACAAAAGTGCTTTCCTGGCAAGTCAAAGGCCATTTGTTTTATGGAAAGGCACCTTTTTCTGTTTTTTCAATAAAACAGTTTGAATGCTTGAGGAACACAGAGGATATTATGAACAATGCAGAGTAAGCGCTAATGTATGAGCAATATGTACTTTCCAAGCATTTGATATTTATACAGACTGCATTCTCAGTCAGTTTGCAGGCTAAAGTTTAAAATACAGTCGGTAGAAAAAGTACTCACTCCTTATTCCAATACCATTGTTGTTTTGAGAATATTCATTATCGGGAAATGTGGAAAACTGTGCAGTGAAGCTTGTTAGGTCCACTATACATATCTAACCAAAACAAATACATATGCAGACCACTACTGCAACACCTGATTCAATCGTCTCATGTCTCTTTACTTCACAGGAGTTTTAGAGATAATCTATTGCTACGATATTCAAGAGGACAGCAGTACGGTAATTAAAAAACAGCACTCCTGAGACCTTTATCCTTGGTTGTTGGCAAGGAACTTTCAAGCTGCTTCCCTCGAGGCTTTAGAGCGGGTGGCAACATCTGGCCCACTGAGCAGATTGCTAATTCATCTGCCTTTGTAACTATGCCATGGCATTTTAATGGTCAGGCTGGTTCTACATTTCATTACGCTATGTTGGGAATGATGTGAACAGAAATGTGAGTTATGATTTCGCTTACAGCTAACAGCAGGCAAGAATGCAGCGTTATAAAAACTCATTTGAACTAATCGAGGTTTGCATATTTTTGATTAAATTACCTTTTGCAAATGAGAACGCTTCAAGGTTAAGTCTCAGGTTCCCATGACTATACATAGTAGTACAAAATGTGATCAAATGCACTTTCACTATTAGAGCAAAAAAATGGATAAACATGGAATATTTCTGATACAAATATTATATGGACGTGAGTTTGTGTACACAATATGGAAGAATAACTTTAAAGGAAGGACTGTTGGCTAAGGTAAGAAGATGCTGTGTTGGTGCAGATGAGCTGTTTTCAACCAGCACCCAGAGGACATTATAGACAACGAAGACTCTGCTCGATGCTTAATGCCATCACAGAAGAATATTTTAAGTCTAGTCAAGGGTGTTGTGACAAATTTAAAGAAGAGAGACGTGAACAGTAGGCAATAAAGCAGTTATGTTAGCGCTGACAGGGATTAGTCAATGGTTAACCAAATAGACTGCAATGGGGATTTTATTTTTTTGCCTTTAGAAATACATAGTGACTTATTTTTTTTTTTGGTAACTGTTTTAGTGGAATGTCTTAGACTAGTGGCTCCTTTCTACAAGCCACTGTGTGCAGAGGACACTCTTGGCATGTTCATGTTAATTTAGTTAATATACATAAATGGATTGTTTTTCTAAGGTTTTTATATTTTATAGTCAGCTGTGCGCTATAGTGCGGCAATTACAGTAATTTGGTTTTGGGGGCCAGACAAAACAATGTGGTGTGGTGAATCTGACCCTCCGACCTTGAGTTTGATAGCTGTGCACTAGAATAACAGTCATCATTATAATGAAAATGATGGCTATACTTCTACAGCAAGTTATCTCGGCATTAGTAATTTTCATTGAACGCCTCCCAGAAACTCTGACATTTCAAAATTACTGATATTAAGCAACCTGTGTTTATTTTCCTTTTGGACTGACCGACATTTTATTAAAACACAGCAACAGTTATAAATTGTACATAGAAAATTAATCATGAAATGTTTTTTTTTCAAAATATATGGTCCTCTCCAAAGTATTCCTAAATTGACTGCAATTTCATGGTTTATTGATCAAAAACATTTTGTTTGGGCAATCATAGATGAATATAGATGATTATGTGATCAGACCTAAAGATAATGGTTTGGTCATCCTCGTTGAACTACAGACTTCCCTTGATTATCGCAACTCGCTATTCGAAGGATTACTGTATTCATTTTATGAATTTTACTACGTTAATATTTTGTCCATTGCACACAGACATTCATGATTTGTAGAGCACAAATTTCATTCTCATTCATTTAATGGAATAGATGATATTTTCCTATATTCTACAATACAGTTTTGTTTCACAAGGCTAAATGCACCAAATTCAATACACAGAACAATCTAAACACCAATGAAGAGCAGCTGCATTAATTTTCAATCAGCCTTAGGCATGTTTCCATGTGGTATCATTAATCTACTACAAGCTGTATCTTTTAATGGCTAATTAAATTGGCAAAATGCTGCCGTCTTCAACAATGTGAAAACGTGTAAAATCTACAAATATGAATAATGAGTAGCATAAAATGGATGATGAGTTTTCATCTCAGAAAATAACTGATACAAGGACACAACAAAAGCAAGAAAGTATATACAAATCAGAGGATGAACAGAATACTTTCATGGCACATTAAATTAAATGAAGGGACATCAGATTTGGGAGGAGCACTTTTTTTTTAAATCTAACACCTGCCTCAGTCTACTTTGCCATCGGTTCCTAGACATTTGAATTTGAGCCATACTCACCTCTTTCTTCTCATTACACACAAAGGTAAAATATATTAACTCCAATTTTTTTTCATTACTTCAGGTTTCAAGGCTTATGTTTTTTTCACTACCTGTTTATCAATGGTCTCGATAAATAAAATCAGCAGATAGAAAACTTTTTGCTGGAGAAGCCCATGTTTGTGAAATCTAAAGCAATGATAGTAAAGATAGTATGAACGCTATTGAAAGTTCTAAATACAAGAATACAAACTATTTCAGACTAATGCTAAAAGTGGATCTTGCCTTATGATTCCAACAAACATTGGATCAGTCATAAGAACTGTGTTGCATTTGGGTGAAAAAATCGGGCGATAAAATATATTGAATATCCCTTGAGGATGAGCGTTGTAAGACAGCTTGCTGCAAACGAAAGGGAAAACTTTGTTCCAAATCACACATTTAACATCAGGTATGAATATTTATTGTCCTTCCCCAAGGTTGAAGACAGATTTCTTTTGTATGAGTGCTGTTTAATGAGTACATTGCTCTGTATAATGTGTATCCATCATGTACTGGCCTATAGACAATGATGTACAGAGGAGGTAGTTAATTTCTGACTATATTCAGTCACACAAGTGAAGTTAATGTACATGGATAGCTTTTTATTATTCTAGAAATATTATGCCATATGGCACTAGCTATATTAAAGTCTGAGGGGTTTTTCATCAATAAAGCCTCTTTTATGAGTTCTACCACAAAGTACTTGTAAGCTTCAAGGCTTTTCTACACTTTTAAAGTTCGTTGAGTATTACTACTCAAGGTATTCATAAGGTAATTATTTGTCCTGGCATTTCAGATTTGGCACATCCGAGGCCACTTAAATGCCTTTCGAGCATGTAGTTTGCCCTACCCCGTGAAGACAGTTTAGAGGCACATAGTGTTTTACGACCAGGAACTCAGTATTGCAAAATGGATGGATATGTGGGTAAAAAAATAATCAAATCAGCAGTCAACATATTTGGTTGTATATGAAGGTAAAGCAATCAGATGCTAAAATCTTTGGAATGCAACGTGCAGGCTCGAGTAGATTGGAATATTTTGGAAAAGCCTGACACATTGTCCCAGACTTATTAAAATGGGTATGAAATTAGGAAAAGGCCATCTTTCTACTGATAACCATAAAGTTGGTATTCTCCATGTTATGAACGTGGTAAGGAAATGAGTGACGAGTTTAAGGAATTTGAAAAGGTTCTGTGACCAGGGGAGTCGTTTCATTGCTTTATGTCATGTGAATAAACTAAATTGTCCCGAGAGAGAAATTGAGAAATCCACAGCACATAGCTAGTACTCAAGTGAATAAGGTAAACACTAGGCTTCTGATTCATCTGCCAGTGTTTGCCAAGGTGATTCTTTTGTAATGGAAATGTGAATAGTTTGAGCAGTAACAAAAAGGTATTCAGAGGAACCCACAGATAATTATAGAAAAGAAAAACTATTGTGAATTTATTGATATACTGTAAGTAGAAGTGAACTGAAGTCAAGGTATTTTTCGGGGACAGGCATTATGTATTTATAAAAACATTTCTTTAACTGGCAAATGTTGTTGTCGCATCCAATTGGTGTGTATTGTGTCATAAACAGTGGGAAAGTAAAAGTACAGGTGGCCGTTATTGGCACCCTAAGCTCAACGGCACAGGCGGGTCTCACTTAGTATTGGAGCCAAGCCAAAAAAGAGCAGGCAATGGAAAATGGTGAACATGGAAATTGGCATATCTGTTAACTCTATGAGTAACCACTGAAATTTGAGCCAAGATAGAAAAAGCTAATGTTCAAGAACAGCTAGTGGCCTTGTAATAGATATGTTGTGCTTGTCATTTTCAACTGTATAGAGCAGTGTATATAAATGCTTATATAATAGGA
This sequence comes from Stigmatopora nigra, assembly GCF_051989575.1. Lineage (NCBI taxonomy): Eukaryota > Metazoa > Chordata > Actinopteri > Syngnathiformes > Syngnathidae > Stigmatopora > Stigmatopora nigra. Next base: position 11,094,245 of record NC_135512.1, read on the forward strand.
TGGGCCAAACCAAAACATAATTGCGATCTTGTATAAACTTATGCACGACTTCTTGTGGGAACACAAATAGTTGTTTTTGTGTAAATATACCAAAGAAACTGATTCGAGTGTCATAGTGCAAAGTGACAATCAGAAAATACACTTTTTTTGGTTGCAACTAGAACATTCTTCCATTCCACACATCCTGAAAAGGGTTGCGGGGGTTGCTGGAGCTTAACCCAGCTGTCTTTGGGCAAAACGCACACTCACAATCATACCGCCACCAGCGGGAATCGAGCCAGCATCTCTGGCAGCACTGAAGTCAGGCGAGTGAACCTGATATTTAAATTCTTGCAATTATTTGGATTTTTGTTTAACTGAACATCTAGCTTTGAAAAGAAATCAAAATGTTCCAGTGCAACCACCAATTGGCAATCACTTGCACAAAAGAAGCGGCTTCCCCTAAATTATGACTTCCCCACCTCAAAGAAGGTCAGATGGTCTCGTTCAATTAAAAACGGAAAGATGAGCAAAAGCTGCAGGAAGCAGCGCATGTAAGCCAATTTCGGATATAAAAGGGAATTCCTTATATGGTTGAGGTCATGAATACTGAGCACGTCTCAGCTTGGAAAGCTACTGTTAGTTTGCTTGAATAATAAGAGCAGGGATTTTTCCACCTCTTCTTAGCATAAAATACTATCTTTCAGGGTTGGAAAAAGAAACAAATAAACCATTTTGAACGAATGAAATAGTTCTAAATGATATAAATATGTCAATCAAGACTGCTACACACTGCTAGGGTAAATATTTTTTGGAATATAACTGGGTTAGACATGGGCAGGTGGGCATGTATATACAGTAGCTATCAATATAACCTGTTCCCTGGATTTTACTGTATTTCTTGATGTGACTGCTAACAAAGGCAGCAGGGTGGATTCCAAAGCATTCTGGGCAGCATAATCAACGAGTATCAGCCAAATGCTTCAGAACTCAGAGTGAGATTTTTGCAGATGGACAAAGACAAAAAGTGTAACAAGAGAGAAGTCAAAGAATTTGAATGTTGTAGAATGGCCAAGTCAATCAGCTGACTTGGAACTTATTAAGTATGCATTTTTCTCTTAAAAGATAAAACTCAAGGAAAAATTGCCCAAGAATAATGAGGAACTGAAGACAGCCTTAAGCCTGGAGGAGCAAAAGAGCACCAGTGGTGAAATCTAACATCTGGTCTGTGCATTGTGCTTTAATTGACAACAAAGGATTTGTAAGCCAGTACTAAAATGTTAAAGTTGGATTTATGATTGTTAATTTGCCCCATTTGCCTCACAGTTCTGAAATCAGGGGTTCACACCAAGGATGTGACCTTCCTTTGGGGAGTTTACAATCCTATGTGGATTGTTGGGAACACTGTCAGTTGTGCGTAGGTGGCAAGTTGGTTCACTGCACTATATTATTTCAAATATAATGAGCACCCAAGTAACTCAAATCCAGTTACTGTTATTGTCACCTTTATTTGGTTGGCAGCAACAGCAAAACAGATCCCTTTGACAACATTTCCAAAATAAAAAAATAGATACTGTCCTAACAACACACTGTTTCTTATGTATAGTCAAAACATCAGTAGCCTATTACTTCCATACAATGATAACTTTTTTTTAAAATGTATTTGCTGTACAATAGGATTTAAACACACAGACTTTAGGCATTTACAGATTGTGCAAAGGTTTACACACAGTATTTTCAATAAATACTGTAATAATTTAATTCAAAAACATTTTAAACTGCACCTTTTTTTTAAATTTCCAATGGGATTTTTTCCCCCAGACAATTCTCCTGACTATGATTTAAATGGGCCTTGGAGATAGATAGCCAAACAGGATTTGAAATGAGCTTTTAAAAAACACAACAAAACAATAAGGATTTCGGAAACTTCTGACCCAATACTATAAACCCACTTGGACAACTACATTTTGAATTGGATGATTTTTTGGTACCAAATGTAAAGGTTTTGCACTAAGGTTACATTTTTGTTACCATACGTGTATACAAATATTCAGGCTCCATAAATGGTCTACTCCAAAGCACAATCACTGTTTCCAGAGCACATTTGATAAAAGTTAATTAACAGAACAGATAGCATTTAACACAGCTATTCTGTGTTAATCAATTGGTATTCCTCATATATGACATGTTGCCACCGAATCTAGACTAAGTTTATTTATTTATTTTTAAGAAACAGTTCTGACATCAGACAGTTTACCATACGTCCACTTGAAGGAACTACAGCATTTTAATCTCGTGTGTGCCGAATAGGAATCTTACTATTGATTAGCCTACTATAATAAGTTGGTCTGACAGATTTACATTTTTGAGTTTTTAAAACTATAATATACGACTATGAAACTAATTTGTAAAAACACATCATATATGTTTCGGTCAGTATGAAGTTAACAGTATTGTCATGGCTTTGGGCACAGCAGATTTTAGTGTCAAGTTTAATACAATATACCTCACACAGAATTGGGATACCCTTTAAATTGTTTAACAAGCAAAGGGCTAAGGGGTAAAATAGGGAAATGTCAAAGATACTTCTCACCAAACACAGGTTTTGGGCAAAACAAGAGAAATCCACAATATGCTATTCAACATAATTCTGCAATAGTCCTATTTTAGCAAAATAATTTCAAGATAACCAGACAAAAACAAAAACCAATGCAGCATTTATAGTGCATGAAACTAGTGGACAATGATCACATGTTCATGTAATTTGCCTTCAACGAACGCTCTTTACGAACCTGACAACAACAGAAAAAAAACCTGCATGAATAGAGAATGGATTTCACATTTAGGTACCGAGATGAAAGTGTCGCTTTAATGATAAATTAAGAGAAATTAAATTGGGCCCAGAACATTATGAAAAAAGAAGAAAATAAGAAATCTCAGGTTCAAAAGTGTGGAAAGACACAAGACATTACAAACATGACAAAGCTGGTCTGTCAGTTGTCAAATGTTATGGAATGCCCATCTTCAGTAATCAAAATAAGAATAAAGGGTCTATACTGTTAACATATTTTTTTTTAAATTACAGCAAAGAGGAAATATGTCAGGAGCATATTCATTAAAGTCCAAAAACAAATGATTTTGTTTTGCTAATACTGAAGTCTATATCTGATCACATTGCTGTCACTGTGTTGTTTGAAGGTCTTTTTTTTGTTTCTGTTTGGATAAACAGCTGAATTCGTAAATTGCTAAATATCCTGTAGCTAATGACAACCAATTAAAAATGTGGATTGAGACGTGGCAGATACCGTGATGTTCCTCATAATCTTCAATGGATTTCAAAAGCTAAAACAGCATTACGGCTGTCAACAGATTAATAGTCATTAACAACCTCCAAATACATCTATACATAGGCATGTTGGGAGGGGATTTTGCAGAACTAATTTCAACCAAAATATTCATGATGTAATGCTACATTCTAAAAAAAAATAATTTTGGAGAAAAAAAAATCAGTGGCATGGCCAGGCCCGATGTCAAAGAAGCCATCCTATGTGATCAAGGGCAAGAATTCCCAATTCTTGACTCTTCAATTGAAAATGTTTTGAATGTAAGTAATTCACACTTGTAATCAAAATATAAAGCATCTTGCCCAGAGGAATAACACTAGTATCAAGTTAAAAACATACCTAACTTTGTTTTGTTTTTACTCTGAATTAAATAATGATGTGATGTACATGATTTGTAATGTCCAGTCCATTTCGTGATCCTTTTAAAAAGTCACAAATTCAGATGGAGCAGGAGTTTGCCCGTTTTCTTGGTTTTGGCTTCCCAAGGTCCCGGTCATCAGCAGCACAGTGGCTGAAGGAGCAAAGTGTCTGTGAGAGCCTGCGCATGCCTAAGCGAAACACACTGTTGGACAGGCTATAGATGAGACAGTTGCAAAAACTGTTGCTAATTGCTAGCCAAGTAGTAATGAAGGAAAGTGCTGGGCTGTCCAGGACATGGGAACTTTCCAACACAAAGTATATGATGTAGGGTAGCCAGAGCATATAGAAAACACTTGTAATTCGGAAGAGCACCATCGCATAGCGTCGATCAGGTCCATGTCCCCCTTGATGTCCATCCCGATCTCCTTCGACAGTTTCCATTTCTTGGCTTGGAAAACGTGCCCGTCGTTCATTGATCTCCCTATTGTGCTGCTGGCAAATCCGAAAGATGTGGTAGTAGGTAAAACAGACCACAAGTGCAGCAGGTGCATATAGCAAACATACAACAAAGCCTGTAAAGAGGGCTGAGGTTGGCCAAGAATGTGCACACCATTCAAAAATGTCCCCGTGGTAGCCAGGCTTTCCCCACCCAAAAAAAGAGGGCAAGAAGACCAGGCTAGAGTAAACCCAAATGAGGGTGATGCAGCCTCGTAGCCGGCACGGCGTTACCAGTTGGTTGTAGGACAGTGGTTTAGTTATAGCCAGATAGCGGTCCACACTGATACATGCCAAACAGGCCATTGAAACACTTTTGAGAACAGAGATGACATAGCTGAAGACCTGACAGGTGATTGGCTCCTGGACACTTGCCGGGTAGTGGAGCAGAGACAATGTGGGCACCAGGCAGCTGAGACCTACTAGTAGATCTGCATAAGCCATGGTTTGGATGAAGTAGCTGGTGTTGTAGTGATGCAACAACGGGGCACAGTGGAATACAAAGATCACTGTTAAGTTACCAGCTATAATCAGCACTGTCAGGAGTACAACCACAGCAGTCTCTAGGATGCAAGCCTCCAAGCCTTCTTTTAGCCCCCAGCCTAAGGGACAGGAGTGGTTCGAAGCACGGACGGAAAATACGTCTCCATGACTGCTATTTAGAGTGAACATCGGGTCAGTCGTCGTGTCAGACAGATTCATTGTTCTTGGTTGAAATCCTAGTGGGACAGGTTTATGGTGCAACGTCCATAAGGCAACAGCATAAAACTGCAAATTGCCTTTTCCTCTCCCACTCTTCTCCAGGTCCCTGTAGCCACCTTCACTTAATAGAACTTAATACACTATCCTTGCTCTCTTTTGCCTGACTCTCACATTGATGAGTCTCAATCAAGGGAACACTGACAGGAGAAAAATCGTTAGGGCTTTCGAAGGGATAGGACGATACTCTTGTTTTCCACTGGCACAGCATGGCTTATGAAAGATTGCGTTGCTTTTTGGAGTTGTTGGGGGGGGGGGGGGGGGGGTTGGGGGGGCTCACACCGTTAGCAGCACAGAATTTTAGCTGAAGTGAGCATCTGTCATCAAGGTGAGTAGCTTTGCTTGCCAGCTTGTGGGCTTTATCGTCCAGTTTTAAAAGGGCTAACACCAAGAGGCTGTGATTATAAGCTGTTTGCACAAAGGAGGAGATAAGAAGTTCCAAGGGAAGAGGTCTTATCAATTGCTTAATGCATTAAACAAAATATTTGTCAGGGTTGACTGATTCCCAGAAGAAATTAAATATGTGCACAACATATTGACTGATATTTAATACAAAGAGATAATAAAAATGTTAAGTGTAGCTGCCATTGTAATTTCTTGGTGAGTGGATATCCTTTCCTGACTGTCTTAGTTCTCAAAAACAACATTCACATGTCGCTCTCATCTTGAATAAACTCACAAGTTTTACTGTATAAAGGGGATGCTGTGTCATTTAGCAGCAAGCTTCTCTTATTTTGGTGGTCCTCTTGTCAGTGTCTGGACCTCATGTATGTCTAACCATTGTGAGAGTCAAAACACAGACACAGGCTAAAAAAAACATGGGGATCTCCACAGAAGATAATGTCACAAGTCTCTCAGCACACACAGCGCATTGGAGGGCAGTGTCAAGGTATCCATGTGTTAAAAAATGGAAGTCCGATATGTGTGATAAATATTTTCTCACACAAGGGTTCCAGGAATTCAACTTTTCAGTAAAAATCCAAGAGGAAAAGATGGACTTTGAAGTGAGAAAAAAAAATTAAGCAAAAAGATTGTAGGGCATGAAATGTTAGACTCCCATGCAGGCAGGTGAGCAGACTCTAGGAGCAATGAGAGGCCAGCTGAATAACTCAGTGCTCCACTCACTTTGACTCCTCAGCAATTCAGTGTCACACAGAGAGCAGGTGTAAGGACAATCTGCCAACCACGTTTTTCATCTGACAAACTCTTGATTTGCATTTTTTTCTGTTGAAATTTGATACATGGAAAATCAAAGATCTGGCCCATTTTCTTCCAGTTATCATTGTGACCAGGAATCTTGTAACCTTATGCTAGTTGTAGCGGGATGGAGTCCAGTAGAGGCTTTCCTTTAACTCTTGTCTCAGTACGGAGAAAAAAAAGCAAAAACAAAAAACACTTGCTGCGCAAGGGTGCTCCACATACAAACATAAAAAAGGTTAAAAAAAAACAAAAAGAAAAAGTCCCAATCACAATCCCAGTTTTAAGCACTCCCCTCTGGAAAACGTACCCAGTAATTCCGTAGCAGGATAACTCATGTGTAAATCCTTTGTAGTTGAGACTAAGAAGGAGATGAAGCTGAATACTGGAAGTAAAAAGCAAATAAAAAAATGATGACTGCGCAGATGGAATTGTGCTATTTCTGCAGCTAGCGAAACAATGGGATGAAGAGTCCCTCAGCCCTGGTGCAGTAAGAAAGAGAGATGCTGTGACTGGCTTACACTTCCCTACCTCCCTCCCTCTCTTTTTAGCTCGCACACTCAACCTCTCTCTGTACATGCACGCACACAGACGCGCACACGCAAGTGCACTCACCCACCCGCCTTTTGCTTATACAGGCAAACTCTTCTACTCACAGCTTTACCTGAGGCTCGATGCTATTATTTTGTCCATCACAAAAACCTTTTCCTAGTGGTAGATACACATGCAGTTAAATAAATAATAATACTATCTCTAAACTTTTATTTTCTATAACAAGACACAGCTCTCTATTATTCATTTTTGTTACTTTTCCTCCTTCATTCTGAAATCCTTTTCATCCCACATACAATCTGCTTCCTACCTTAGGATGCATTCATTTAATTTTATTCATACTACAACAATTGTGCACAATGGTGTTATTTTGTACATGCATCTTAATGTAAACCAATGTTGTGCTCAAGATCGAACTATACGGGACCGAGATTTGCCTGAGACCTCAGCTCACTGACACCAAAACAAGACTTTAAGTCAGGTTTCCCCAACCAAAGGGCTACGTATAGATACTAGGCCATAAAAAAGATTATAGTTTCCGTTTTAAGCCCGGCGCACACCTGCCACCACGACACTCAAGAATAAGGATCAGAAACAAATGGCGCGCTGCACTTCAGGGTTGCCAGATTACAAAGACAGTGGCCAGCCCAAGGCAACGACAACTCACCCAAACTGGCAACACTGTTTCACCTACAGACTCACTGCGCAAGCCCTGTTCAGACAACAAATATTGCAGTGAGCGCACTGTGGGCACGTTTCAAAAACTCCTAAATTTCCCAACCGAGCTTTGTGTGCGGTAAAGAGCACTGTATACTGTGCGAATGGTGCAATGCCAATGGCAATGGGAAACTCCAAAAGAGTCTCTCACACCTTCCTGTTCAGGAATAAAGTCATTTCCAAAACTTTCATAATCAAGCCTCCCTCCTTGAAATAAGATAATTGGCAGCTTTCTTGTACCTCAATGAAAAACTGATCCTTGCTGAAGTCTTTTGCCTTAATGTTGCATAGGCCATAGAGGAAAATGATCATGTGCCGACCAGTTAGCGGTGATAAAAAGGTGTGGGACGAGTACTTTAGAGAGGCGAGACCAAGACCAGCTATGAGGAAGACACGATCAAGACAAGTATAGCACTGGTGGGGTCAGCGTGCTATCCCCAAACTGTTTCCACAAAGCTGCAGAAGCGTGGAATTATTTTACTGGGCCAATATTTTGGTGAATTCGAGAGAGTAAAACTTTGTGCGAACTTGGTATAGCCTGGTCCAACATGACTTTGCACCAGTGTGCAACGTCAGTTAGAGACATAGTTAAGTTTTGTTTCGATTAACTATATTGTTTTTTTTATTTTTTATAAAAGTCCTTGTCCTCTAACCACTCAAACACCTTTAAGAGAACTAAAAAGGTTATTATGGCCATATAATTTAAACCGGTCAATTAAATGCAACTGTAAAAGATTCTGAAAAACACAGTGCTAATTCATGCGAGAAACTTTCCCAGAAGAGTTGAACATGTTATAGCTGCAGAAGGCGGACACAAGCTGTAATAAACCCTATGGATCATTAATGGGATGTCACTTGAAAGGCATACATAGCCTTTGAACAAATATTTTAGATGGTATAGTGTAGATTGTGTTTCCTGGTCTTGGACAGCAGGCACCATAAAACCCGGAAAGGTATATACTTTTAACGTGAGTGAATGTTAGTGTGCAGTTTTAATGGATAGTTGTAACATTGGATAACTGCAATTTAGATTTTGAATTACATCAAGGCAGTAGTTGAGCAATTGCCCATTATTGAAAACAATTGCCTAACTTATAAAGACTTTAATCAGGTTTTGCCATTTTGCTTAGTATGCAGACTTAATGTAGACATTGATTTATACCAGTCATGAAGGTTTTTTTTTAAATAACACACATTAAAAATATATCTGAATTACTGTTTCTCATCAGATTTAGTTAGTTTGGATATTCTTTCCTAAGATATCCAGAATTTTGAATAATTTGGTCATTCAAATAGAAATGGAACAGCTCTCTCTGAAATGAGCTTGTGAATGGAGTCCTCAACACAGAGCTGTTCACCTTTGGATGTGGACACTGATGAAAAACATGACCAGAAGGCAACTGTTAATTATTCATTCTTCTGACAAACTGAGCCAGTGTGGCCACTTGGGAAGAGGAAAAAAAAAAATCAACACAAGATCGAACTTGCAGTTATTGTATCTTTTCTTATTAAGACTCCCAGGCAAAAACTACAAAATATTTTGTGTAAAATTAGCTTTAGTTTGTTGTATGAAGGTTAAAACAATAAAAAGTCTACAAAAGCAATATAGTCTATTCGAGAGTTAAATTTAGTTCCTTGGAGATGATATAGATAAAACTTAAAGATCAAGCATGAATAGTGTGACAAGTGATGGATGTTATAAACATATATTCTCATGCAGTACGTTTACAATGTTAATCTCAAGTGGATAGCTTGTACTTTACTTGCTTCTTTTTTGCACGTTTACATTTGATACATTATGCAAGTAAGAGTGACAAAGACTAAGCATATGTTTATTAATTCATAACCATAATGTTTTGCATTGTTTTGGTATTACAAATGTTTTCATGAGATATATATTTTTTCAAAAATGGATGTCCACAGAATCCGGATTGTTCTTTGAAGAATGTATGTTTTTTTGCTGCTTATTTGTGAGACAGAGTTCTCAGAATATTGCATGTTTTCTACGAACGTACTTAGTTTGTACTATCCACTAACCCTAATACTAACCGCTAACCTTAGCCACTAAACTTAACCACTATCCCCTAACGTTAACCACTGTCCCCGAGCCCGCGGCGAATTTTCCATTGGCGAACTGTCTAGCGACAAAGTGTCCGGCGACGGATTGTCCGTTGATGAAATGTTCGGTCACGTAAATAGAAGTCAATCAAAGCCTGTTAAGTCACTTCATGACAGACTTCAAAATATCAGCGAATTTCTTATTGTTCTTCAAAGAATCTTCAGAAAATTGGTGATTAATACCCCTTGCGCCAAGAGGCACACTGCAGTAAAGACAGTAAAAGGACTTTAAGGATTATAAAGATAAATGAATAAAAATCTGACAACCTGCTGAAATCATAATCTGTAACATTTAACCACCACACTGTGGTAAAAATCCTTCTGACCACTCAGGTATAGATATTTATATTCATTATTCTCTCACACTCACTCTCACTCATCTTGTCCTTGCTGCATGTAGGTCATGAAGCATCTCTTATTCATATGTAAAGGTTAGGTGTAAATATTTCATCTCAGAGAAGCATAAATAGTTGAATATTTGCTTTTGATTGGTCTTTTATAGATTGAAATGTGCAAAAATGTACCCATTGTTTGTAGGTTCAGTTCATTTTACGATAAAACTAGACAATGGTAAAGGTTTGCCGGTTCAATCTTCTGAAATACGGAGAACAAAAGGCACACTTGAAGTATTTTAAACGTTGTATTTCAATAAAACTGGTTCAGTTTATCTTTGAGGAAGATACGGATTATACTGTATACCATTTTGCTATACTCAGCGGGGAAATATGACACAGAAATCCTGTGACCAGAGAAGATGTTTTGGGCTGAATCTCCTTAATCCGAGCTGTCATATCAGTGTCAGAATAGCTAGAAGGCTATGCTATCACACATGGAGAACCACATGTGCACACACACTGTAACAGTTTTAGGACAGAATTGTGTTATACCTTCTGCCTCTACCTTAATTAACCCTCATCATTCAACCACAATAAGAATATTGACTAATGAATATATATCAACCTAACATAATGTAATATTCATATGAATTGTTTTTTTTCTTACTAGAAGCCCAATTCTTCTCTCCTTTTGAAAGCAAAGGCTTTAATATTGAAGTCTCTTATTAATGGATTTTTATGGGATAATAAAGTTCATGCTTCCCTGTTACAAAGCAAATGTTTCCAATTATCCAAGTTTGCTTTCAAGCCTGGAACATTATAGTACTACGATCCAACCACAGTGAGTGTAGCAGTGCATGGACAGAATTCACTGTCAAACAGAGACTGAGCTCTACACTAAGAAAAGAAGGCCCCATTTGTAAGAAGTTGAGGTTATTACAGGTACATGTCAACTTATTATGAGTAGACTCTTGGCGTCACTACGGAAAATTGATTACAAGGCTAGCCAAAGGAGGTTAGAAATATTTTTAAACAATGGATACACAGTGTTTGCCTTGAATGACCCTTGATTGGTAGAGCTGAAAAAGCTAGCCAGTCGCTTTGTCGCACTTCAAACACTCTGGGGATTTTATTGAGATAAGGCTCCTTCTGATGCGTGACGTCGCTACAGAACAATGATTTAAGACTAACCATGGGTGGTGAAACGGAATCCAACAACACAGCCAAGAAAAAAAAGAATCATTGGTTGACCTCTCCTCCACTACATCCGCTGCCTCAAAATGAAAGAATCGTGTAAGACCACAGCCGTCCCAGACCATCTCCCTCTTCCAAGATCTACCATGCAGCTAGAGCAAGTCTTATGATGGTGAAATTGAGTGTGCATTTGATATTTAAAATGTGTGAACTCCCTGAATGGGTTGCATTTCAATGTTGGTGAACTTGTTATAGTGACAAAGTGTATTTAGATTAAATTAGATAACTTTTTTCATCCCGTATTCAAGAAATGTCACTGTCACAGTAGAAAGAAGGTGAGAATACAGGACTCAGGGATATTATTGCAGAGGAAGCCTTTGTCCATTGCTAAATCACACAGACGAACCAGTCAAAGTAAGTTTTGGTTAGGCAGATTTAATAAGAACTGACAGCCACAGTGTGCTACTAACAAACTACTATGCCAGCACTGACACTTTTATCAAGCACCTTTGGTATTTTAAGCATTCCATACTCTGAAAGCTCAAATGCAAATGTAAAGTGGATTTATTTGTAAGTGAAGTGGGGCGACGGTGGGTTAGTTAGACTACACTTACAGCCAGGTGCAAAATAATGAATAGGATGTAACTCAGCATGCTGATGATTTTAATTTATTTTAACAGTTTTAACAATTTTCTCCACTGTCACGTAGCAGAAAAATGTGTTTCTTTTCTTTTTGCTGGGATGCACCTGATGAAAAAGATGAATTCTTTTATGGTTGTAAAGGGAGAGTAGGAATTCCTTTTATGGTGTTTACTGGTTCATGCAATAGATATAGGAATAGGAGCTGGAGGGCAACATTAAAGAGACACACAGAAAGCTATAATAGGGAAGGGGGCTGTGAATAGAACGATGCTGCAAAGTGGGGAAGATGCCTGTTGTGTGGCTAAACTGGTGAAGGGTGGTAGAGTGCTGTACTCTTTGAAAGGCTGTATGGAACTGATGAGAAATTAAACCTTAAAAGGCCACATACAAATTTCCAAGACTTCTGCTATTTACAGTATACTACATTATTAAGCATATGCTGTTTGTTAATGAGTCAATTTGTTTTACAGAAGTACATTGGCAAAAGGAGAAACAAAAAGCAACCAGATAGATGTGCATTTGTTTTGTTTTAAATTGGAACTAAATGTCCTGATTTTGTAAACCCTATAGAAATTCTCATTTTGGAACTGTCGGTTGCCATTTGATAGAGTAAGTGTGTCATTGTGCTTTGGAAAAGCAAGCCAACAAAATACGTGGCCAAGCTTTTTAAGATGTGGTTCAACTACACTAGTAGAAGTTGGGCTTGTTCAACTTGAGAAAAATGAAAAGGTTGTTAAAATGTCACCAGCCAACACCAAACTCTACTACGACTATAGTGCTGATACAACATCGTTATTTGAAAATGTCTCAGATACCCTACAGCCATGGTGTGTCTGTGTATGTGTCAGAGGGGGAAAGGGGGTTGCAGTTGTAACAAATTGTGTATTTGTGAATGTACGAGTAATGTAATCATAAGCAAGATCCATGCAATCTTGTGTCAATCTTACTGGACTCACGCTGCTCAATAAATGAATAACTAGGATCTCAGTGTTCACACCTGGATGATACAAACTGCAGGAAGATGAATGATCATTGAGATGGGTCAAGATGAAATTAAAATGTTGCGTGATCACTAAACTTACATGAATTAACAGTTTAAGTCTATATTCTTATCTATAATAAAAGAGTGTTTGTTATTATTTTATTATATAAACATGCAAGCTAGGTCGGTGCTAGTGTGAGCATGAATGGTTGTGCCCCGCAATTGGCTTTAAACAGTATCCTTTCCTAAAAGTTGAATAGACTGTCTTTTTATGTATCTATCTTTATTAAAAATGTTCTGCTTTTTGCTTTGCTTAATATTCATTGTGGTTGTTTTTGTCTTATAATTGCTTTCATTCTCTCCTCAACATAGAGAAACTTTGTATCTCATGAAAAATAGCAAATATAATTAAAAAAAATGAATGAATTAATACATTAATTACTATTCATGCGATTTACAATAGCCACAAACAAAAGCCATCTCGGAATATCCATCTACAAGTTGTTATTATTAACGCTTAAACCTTTCCAATAAAGACAACAGTTCAATTACTTAGAACTCAATTATCATTAATGTTGTCACTGAGCCCATAGGATCGACATTAAAATGCTCCACATCAACCTCGCCATGACAAGCAGTGTTCCCTCATTGCCTCTCTCCTTTATATTCCCTCAGTTCCATCCATTCATTCTGTGCTGCTATTAATAGCCCTACCACCCGCCTATCAATACCATACTACAGCAAGACAGGAGGTGGGTGTGCACCAGTCAGTGACTTGAGAATAAATCATCGGAGGGAGAAAAGGACTTGGTTTTATGTAAGAAGGGAGGGACAAAAACTCTCTCTTGAAACAAAACAAGAATGGAGCGGCCTACAGAAAAGACTGCTGTCGTTGTGATGGTGAAAAATATTTAAAGATTCTGGTGCAGGGGGGTGAATTATTAAGAAAGAAAAATGCAGCATTTTATAGTTTTGAAAAGAGAAATAGCTTTTGAAAGATAGCAACCTAAAAATGCACAGGTGATAACAGTATTAAAGTGAAAGAGAAAAGAGAAAAATCTGACAGACTGTGGGTTGTTTACATGGGTTCCCACCCTCTAATCCTTTTCTGAGTGACAACATTTATGGGACCATTTTTATTCTCTCACTCCATCTTTCTCACCAGACTATCCCGACTTCATCCTTTGTGCCTTTTGAATGTTGGTAGATTTACTTATTGGTCTGCAGCAGAGAAAGACTATTGTATTTCTCATAAAAGCCAAGATCTTTGTCCTGTTTGAATGTTTATATCAACCCATCACATCCTACCTAGTTGCTGCTACCTCTCACAGTAGGCATTGTCATTCTGCCCCCTGATTAACAAATATTCCACTCAAAATCAAAGATGGTTGTCAACTATGCATATTGGCTGAGATATTTGAGATGCTCTATTAATAAAAAGAAAAAAACAACAGAAACATTGCTATCAAACAAAGAAATGCTATATATTGGTATAACTCCAGACTATGAAAATACGTTGTGAAGTTTAGAAAATAGCAAAAATACTATATAGAATACCATAATTCAGTGTAAATTCAAAATGGCCCTGGAAACATACATTATATACAGATTTGTGGCATAAATGGGGAAAAGGTTTCATATGAATCTGGCAAATGTTTTACGTTTTGATCCATTTTCATTGATTTGTGCTTGACCAATTAATACATTTTTCGTAGCCAAAATGACATTTGTAACAGGAATTTACTCAAATCGGCGTGTCATTTACTTACCTTGGTGATGAGGATACGATAGTGTTCAAGCAGGTCATGGTTGTCGTGGCAACCGGCCAGCAGCTGCCATACTTCAGCTCTCAGTGGCTCTGGAATGCCACTACGGACCAATGGGTGCAAACCTTTTGGACGACTGGACAGGTTCCCATGCCTAAAATACACCCATACACATATTACTTTAAGAAAATACAGTGAACCATCATATTAAAATCAAATTGTTTATGTACTTTTACATATATTACAGTGCGACTTACCATGGATGTGTAGTAGCAAATCAATATGTATTGGTGAAACGTATATTATAACAGTATCGTTTCTGTAGAACTGGATTTTACTTTGAATATGGATGGAGGAAATATATATTAGGAATATATTTGAGCATGCATAAAGTAGCTACACAGATACATTATATTGATGACTAGAAATGAAATAAATTACCTAATATCATGCAAAGTCAACAAATGCACGAAACGAAATGTGTAAAGGATATACTTGTTCTAATGCATAAGTATATTATTTTTAAAATACACATGAGTAAATCTTGAGGTTTTGGGTCTTACCATCTGTTGAGAATTGCTCCCCACAATTCCAGAATTTTCTCCGGACAATCTTTTGAAACATCTCCGGTCCCACTGGAGATTTCACTGTCACTATCTACATACAACACAAATGGACCACAGAACATTTATTAGACATTCGTCTCCAAGAGTGACCTTGATGTCTGTGACGTTTGGCCAAATGAGAACACAAAACTCAATCTAAGATCTCGTGCTAAGCATTTAAATTGTGCCTTTATGTGCCAAGCACACAATCTAATAGGAGTTGGAGACTTTCTACTGGGCCTACACATTCCATTATTGTAATGTTTCTCCATCTGGCAGTTTGCAAGGCAAACGCGATGCAATCAGCACAGCAAAACATTTGTGCGTGGATGCAGCAACATTAACTGCCTGTCTAGCCCCCTGCTCTGCTGCTGAAGAGTCTGATTCCCACACATAAGCCACCCACAAGAACAAACAGACAGTCCAGTCTAATCTCTGCTCACCATGTAGAGGTTTATAGACCTTGGGATGAACATGGCAGTAAAAAAAAATGCAATTTTAAAGGGAAAGACAGCTCCTTTATCATGTGCATGCCAGCAAAAATTATCTGGATTTAATACATTGGAAAAAAATAATAGAGAAAGCAAATAATAGCCAGTATTTCCAGGTAGAGGCCCCCCGAGGGAGGGGCAGCAGTTTTAGTCAATAAACCATCACATATCATTGTGTGTTAGAATACAGTAATCCCTCGAATATCCCGTCTTCACTACTTCGATTTTTTCCCGGTATTATGAATTTTATTTTATTTTTTTTAAGTTCATAAAAAGAAATGCATACTGATTTACCTTCTACTCATGTTTAAAGGAGAAAGCTAGTTCAGCAACATGCGGCTAAATCCTTTTTTTTTTAAATCAATATCTTGGAATATTTGCCTTTTAACTGCTACAATACAAATGTTTCTTGAAAGTACTTCATTGCCCATTAGAAGAAGAAATATAAAAACAAACTGGGTAAATATGTTGTGAGCTGGCCCTTTCTGAAAATATTGCAAGATTGGGGTGCTACAAATTCCTCCACTTAGAAATCATAGAGGGGATTGAAATTTTCAAGATGTACGACTTTATGGGAGTAAAGTAAGTAGGGTCAAGGTTAGTACATGGTTACTTTAGTACAAAATCTTAAGATTAAACAGTAGAGGAAAAAGATGAACAATAGTCACCACAATATGTTCTATGATGCCCTTCATAGATACATTTTCTCCATTTGAATATTGTTGCAGTGAACATATACAAACGCACTGAAAGCATTGCAAAAAGATTTATTTTGAATACAAAATATTATAAATCAATGAAATACAAATATTTTCAAATTGTAAACAGCAATAACAAAATTAAAATTGCATGCACGCAAGACCTCATAAAATGTATTTAAGCTGACAACGACGAAAGCGATATGTTTAAATAACTGAATGGGTGCAATTCCATTGCAGATAATGGCTGTAAGTTTGAATTAAGATTTTAGTAACCCAAAAGTCTTTAAATGTTGTCCATTTTTCTTCTTAATTTTCTTCTATGGTTTTCATCATCTTCTTTCTTTCTTTGCTGTATTGGCACACATTAGGGAGAAGTCAAAAAGTGTTTTGTATATTGCAGTGGCGAATGTGCAGTGTATATATGTTACATGCATGAAAGTATTGGGAACCCATCTTAATGTTGTTCTTCTAACAAGTAATTTGATGAGTTTACTCCCTTTTTGAAAGGTTTTGAAAGAAAATCTGTTTTGATATAGTATTTCAATCAAAGGCATACACTTATTGTGTTGTTTTACATAGATATGTTCCACTTTAGCAAGGCAGATGCATATAAAAAAGTAACTTTTTTTGTGCGTGTAGGAAGATTAACAACAACACACAGACAACAATGATGGTGCTGTGGATGGAATTGCACTGAGAAAGAATAAATATGTCCCTTTCAGGCACTCTGAAGCCTCAAAGAAGAAAATTAAGTGTGAAAAAAGCTTCTTCGATCTGCAGATATTCATTTCTATTCACAATAGGCTGACCTCCAACTCCATGTTCCTTGCACCGAATGTGTCTCTATTTTCTTGTCTCATAGGGACACTACTGAATTGCTCCTACAGTGACAGTTGAAAACCATCAGCTCTGTCAAAAGAGTGGCTTTGAGTGTCAATAATTACGGATGGAGATTTTTTTATGCCTTCCTTTGCTGTTAATACAAGGTGATCATTTCAAGAAGCAATTAAAACAATGAGCTCTATTCAAAGCCAAAGTTTCAAATTCTCCTGTAAAATAAAATACTCTATTGTTGTATTGCCATGAAAATAGTCGGGTAATTCCCAGTGGTATTATTTTACAGCTTCTTTGACATTTTATAAGAAAAATGTTAAACACAAGAAGCATCGGAAACAATTGAGACATTTGATGGATTATTCGGTCACACATTTAATTAGATTATTTTTGATTAAAGGTGCTGTAAAGTCATTGTAATAATTTCCTTTTAAATACACCTAATGAGTTTGAAAAAAAACTTCATTAGGAGCCACGCAGATGGAGATCCATAATACTTATTGGAACAGTTGGTATGCTCCGTTTGCTCTATTATACAACAGGTTCGTCAGAAGTGGGATAAAGAAATATTGGTAACTGCAAAAGGACAAACATGAATATGTTTTCGTTTCTCCCATTCTTAAGCTTTGGCAACATTGACATACCAGAAAAAAGGGGTACGAATCCCATACTAAAGTACATCTTCAAACATGCAGATGTTGAAAGAGAAAGGATGCTAACCGCATGAGCATCAACACTAGAAAAAGCCGATAGTGACGGGGCAAGCAGTATTTTGTCCATTATTCAAACCTTTTTACATGAATTAAATCATTTTTTATGCATTTGAATTTGTCAGGATCTGAGATTTTTCAACAAATGAAATTTGAGGCTTTTGAATACCTTTGCAAGACCACCTGAAACACATTTTAAAGCCCAAAATATGGATTTTCACAGCCAACCTAAGCAATAAATCAGCAAAAAAAAAATGTCAAAACATTTTGTAGGCCATTCCACGCAAAGGAGAGCAATTAAAAATGTAAAGGATTTTAAGCGTGCCTCAGATTGTCAGCAAAAAAAATTAAATTTCCTGTGGAAAAATGGTACAGTTTGCTGAATATTTGGTGTGAGAATACTTCTTTTAGTATTGTTATTCGGCAAAATGATGCCCTCGGTTATTGTTCATGCATCCTGCCACATTAGGAATGGATTTGACGCTAAGATGTTGAAAGGGTTTCCACTTACCCTTCAGTTGCTAATGAGTGAGATGCACTGGATCGTTAAACATTGTTTCTCAATGTTTTATTTTTAAACGGAATTCTTAAAATGAATTATTGATCATGAAAATTAAAGAGAACTTTGTTTTTCCAGTATTACTGCATGATTTTTTTAAGAGAATGGAGATGTAAAATCAAAAAGGTGGAGATTTAATTACATGGTGAAATTTAAAACATTATTAAACATTTCTGAATGCAGAACAAGCTGTAAAGAAAGCACCGTATCCAAACAAAGTAAGTAGGAGTTGTAAGTGGCTACGCTTACCGTCATCAGCCTCCTCCTCTTCCGTGGGTGAGACCAATTGTCCTTTCCCTTCATTGCGTCTCTCTGCCTCCCTCTGAAGACTTACAACCTCATACAGAGCATCACTTTGGCCTGTCCTCTCTTGCGTATGCTGTATGGACAAAAATACTAGTATCATTATCCGGGAATCCCCAAGTATAACATTTTAAACTACTAAATAAAACTGCTGTTCTACATCGTGTTCATTCATTCATTCAGATTTCTAATAATTCTTCCCCATTAAAATCAATTGAAATGTAGAGTGCTTAATGGGTTACAGCACCCGATAAAACTGTAAAATATGCATTTTTATTTCTTTTTTTTTGATATGCAAAAACCCCGCAATGGGCAGTAGTCTGGATTTCATACTAAGCATATCCTTTATAGTAAAGAAAATGTCTGAAACCAATGTAGGAAAATCTAATATAACAAAAGTTACATGCCCTTGAGTGTTATAAGAAGCTGGTGTTAATTTTTTTAGTCAAGTCACTAACTGTAATGCTTTAGCCCCTTGCCTGCAGCTAATAACGTGGATCAATGAGCTTTGATGCGATATTGATCTGCCCACCCTGTAGGATGGAATGCCTTATTCAAGTCATAGATGAGAACGAAAAATATAACAAGGTCAGTTTTTAGAACAAAAGCACCAAAGAGAAAGAAATAACAGGAAGGATTTCCTGTAATAAAACTTCAAGTTAAATTGGTAATGTAAATGATATCAGACAAAACAGGCTGTTTGTTGTTGAACACTACCCCCTTTTATTATATTTCATTTTTAACTTTATGAACTGCTTATCCTCACAAGAGTTGTAGGGATGGTGTAGCCTGGCGATCGCATAAATAGATTAAATGCTGTGTGTGTATAAACAACGGTTATATCAAGATATGATTCTTATTCCAGCCAAGTTTGGACAGTAAGCGGGGGACACCCTGAATTGGTTACCAACCAGTGCAGGGAACAAAGAGACAAACAACCCTTCACAAATATATTGATTACCTAAAGACAATTTATAGTGGTCAACCAGCCTACCAATTCATCAGGGTTCTTTGCACGCTTCTGTGCAGAGAGAAGCATATCAGTCAGGAAGAAAGATTATAATAGAAATTTCTGGTTCCAAAAGTCTCAGATATTCCTCTAATATTTCTACTTAAACGCTCACATGATGCCAGCACACTCACGCAGTGTGTCAAGTCTGGAGGTCATTGTTACCTTGCAGGCATATATACAGGGGACGCACAGGATATTTTTGTATAATAAAATAATACCATGCGAGGAGGCCAACTCTTTTAGAAGAGCTCAAGCTGAGAAAACTGTCTCTAAGAGTTTGAAGGAAGTTCTGATCATGTAGTGCAAATAAATACTGTATGCCTAATACAGCATATATTTTAGAGCAGGGGTGTAAAACTCTGCATTGTCAAGGGCCACATTGTACGGTTTTATTTGGACGGGCATTATGTCTGGCAAGTAGGCTGCCAAAATTAAGTGACTAATGAATTGACAGCTCGCGGACTGTGAATAGATCAATAATAGACATGGAATTGGTCCAACTCCTCTTTTTGAGGCTCTTAATAGCAAATATGTTCTGATATTTTATGTTTTAATAAAAATGGGGAAACATTAAATGTTTTCTTTTTTAATATTTTTTTAAAATTGAAAATATTCAGTTTCATTAATGTATTTTTAATTTTTAGATTTTTTCAAATGCTTTTAATGATTAAAAATAAACTGGAAAATGGAAATAAGTTTTTTTTTTTCAAAAGGGGGAAAAAAGAGTAAATATTCTTTCTATTTCCATATTCTTCATTGGAATTTTAGCATGAAACATGAACGTAGTTGATACACAAGTTACTGTCACGGACTACAAAATGTGTTGTGGTAGGTCAGATCTGGCCCCAGGTGCAGCAGTTTGAAACTTGGGTTTTAGAAACAGGACATGGCAACCTCCAGACAGCTTTTCTTAGTGCTCCCGGGCTCACGGTATTAGTGGCCGTATAGAAAGAACGAAGAAGGCATATACTTGCAGAAGAAGCCACTGTGTGACATCACACCAAAAGCAATTTCAAAATGTTTCGCATGCAGATTGATTTAAATTGCCAACGTACTGCAATCAAATAAACAACGACACAGATCTCACACACCTCAACCAGGTCACACTCCAATTTAGACTTTTGTATATTTTCAAACTGTTTGAAATATTGGAAAATTTGCTTTAGTGCCTCTTTATGTTACTGCCTCAGGAGTAAGATTCTTGCTGCATAAGTTAATTGGAAATGTTTTTTTTTCTCTCCCACAGGGTATATCTCACAGCACAAATGCATTACTTTCAAAATACTGTCTGTACATAGAAATGAATTCAAATTTGCCTGAAAGGCAGAACATGCTATATGGACTGGATTGGGTGGGCCCCTTGACAAAAACATTTGGGACTACTGAAATATACTGTGAACTATTACATTACAAGCCCAATCATCTGGAAGGCATATTCATGCATGTAAAATGAGTTGCACTACATAACTCCTATGTAACATACTAGTTTAGAAATTAGGAGTATTTGTATAAAACAAATACTATTTTAAGGAGAAAACGAACAATATTCTACTAGTTCTTGATGTACAACTTTCTTAAAAAAACATGCAATATTATCTTTTAATTAGCTCTTAACCAGTGCACCAGTCTTCCACTTACTAAGGAGATAACTCCATAAGCAATCAGGCGTACAAGTCAGTCTGCCACCGTTAATTACCAACACATCAATAATGAGACAGAGCCACATATTAGTCTGCTACAATGCAAAGCTTCCCCACACTCTACTGCCTTGCCAGGTCCCGGATGGCTCACTCAAGTAGATCTGAATTTGGTTTTTATCCTCATACTAAGGCGGAAGAAGCTGGTTAGTCATTTTTTGTCTCGGAGCACAATTTAACCTTTAGGCTGCCTGATAGTAGGAGGATTCATACTTCTGAAAAATTGCATTTAATTCTAACATATGAAGATTCTGTTTCTTTCCTTTGCATCATTTTTTTTATATTGTGGAGACGATTTCCCATCCTAAGTTGAAAACCTTAGCATAGTTAAAACCAAAGACGTAACAAAAGGAATGGATTCAAGCAAGAGACATAAGAGCCAGTGGTAAACAGAAGTCAAGACTCGTTGACTTTAGCGTGCGACAAGTCAGAATGCCTTTAGTTAGAAGAAAGGCTTTGGTTACAACACTAATCTCATAGAATTCATGTTCTCTGACATCATTTCACTCAACATAAGACAAGGCAAAGTTTTCCAATTCTATATTGAGAAATAAATATAAGGAGTTAACATACCTGTCCGAGTTTGAGGTAGAAAGTCTCGCTGAAGGTCTTGCGGCTGAAGTACCAGAAACGTTCATTTGATGGATAAACTCTGACCAAAGTTTCGAGCAGGAACCTAACTGGCTCAACCACTTCAGTGACTACCAGGTCCACTGCAACTGTCATGTAGACTTGCTTATCTGCATGAAATAATATGGGTCAGGCATTTACTATGAGATTTTAGAATAATTGTTAAAAGGGAGTAAAACACATCAATATTATCCCTGATGGAAGCATTTTAAATCACATAATAAAGATATTGTGTCCCTATGGTATGTTGCCTTTAGTTTGTATGTGTTTGTGCAATTGAATATACAGTACAAATTAGCACCTCAGGAGATGACTTTGACTGACCAGCCACTTCTGGGACTTGAAACTCTATGAGCCTTCCAGCCAGAAAATTGCCACATTCTATAATTTGTTAGCTTTAATGGATTCAGTGAGGCAAGCTTTCAATATGGCAGCCATGCTGTGCCAAGCACCGGGTCATAATGTGCAACTATTCCCCCATTAACTAGAAAATCCAATCATTATAAAATCCAATATGAAAACTGCAATGTTTTTGGCTCAAATTAAATGATAATTTTCAATTGACTGGCTGATTTCTTGTTTTTGTCTTTTTTTGCCCCTCTTGAACCAGTTTGGTCTGTTTTCTACACACCAGCCCAACAGATACAGTTGGCTAGAGAAAGGCAGGTTAAAAAGTGGACGAAAACAACAATGCATATCTTGAATGACTCTTTGGTCTTTTTTGGTTAAAACCTTCCTCGCACATTACTGTTATTACAGCTTACAAAAACAAATATTTGATAATTTTTGAATTGATTTTTAATATCATTTTAGATAGAGTTGAAATACAAGATTGAATGTGTGTGTGTGTATATGATGTAATTATTGCTGCATCTTTACTGACATTATCATATTAAAAAAAATCCAAAGTCTTCTCTGAAAGAGACAACGTCTGGATAAGAGGATATGTTGTTCTAAAAACTGAATAAACCTTTTCTCCGGTGACGGTGCATTTCTAGATGTGCAAGCTTCCCATTCCACACAGATTCACACGTGTAGGCTTTTAACCTGAGTGCTCTTTACAACTTGGGCTGTTCTTGTTCTCTTTCGTTCGGATGACATGGCAGTTCTCCATAAAGAACTTGGAATCATAAATTATATGACCGCTAGCTGCATTTCACAAAAAGGGATGTTGGGAAATTTGTTTCCACCAAACAAATAAATCCAAGTCGGTAGCGACCTTGCAGCATGTTTCCTTAACTTTTTCAGTATTTTCCCTTCTTCTTATTATTTGTTTTTTATTTCAGTTGAATATTTTTGGAAACCATGCAATGCATTAAACACTCACTCCATTTGGAACAAAACTCATTCAAACCTTTAGGTGTGTCTTCATTAAGAGGCTGGAAGACTGCTAAATTGGGATTCCATATTCCTGTGATCACATATGCCTTTCCATCAGAACTCTTCCCCATTGACTCCTGATGATATAATATATATTGAAATATCAGTATCAGAATAATACAAACTGTATGATTATTGTGATGTTAATAGACTATAATATTTCACACTGCCAAATGCAGAGTAAAACCAGTAAACGGCTGATGTAGGCAGTCTAATCCTATGCAAACACACGATCATCATCCACTTAAATTTCACAGATCCAGTACATGACTCTCCAATGCTCACCATGTCAAGAAGATGCATGTCGCTATTGCAAACCTTCTGACCTGGACTTAGGAGCATTCCGAAGCACCTAAAGGCATGACACAGAAAATGTACTCAAGTTCAAACAGTTAAAAGTCAATAACTCTTATTCTATTACTGTTTAAGTATGTCTTTCTATCAACAACTATATTTTCAATATTGCATTGCATCCACAATATTTCAGTTAAAGCAAAGTAAGATCTCATTAAAATGGACACCTTAGCTTTTTTGTTGTCTATTTGATCCTATTTTTATTCGATTATATTCTATTCAAAAACCATTTCATACACTTGAGCAGCTATTTCTACAAGGTACAGGAATGTGTTGGAAGGTTCAGAGTGCCATCCAGTGGTTAGCACGAGAATAACAAAAAATATTTAGAAATATTCCAAAAATTGTAAGATACTAATCATCTAGTGACCAAAGCATGATTCAAGCATATTGGAGTATCTTTTTGTAGGATTCCTAGTAGACAGATTAGTAAGAGATTGATGATAAAATCAGTGATTAAAAGATCAAACTGTGTATGGGTGATGCAAAAGATACAAGCCAAAAGAAATGTACAGTGGCTCAGAAAATAAAAAGTCAGGTTCCTGTCATGATGAGGGAAATTGCAGGTGAGTGACTGGAAACTCAAAAGATGGGGGTGAAGATGACCTAGTTATTTGGTGCAGGCATGCAGTCTCAATGTATGAGCACAATAAAGAGGGTATGTGGCAAACTGAAGGAATTGGTTCAAGCACACAACAATATATCCTGTTGTGGAATCATTTCTGATGATGGCATTTTTACAGGCCCAACTTGTCCTTTTTATTGTTGTTCACGCATTGTTGACAGCAAAATGGTCAAAAATTTCTCTGAGATAGGCTTTGGTCACGCATCATTTATTTTGACAGGATTTTATTAAGCAAGGCAGTTTTATTTATTAGTCATTGACATTTAGAAAGACAATAAAAAAAATCGCTCACACACACCTAAGGTATTATGTATATTAGCCCAGTTGTTTGACATTTAAAAATATCAGAGGGTTTATCAAATCAAATATCATGCAAATAAACTGAGTTAGTTAATTGCCTGACCTTCTGCCCTTAAAAATGACATATTAGATCATGAGACTGCATCTCACCTTTCAATTATGAGCTCTTTGTTGCTAATCTGTTGTACTGTAATTACAACTTTCTTCTGAGTACTTTGTCGCAGTTTGAAGTACAATTTTTCTCTGTCCTTGGGGACTGGACTGCAAGAATGAAGAAAGAAAGACTTGGTTATTAAATACAGGATACATTGTATTCATCTCTTATAGGATTTTTTTTAAGCCTGGGTATAAAGTGTTAACCATTTCATGCAACAATGTGGTAGTCATTTCTATACAAAAAGTGACATTGATAAAAATGATTGGCTGAATCATTAGAAGATGCTAAAGGAATCAAATCATGCTAATTCATTATAAAAAATGAGAAGGGGCTACTTTATTATATAATTTTAGTGGAGGAGGGTTGAACACATGCATATTAATTTGTATGTATTGCCCAAATACCTGAAGTTTCCCTTGCCGTCATCTTCCTTAACCTCCAAAGTGACAGTAAAAATAAAGAGATTACTGTCAAGTGGACTCAAAAGTGGTGTGTCTCTAATTTCAGCTGGCCGTGAAGAGCGGCGAAAGGCTGTGGAGAAACTGTACAATATTCTACTGACCTGCACGGGGAAAAAAAAACAAGAGAATATTACAACTAAGTTAGATTTTTACGGACAAAACTGTAACAACACTAATTTCTTTGTTAGGTAGAAAAGGGGTATATTGAAAGAGAGAAGTAAAATGGGAATTACATGACAGCAAAAAATATTGTGAAAACTGAGAACAATTACTGCATTTGATAAATGTTATTTAGCATCAATAAAAATTAAATAAATCAGTGAATAACAAGTGAGAAGGCAAAAGAGAATGTGTGGTCTTTGCTAATTGCTTTGTAAATTGGTTGAATGTTGCTCTGGAAGATGATATATTTAGAAACTATGTATCTAATGGGCCTCATTGTTTGCATACATTTGAAGATTATTCTAAAAAATATGAGGAACATCACACTTTGAATCAGCTCGTTGTAATGGGGCTAACAGGTTGGACTAGGTTTGTTTGCATTATAGGAAATTCAGCTCTGAGTCAAAGTGAAACTCTACATGAAGGTGAAGTGGAAAAAAAAACATGCATCATTCATATTTACCGCCTCTCTGATGAGACAAGAGAAGACGTGAATTTGAAAGTCTTCAGAACTCCGGTAACTTTCTGTGAAGCAAAAGCAGTCGCTTTCCACCGAACCCTCACGTCCACGAGCACAAAATAAGACTTTGTAAATGGGGAAAGAACAAATCTCTGTTCCGGATGCTTGGTCCACAACCCTGCGGAAAGATTTTATAAAATGCTTTTACAGACAAACACTACATGAATTTCCAGAGTCCGAAATGAATAAAGTTTAGTCGAATCTACATGAGGGATATGATACAAATATGGATCAGATGCTAATCATCGTCCATCATCATCTCTCAAAAACATCCTGGAACTATTGTCAAAAACATGTTTTCCTTTCACAAACTCACTTACCTCACAGAGCCTTCTGGCCCACAGGGTACATGTAGTGTAATAGGGATGGGGATGGCACTCTCATCCCGTAAGGTAGCCATTGCCCTTTGTGCTTCGGCTTCATTACGAGGGGCTTTGACCCAAGTACAGCCCAGATAGGACAGCTTGTTGAACTGGACACTGTCCTCCTCTATGCGCGTGGGGCTAACTGGTGCTGTATAGGGTGATGAGACATAAAATGGGTCATTTTATCGAGTTCACACCACTGACAGATGAGAGTTCAAGGTAAAAACGTAAGTACATTTAATTTTTAGATTTTTTTAAAGTCCCTGATTGCCAAATAATGTGGGAGTTCTTTGTAATAACCTACAATGTTTAATTTCCCTAACAGGAAGCAGAACAATGAGCACAGCAGTAGAACTCCCACTGCTGACTGGCTTTTATTTGCCAATATGCTTTCCATTTCCTCTTATTTCACTCAGCAGGAAAGAAACAGCGATGGTAATGATGCTGATAGATGCGAATCTCAGATCGTGAAGGTTCTCAATAAACCGCCAAGACCAGAGCTTTCTTAACTAATCAAAGAAAACTGGTCAAGACAACTTCTGCTGAAAACTACCTGGGGGTGGGGACTCGAGAACTTCGGGGTTGCTGTGCTTCTCCATCGTTTCCAAGCTACTCTTCTCCACCTTAACATCGTCCTGGTCGTCATCATCATCATCCAGCACCTCCTCCATGGCTTTTTCCAGCTGCTCACTACCGTTCAAAGTCATCTGATTGAGGAAAAAGTATATTTATTGAGGTGATAAGTAACGAGAAAAAGACAAGGTCATACGCAATAATTGTGTGTGAATATACCAAAGTATATAATATAATAAACCGTACTACTTTACATTATAGCTGTCACCTAAATGAGACTTCTTTTTAAAAAGTGGAATATTCTTTGCATTGGTTTAGTTCAGCATATTAGCATATTTTTGTAATATATTGATAATGCGAGTTGCAACAAATCAACAGGTTTTGAGGTTTCACAGCAAGGACACAGTGCACATGCCTGTGAACACAAGGTTTTAACCTTGCTGTGCTACCTTTGAGCACAAGTGTAAATTTATTTAGGGAAAAAAAAGAAATAAAACCATTTAGAACTAACAAACTACAAAGCTTTAAGGGTGAATGTCATGTATTTTTATACATTAGGATACTTTAGGTCAATGTGAAATACACACACTGCCATTCAACATGTTGTGAAGCATTTGGCTGAATGTAAGCAAACAATAAGCAAAAAACAATTGTCAAAAAATACTTTTATACCAGTAGTTCAGTTGCCAGCCAAACATCTCCAACTGACCGTCGAAAAGAATAACAGCCAATAGTGCCAATATTTTAATTTGGTCCACTAAAAAATGGATGCCATACGATATGCAAACTGTGCCACAATTTATCTGTTAGTAAAGTAAATGCATGTATACATGCTAAAGATATTTTTAAAATAGCCAGCATAATTATTTTGGCTAAGACAAAGCATTGATTAGATGTTATTTCTGTCAGTGAGGTGGTCTGACCTTGAGTTTCGGTTTTTGCTCGGAGCCTTGAGGTGACCCAGTAGAACTGGATTGTACCAAAACAAACTCTTCACTGGTGACGGTGGCCACGGACTCCGTGGAACTGCTGACTTTGCACAAAGAGGAACTGTCCTCCATGGTCTGCTTTCTTCTCAGGAAATGCAGGGGAGACCAGCTTTGACCCCCTTGCCTTTCCTCCCTTGGTTAGCCAGCTCTGGAAACAAAATAGTCTTATATTACAACACATTCAGACTGTTAAAAACTGAAAAAATGATACAATGAAGGCTAAATGTTGTTCAAACATAAAACATGTTTACTTTAGTGCTGAACGTGGTTTCAGAAATAAATTGATATAAATGTACTCATGACCATTTTGTGTAGTTTTTTTTTTCCCAAAGGGAGAAACATTATAAAAATCCTCTTAAAGTGTAATATCTAGATAAATCTGGATTGAATGAAATCCTGACGTGTGAAACGTGATACGAAGCATATTGCAAGATACTAACCAATACACCTTAAGCGGCTCCAAATAGCAGTCAAATTAATGAAAAGGTACTTCTGACATTTCAACTTCCACTGCGTGGAACAGAATGATAAATGGAAGACCCAAAACACATTTTTCAAGGCCAGAAGTAGCAAGACAAGAGAGGTATCAGACATTCCAAGGTAAAGGATGGCGTGAATTCTCATAAACAACCCACAGACTACCATCAAGAAACAGTAACATCATTTTGGTGGAGATCTCTGGTGTCATTGTGCATTGTTTAACAATTCAGTGCACAAATCTGGTCAATTTTATAATCAGGGCAATGTCACAATTTTAACAAATTAAGGAAAAAAAGATGGACCAACCAAGCAGCTATACTGCATAACGTTCTGGATTGAAGGAATTTGTAGCAATCTGCATGAATAATCCAATTTGTATCAGAAGCAACACATAAAAGGATGCTTTTATTCACGCTGAACACATGATTTGATTAGTGAACAACATGACGAGTGATAAGAAGACATTCACACAGACACAAGGATAGAAACTGGACCATGTGCTCCAATTATACTCATTCAATTAGAGCATTAATAACCCTGGCGAACAATGGGTTACTTTCTAAAAGGAACCAACTTGAGGAAACAACACAACAAATGTGAAAAAAATGCATTCAATCTTCTAATTGTCTGAGTTTAGCCAAATGGTTTACATAGAAGTATGTCACACAACATAATTTTAAGCATCGATGCATAGAGCACATTTTACGCGATAATGTGATCCCGCTGATTTCCATGTGTACAAAATATTCTGGTTCAGTCATAAAAAGTATTATGGTAATACCCCATAACAATAATTTAGTATTATGCACTCAGAATGGGAGACTACCAAACTAATCTGAAGTGAGCTGAATAAAACCTTTTGGTGGAAAATTATCTGAATTTGCACCCGTCTGCAAACGTCATCAGTTAGTCAAGCACAGTTGGCAGTGCTACAACTCAACCACCACTTACATTTTAAGTGGAAACATTGAGTAGTAATACATGATTCAAAGCTAGGCAGCTAGACAACGGCCAAACACACAAACCTAACAAGCCACATTGCATCAGGTAGGGCGTGTGTGAACTAGGGAGTCTGTGGGCTATATTACAGTTACTTTGAGATTTAAAAATCACACACAATAACATGTGATCTCACCTCATTTTCTCAACCGCTTTATCCTCATTAGAGTCAGTTAGAGGTGCTGGAGCCTATCCCTGCTGACTCTAGACCAGAGGCGGGGGGGCACCCTGAATCGGTGGCCAGCCAATCACAGGGCACAAGGAGATGGACAACCATGCACACCCACATCCACACCACCTAGGGGCAATTTAGAGTGTCCAATCAGCCTACCGTGCCTGTTTTTGGAATGTGGGAGGAAACCGGAGTCCCCGGAGGAAACCCACGCAGGCCCGGGGAGATCATGCAAACTCCACACAGCCAGACGTGACTTGGATTTGAACCCAGGACCCCAGAGCTGTGACGCTGATGTGCTAACCACTCGCTCCACTGGGCCACCCACACAATAACAGTGAAATCCATCATGTGTACATCTCATAGAAGAACTTAAAAAGGATCCATTACTTGCCTAATGGTGAGTGCTTGATCCTCTCATGTAAACTGGAGCATTGCCAAACTCACTTTAAGGGAGAGTTTTGTTCATTGCAGGCAAAGCTCAAAACAAACAATGTTTTGTAAGCTTGATTTATTTACTCAATTCTAAGTGTACAGATTTATTATGTTAAAACCTTTCTTTAAACTGTTACTAAATCAATCATTAATCCAGGTCTGCAACTTAAGATAACATTTCCCTATGAAAAAAAAACCCTCCTAGCAAACAAAACACCAACATCTATTGTTTGTATTTTTACAATCTTGCCATTAGTAGTGGTGCTCTTACAGTTGCAATCAAAAGGGTCCATTATCTTTGTAAAGGCAGTTTTCTTTTGATCCTCCTGTAATAAATCACATTTGCTTGTGCAAATGTACCACAGAAAATCCACCATAGAAAACAAATGTATGCCTATTTACAGTAGATGAATGACTACCCACATACAGTGAATGAATGACATTGTTGTGATAACCTGTATTGGGCAGTGAAGCAAAACCATGTGCAAAGACAACTAGAAAATCCAGAAAATAAGAGAACACAATGTTTATCTTTAGCACAGTGGTGGCCAAATCCGGTCTTTGGGAGTCCCTATTCAGTCTGTTTTCCATGGCTCTCTCCACCAGAACACCTGAATTCAATAATCGGGATCGGTATGAAGCTTCTGGAAAGCTTGCTGATGAGTTGATCATTTGATACAGGTGTGATAGAGGAGGGAAATGTGGAAAATAGACTGGATCGGGGCTGTCGATAGACCGGACTTGGCCACCCCTGCTTTAGATCATTACACATTATTTTCATTAAAAACATTTTTTTCCAAAAAGCAGAAAGCACTGAACCCAGGTTCACAACCACTGCACAAAACATTTATCATCAACAACATTAAAACAGTTTCCTCCTGTAAGCAAACCCTATTGATCGAAATCTGGAAAAGTCAACCATATACTTTCACTATATAAATTCATGACATTGATCTGAATAGTATTTCTCAGGATAAATTGTGTATTTTTTAAAATTTCTAGTAAAGAATTAAATTTCATCCGATGATTTATTACAGATTCCTGATGTTTTGCACCACTTGACCAAACTTCTCCCTCAGCATCATCATGATTATTGTCATCATCGTGGCAATTAGATGACGTAAGGCAAACTAGCAAATATAGTGAATTCAGGACAGACTAAAACAGGGAGCGGCAACGTCCTCGGGGCAAACAATTTAGGCATTAGAAAAAAAATGAGTGAGGGAAAGTTGCAGACGTCTTTAAAAGCAAGTCGATATGCAATCGTGCAGCATGATGTCAGAAAAAGATGAGTGCGAATTAATCAGGAAGTTCCATGCAGTGCCAGGCTCGGAGGCGCTAGCTTTTACCGATGCTAACGTTTTTGCTAGCCCCAAGAAGCACGAAGTCCAAAACATTGGCTCCTTATTTGGAGGATCGACACGGCGGTGACACCCGAATCGCCCTTCATTGGAAAACAAATGCAAATCCATAAGCCCGCAGCGTCAAAACGTCCCAGTGTCACTTAGATCCGCACAATTTGTTGACTAACAAGCTGTCAACTTACTTGCTCGGAGCGCCGAGGACGGAGTTCCCTGCCCGCTAGCTGTCAAGACTTCCACGAAGATCGTCAATAGAAACAGGACGCATCACTCGACTCCCAAACTGCACGTTTTCCGGTTTTGTTGCGATCACGTGGTGGGTGCCACGGATGCGCACATGCTTCCGTTCCCGGGATAAGGTTCAACAAAATAACAAGAAAAATGCTGAAAATAAAAAATTGTTCATTTACATTTATTTTAATGTGTGCTGTCAATATTCTAATTAATGTAATAAGATGACATGAATTCCCAGAGGAAATTGAACCCACATTGCTGTAAACTTTACAGGTCGCGGGGGTGCTGGAGCCTATCCCAGCTGATTTAGGGGCCAGAGGCACGGGACACCCTGATATAGTAGCCATCCAATCGTAGGGCACAGGAGACAAACAACCATGCACGCTCACACTCATACCTAGAGGCAATTTAAAGTGTCCAATCAGCCTATCATTAATTGGAATGTGGGAAAAAACCAGAGTACCTGGAAAAAACCCACACAGGCCAAAGGAGAACATGCAAACTCCAAACAGACCGAGCTGGACTGTTAACTGACTTGTATTAAAATTGAATAGTCATTCCAAGTTTCCCCTTTTAGGTGGAAATACTGAACAAAGTACATACATTGTTGTACATTTACAATTAAGAGGGCAATCATTTTTACATACATTTGTCAAATGCGTGTATCAAGAGAAAAAAACATCTGATGGTGGATAATAAACACCCTGTACTGGTCACGACCTAATTACAGGGCAAGTATAAACAACCAACCGCTTAGTTTAAAAATAATAATACAAATAATAACCCGACACATTTATTTCAAGCAATTACAAACCTTTATTTGTCAAAATGTATCACTGTCAAATATTACTGAATTATATAAGTGCCACTGTCAAATAATGTTTCAATCAGTTTAATTTTTACTGAAATAGTTTAGTATGAACACAATTAGTGATGACAGGATAGAAGGATTATTTGTAACATTTTGTCCTGATATTTTGTACTTTTATAAACACGTGACACGTTTCTTGTTGATTTGAGTAATAATTTATACAAGTCTCTTATTTGCATTTGCTCCCACTCACATAAAACAAAACAAAACATTGCCGACTGAGCATACGGATGAAAAATGCATGCAAAATAAACCTGCTACTAATAATGGTGTCAATATGTAAACGGTAATGAATTCTTAGAGAACTATACCTAAATATTAAAATCAGGATCATCACAAATACGTTCACGAACATAGATTACTTTTCTTTTACCATTCAAAAGTGGATTTAATCTCAATGTATAGAGAGGTATCAGTGCTGCTTCATTTGCTGACTCAACATTTAATAATATCAAAGGAGAAAAAGAAAACTTCCCAGCAAAACATACACTCATACACACATGCATGTAAACACTGCATATTTCCAAACAAAACATTACAAATTATTACTAATCATCATATCTTTGTGGTGAAGTTTTTTGCATCAATGTCAGTAAAGACTAATAGCAGGTTACGTCCTGCAAGAGAAACACACTGTACGTAAGAGAGGAGAGACATGGTCGTCGTCTCTAGTTTCTTATTTACCAATGTGGCTGCTTACTCCACTCATGTTGACATATAAAAAGAACACTGATGAAGATATTGGGGTTTTTTCTTCAAAATGCACATTTAAGGACACAAAATGGAAACTAAATTAAGTGACCAACCAAACCACAGGGTTTTTGTTGGATTAATCCTGTAATACTACTATATACTATATATGTGTGTCTATTTAATCAATTTTGTATAAAAGCTTCTTCAATTTGTCTGAAGAGAACTCGGGATCGTAACAAGTCACCGAGTCCTCGTTCCAAAGACTGTTTACTGGACTTTTCCCCAAGAAATGCAGACCTGGAAGGACGCTTAAGAAGATGCTTATGCAGCATGATTGCTATCCAAGCAACCTTCGTGATTACTCGCATTATGTTGTAAATCGTGACGCTCTTTTCGCTTCTTTATAGAATTGTTTTGTCGAATGAAGGCTTGTTTGTTTAAATTTCAATGGAGTTTGTTTTGAGTTCCCCTTAATTGTTATTATTGAATACCTGATATGCTTTGCAGGTGTTGTTTTTGCTAACACAGTTGGATTAACCAATAACCTTGTAATTGTTTTGATTTAAGGCCTTAAAAGGGGCAGGAAAAATGACCGCACGGTAGAATTATTGGCGGCGGAGACGATGTCGGAATGTTCTCACTTGCAAGTTGATCATCAGAGATGCCAATTGAATTAAATGTCAATAATTGAATCAGATGTCTGCCTGCAGTGTTTTATAATTATATTAAAGTATAATTATTAATGAACCTAACAGCTTTAAAATAACCTGTGATTCCTTATATTTGTTTACATGTATATCTACAACCATCAATTGCATATTGCAATGATGTTCAAATGAAGTTGCAAGCGCTCAAACCTAACAAAAGTGGATCGAAATGTAATTGTAAAACATCTTGCATAGAGACAAAACCTCCTTAAAACTAATACATGCACTAATAACATCCATAACTGTATATAGGTAGAATGAGACAGCAGCCTCTATCTTCCTTCTTTACAACATTACTTTTTTGTTTTTGTTTTTGGGGAAGATATGTAAACAATAATTTAGGTTAGATAGCCCTCAGTCTATAAAATCAATGAACAGTCAAATTAGAGTGTAGTTTACAAACATACACTGCATATACTGCACGTCAAAAAAGAAAAAAAAGGTCAAATAAATGATTACCGTGTCTAAATCCGCCATAATAAAGTGTCCATAACTTCAACACTGGTATTTGCAGTGTCACACTTGTGTGCTGATGGCTCGGGTGTTGGTGTAGAATTCGGGTGCTCTGCTCCGTGAGACCTCCCTCAGCAAGGATCCCTGTAAGGCGGGCAACGGCATGGCCAAAGCCTGATTTTCGTAGTGCGTGGGCATGTAAGTGATGCGCTCGCCGCCATTGCGCACCTCATCAGCCGTACGGAGGAAGAAGGGCGAGTCATGCGGGGAGCAGCTGGGGCAGAAGCGACGACGTTCCAATGTGGTTTTCCTGCAGGACGCAGTTGGCTCCGGGGGTGAAAGTGACAATGAGGTGCCGATGGTCCCGTCCAAGCCAGACACACTGCAGGTGTTGCATTCAAAGTGTTGCAGAGAATTGGAACCACTGTCAGAGCCATTCTTCTTACAGCAGTAGTACTGAACAGAAAACAAGTATTAACATGTGACAGAAACATAGAATGCAAATTCGTAAACATTGAATTATCAACTTGCATTTCAACCATTTGGAAAATGTAGTACAGTGTATACTTTTACCATGGCATTCCTTTATACCCGCAAAATCGAATTAGAGCAGTATACATTTCAATTAGTTAATCCGTTTTTCATAGATCTAAAACAGTGTTTATTTTTGCAATTTTAAATATATTTCTCTATTTTACTAAATGATTTTTTAACTAAAAACACAGAAAAAAAATGATTAAAAATTTGAATTAATGTAATACACATCTATACTCTTCATGTAATATGTAACATACATATATACTGTAATATACATCTATACTCTTCATTCTAATTTGATCCTAAAACAGAAAGTCGGCTTATTTTAATTCACGTTTTCAGTGACAGAAAAGATAAGTATCGTGGTTGCATTCTGGAGCATAAAGCTCCAGTTTATATCATTAAGGCTAAATTCAATTTCATTAACTACATAAAAAAAAGGGACAAATGTAGCATTTTGGTCTTTAAAATCTATCAACAGTAGTATGCTAATTCTTGTGTATAATACTCTTTTTTGTCAGCGTTATAAAAAATGTAATAGGCATATTATGCATTTTTCAGATTAGGGATTTATGAGACCGCCTCAGGGTGTAGAGGTTCACTCGCCTGACTTTGGTGTGGGTAGGCGCAGGCTTGATTCTCATTGGCGGCAGTATGATTGTGAGTGGATGGCCATTTGTCTCTCTGTGTGCCCTACGGCTGACTGGTGACCAAACTGGGGTGTACTATAAGTCAGCTGGGATAGGCTACAGCAACCCCCGCAACCTTTACAAGGATGCGCCGTATGGAAGATGAATAAATGAATGGATTTATAAGGTTGTGAAAAAGGTTCACAAGCCTTTAAGACAATTGTCTGAATGTGACTTCCAGTTGAATATGAAATGTATTAGAAATGCAATAACAATTGGACGGCCTGGTGGGGTGAGTGGTTAGCGCTCCAGCCTCACAGCTCTGGGTTCAAATCCCTGTCCAGGGGTGTGCAGGGGTTTCATCCGGGTACTCCAGTTTCCTCCCACATTCCAAAGACATGCATGGTAGGCTGGGACTGGCTCCAGCACCCCCAGGGACCCTAATGAGGATGAAGTGGTTCAGAAAATGAGATGAGACAATAACAATTGTTCCACTTCACTGAGTTGGCCTTGGGTTTTCATCAGGTCAGGATCTAATATTTTTGTTCTGCTTTTGAAATGTGTCAGAGTTACTAAAAGACAAAAAGAAAGTGTACCTGGAGTCTACAGTAACAGAGCACAGCTATGATACACAGAAGTATCACTGTGGCCAGTATTCCTCCAGTTATGACAACAGTTCCAGCTGTCATCCGACCAGCTCTCCATCAAACTGTGACAAAGTACAAGAAAGACATCATCAAATCATGCATGTAAGTTATAGTATGCATATATACTTCACTGTTTTGAGTTCAAACCTGACTTACAGTAGAGTAGAGTTTTACATTGTCCCTGCTCACTGTGCCTGTGTGAGTATATTCCGGCTTGGATGACCCACAAACCAGATGAAGACATACGAATAGTGCGGTGTTCCTTAGTCTTAATGTATTATTTATTCATGTGCTATTTGCAATTCACACACACACACACACACACACACACACACACACACACACACACACACACACACACACACACACACACACACACACACACACACACACACACACACACACACACACACACACACACACACACACACACACACACACACACACACACACACACACACACACACACACACACACACACACACACACACACACACACACACACACACACACACACACACACACACACACACACACACACACACACACACACACACACACACACACACACACACACACACACACACACACACACACACACACACACACACACACACACACACACACACACACACACACACACACACACACACACACACACACACACACACACACACACACACACACACACACACACACACACACACACACACACACACACACACACACACACACACACACACACACACACACACACACACACACACACACACACACACACACACACACACACACACACACACACACACACACACACACACACACACACACACACACACACACACACACACACACACACACACACACACACACACACACACACACACACACACACCCATGTATTATTCAAGTACTTTTGCCTCACGTTCTATTCTTTCCTATATAGCAGTCGTAGGGAACCCATGGCTCGGGAGCCATATGTGGCTCTTTTGATAGGTGCAAATGGCTCT
The DNA here is from genome assembly GCF_051989575.1 of Stigmatopora nigra. NCBI lineage: Eukaryota > Metazoa > Chordata > Actinopteri > Syngnathiformes > Syngnathidae > Stigmatopora > Stigmatopora nigra. The sequence goes on from NC_135512.1 coordinate 11,131,341, forward strand.
CTCTCGCTGTGAGGTAAAATATGACAACCGTGGTTAAGAGAGCTCAGTCCTGACTGGATCAATAGTAGCGTTACGTAATCATTGTGGCGCCGACACTACCTCTAATGCGGCCCATTAGATTCTTCTGAATACATACTCGCATCGATTATTATTGATTAGAAACAGCACGGCAATGCTGTCAAAAGATCTCCGAGAACGTTTGTACTTTAAAAGTTGGGACATGACTACAAATAGCACATATTTTTTGTATTTTTACTTCAATTCAAAGCAGTCACAGTTCAATTGAAGTGAATGCTTTTATTGTCATTATGTAAGTAAATGATAATTTAAAGCTTCCCCATGAAATGCACAAATAAAAAGGCGATAAACAATAATGAGAAATAATAAATAATCAACAAATATTCAAAGTACTTACATCAAAAGATTGTCCCTGGGTAACTGAATGGTTAATTAAAGCCAGATCAGAGGTCAGTGATGTGCTTCCATCACTGGATGAAGAAGGATAGATACATCTCTGTGGAGATAACAAACATTCCATTGTCACTTGAAGTCATTTCAATCTACTCGTGTTAACTCTAGTTCCTTTTTACTAGCCAAATTCCCAGAAGGTGGCAGTGAAGGACCTAAATTGATCATTTAGTTTAAGGCCTCTGGTAGACCACGAGAGGATCACCAAAAGAAATAAAAGAAAACGGAGACCGGCAAAAAAATAATAATGATGCAAGATAACGAAGAAAGATGAAATCTCTCTGCATTACCATGTCCATTCACACACAAGGTTGTGAAATATGAAAAAAGGCATTTGGTATAAATAAGATTTTTTTTTTTTATAAATGGATTAAAAGAACTGGATTAAAAGCCCTGAATATTATTTTTTAAAGATGTAAAACAATGTTTATTTGAGCTTCTTTATATATATATTTTTTTAGATTTTACAAAATTATTTTTGAGATAAAAACAGAAAAAAATGATTAAAAATTAGAATTATTGATTTAAAAGGGAGAAAATCAGGAAATGTAATATACCTCTCTATACTCTTCATTTTAATTTGATCCTAAAACAGAAAGTCAGCACTCGTGATTTACTTTCTCGGTCCGCACAAAATGATGCGGTGGGCCAGATTTGGCCCCCAGGCCGCCACTTTGACACCTGTGCACTAGATAATAAAAGCACACATAATACAGTAACTTGCAAAAAGTGTTCGCACAAGCACAAATACCACATTTTTAAGAAAAAAATAGTCCTGCTAATAGCATGCTCTTGAAATTGCTTTTGGGATTTTCCAAAAAGTTGTTAGCTGTGATGCCTGTCATTTTAAATTGGTTATCTAATCCTACACTTACAGAAATTTTTGTAAACATCTGCTTGATGATTATTAAAATTGAATTTGCTGTTTAAAACACAATAACAGCAAAGTGATTCAAACAGCCTGCCGAGACCAAAAAATAAATAAATCAATAAATAAAAGGCATGCACCGCATGTCTGATCTGCTGCACCACACTACGGGCGCTCTGCTAATGTTGCTGTCACATGGCCCTTTTACCTTCAATTATTTGTGGAGAACAAATAGCAGATTCCCCTCAAGATCATTCGGCGGCATCAGAACTTTCTGCAGAGACTGCAATCTCTGAGCCAACACACCCTGTAGCCTGTCAGAATTAATGGATGCATTTTGAATTTAGGTTCATAATTTACACAGAGAGAGACCGAAATTCATTTTTATGTTTGCATCACTTTTGATAGGAGATAGGGGACGTTCCATGAGCCAGCAGGCACGTGTACACTTTGTACACGCATGCATGCATCTTGAGCAAAGCCAGAAGGGCTGGATCAGTCACTGCCAGGGTCTAGATTACAGAGCCCCTCGGTCCTACATTTTGCCTGGATGCTCATATGACTCATGACACATACACTTTGCAAAATGCAGTATTCACAAACATGCACTAATGTTGGATTAGGGAATCACAAAGCATCCATTTGAACAGACAAAAGGTTTCAGTTGGCACACGTAGTAAAAATTCATTCCATTTCAGAGCAAATAATAATGAAAAAGTCCATGAAAGATAAAATGAATGGTGGTAATTTAAAACAAATTGGTCATTTCATCTAAATATTGTTTGAATACACAGATTTTCTGAAACACTTTATCCACACTAGGGTCGCAAAGGGTGCTGGAACCTATCCCATCGGACATCTGAGTGCCCAACCAACCCCCAACCATGCATGATTTTGGAATGTGGGAGGAAACCGGAGTACCCGGAGAAAACCCATTAAGGCCAAGGGAGAACATGCAAACTCCACACACGTGGACCGAGGTGGATTCGAATTCAAGACCCCAGAACCGTGAGACCGACACGTGAACCACTCATCCGCCGGGCCGCCTGTTTATATACAGTAGCATCGGATTTGAAATCAAAGTGTAATTCTACATGATATTTATTCATTTTCAACACAGCTCGTCCCTGTCACGGTCACAGTGTACTGAAGCCTTTCCCATCATAGACATGTCGACAGTCAGTGACAGGGTACACAGAGACAGACAACCTTTGCCATTCACAATCATACTGCCCCCGACTGGGAATGGATCGCAATCTGCCCGCACCAAAGTCAAGTAAAAGAACCACTGAACCTTCAGGTGGCATATTATATTTCTAAAATATGATTCTATTTCGGCTGCATGTTAATCTCACAGTTTTAAGATCGAGGGTTCAATCCCAGATCTCTTTTCTCCGGGTACTCCGTTTTCCTGCCACATCTCAAAAACATGAATGGTAGCCTGGTTGAACATTCTAAATTGCCCCGACGTATGAGTGTGAGCGTGAATGGTTGTCCTCACCATGTGTCCTGCAATTGCCCATAGTTAACTGACCCTTGTGAGGATAAGCAGTTCAAAAAATGAATGATACCATATATAATGTGAATAGAATTTGCAAATTTAACCTTGCTTAGGCAGCCTTTCTTCTTGAAAACCCTCTCAATTTTCTATGTAGCGGAAAAGTCCGTTGACTACAGCCACTAGAAATAGCAACGAATCCAGAGCAAAACCGTGCAGGGCCAAGTTGGAAAAGAAATGAAGTTGAAATATATATTTATGAGACATAAAAAAAACATTGGCGGCCGTGGGGGTGTGTGCATATGTGAAGAGCACCTGAAGCAATTGGTAGGCTTAAAGCACACTGGCACGAATATAATTCTCTCAAATTAGCACAGGGTTAGTTCAACTTCTATAAAATGAAATGATCATAATCTACATCTTGCTCATTCTTCAAACTGAAAGCATTGCTTTATTTCTTCCTTTTGTGTGTTACACGACTAGTGAGGACACGCAGTACCAGAGCAGAAGAAGCAAGTAATATTCTGCAGACAACTATGCTTTACTCTACTTTATGGGGGTTGAAGTTGTTACACCAACGTCTCTTCAACACTTGGCTGCATCACTTCATGCACAACCAGAATGAAATCTAAAAAAAAAAAAAGTGAAGCTGACAGCAGGGTGTTGTATAATTATTGTTCTTCCTTTCTGCTGGTCAGCACCATTGCCCCATAAAAGCAAATTAAATGGTCCAGCTTCTATCTTTGAGGGAGTAATGTACCACTACCACTATTTCATTAGCATACTTTTCATTGGACATCTCGTGTGTGACAGTGAGTGAATGGTTGACTGCAAAAGGAAGAAAGGCTGAGAAAAGAAAAGAGGATTGCTCAGACATTAGACACTAAAACTCATTTCAGGGGAAGGTATTCGATATATGTAAATAGTAATGCATCATTGTAAGGCATTTCTTTATGTTATCTACAAGCAATATATTTCTCTTTCCTTAAAATGTCTTTGCAAACCGTGACAGTATGTTCCCTTTCCTGAAAGTACCAGTCATCAATAAATGATCAGTAGAAAAAAATCTCAGTTAAAATATGCAGTTTAGGTTCCAATTCCAAATGAACAATAGCTGTTCTAAGACTCAATCACACTTATTGTTAAAATGAATAAAATTATACACACCATGGTGGACTAGTAATTAGCCTGACAGTACATTGATTGGCATCACAGTTGTGAGGTTCTGGGTTTAAATATCATCTTGTGCTTTCCCATTGCTTGTCCTTTTTTTTCTCTGGGTACATGATTTAAGAAAATGTTAAACTTATAATAAAATAAAGACAGCTTTAGTTGCCATAAACGTAATAACTGTAAAATAATCCAGTCAAATGAACAATAAACAGCAAACAACTGTAAAATGTACTGTATGCAGAGTAACAAATGATACTCAGCTCAAAAGGACATTTGTGACAAATTCTGTCATCCAAACCTGCCAGTATTTTACCATAACAGCTATAATATTATTGCTCCCTCCCAGTTAACTTGCACACATGGCCCTAATGAAGATATGTGGCATAAAAAATGGCGGCATTAATGAAAAAAACTGAGAATAGATTGATAAAGGCATAGTGATGCAATATCCTAAGTGATAACTGGGATGGTGTTGCAACCCTTTCATTCATGTTGAATACATTCTGAATTAATCTTGGTGATTTCTTCCCACATGTGTTTCTTTTGCCACATCCATTCCTGATCAGTGGACTTTGGTTCAGAATCAGTCCCCCAATTAGCGGCGGGAAAAAAAATTCTCTTGTCTGAGCTTCAAACAAAGCTTGCATAAGACAACTATTACAAGATCGGTGCTGATGAAGTCAAATAAAGTTAAGGAGCTTCAATATAATAATAACTTCAGTAACCTCAGGGAGGCAAAGAGACTTCATCCCATCTCCGAGTAGCAAGTTGTTTTCCTTTTCTATTCTCATGTGGTTGTATTCCGACTAAGTAGATTTCGTGCCTGGGAATCCAGAGGAAATAAATGTCTTACACATTGTACCCAAAGGCTACAAGTAAATATTTGATACATTTGTTTTAAACTCTGACATTATACAGCTTTGATTCAACTAAGTGAATTCTTTATTTACATAAGTTCTTAACAGATAGTGAAAGCCTCTGAATATACTACAGCATACAGAGAGTCATTTTATGCCCACAAATCTCCTAAATGTGTGTGCATGATGCAGTAAAGCTACTTAATACTTGCAGATTTCTGTGCTCCAATGGCCTTGAGCTCCACCCACATGCAGTGCTCTCACTGACCTCCCTTTCACCCCGACTTATTTTGCTTTATAGCCACACACATCCACCGAAAGCAGATGAATTATTCTCAGAAGGATGCTCAGGGCAGAGTACTGTTCTTGAATAGCTTCTGTTGTAAGAAAAAGAGCATCTACACTCACAAAAAAACTCCCAATACAATTGTCGGAATTTGACATTAAAATGGCATTAGCAAAACAATTGAGGAGAAGTGTCAAGGAACCTACATAACTTTGAGAAGTCTCCAATTTTGGACCAGCTACATCGTCTCTTGTCAAGGTTACGGATTTCGATGTCTTAATCTCAATTGTGACATATAGTCTACTTCACCCATAGTCTCCATACTTGGATCCAACCAAAAATTGTAGTAGCTATTCTTTAAATTAGTTTATTTTAACTGAAATTTGAAATTCTCCTGCCAATGAGGCTGCCAGTTGGAAAATAAAGTTAAACGCCATTCTTTCCTGCCCTATTCATTGTGTGACAATGCGCAACAGCAAATGCAGGGCAAGAAGGCCAAAAACGAGCCATTCTGAGCGGTTTTCAATAATTTATCTAGCACTTCAAAAACCGTTCCCTCTCTCTATCTTGTTTTCTACACACTAGCCCTAAACAACCATCCGCACTCGCACACCACCACACAAAGGACCTTGTTTACTTCTACCTAGCACAGTATTTTAAGTGTGGTGTCACATTTTTTAATGGAGAGTGAACCCGTTATATCTACTGTCACAAACTTGACAGAGCTAAAACAAAAAAACATGACTTAAATGGGATTTTTGTAACCACCACATTATGGATGTAAGATAATTCTTCTCTATATCAGTCCATAATAGTTTTTTTTCTTACAGTACTAGTGCCAATTCACTCCCTTGAATCTTTATTTCATGGTTGTGGTACTCTCAAAAGTTCAATGTTGAAAACAATTGTGGCACAAAGTCCCCCAAACATAAATTTAATCAGGCATGTTGTGCTCACCTTTATCTACTGTGATCATTTATCTATTTTTACTGTCTATATGTTGATTTTTTTTAGACTATGCCCTGGTTCATTTCTGTAATTCTTGATAACAAAGATTTTTGGGAAAGGATACAAACAGCAAGCACAGAGATTACAGATGTCTGTTTCCACTGTGAGGAACATAGTGAGGATAAGTATAATCACAAATTCTAATTGAGTTCCTGACTACCAGGGTAAGATCAGAGAATAGCAGGGATAGAGAGAACAGTCAAACCCAACCCACATAAGAGCTCCAAAGATTTTTCCCTGAGTGGGCTTGGTCAAGACACAAAAATATCCTTTCCAAAGTTTTGCTTCAACATACATTTTCCATGGCTGCATTGCCGGATACAATTGGCTTGACTGGAGACACCTCTGGGAAATCATCCAATTTCCTGTTGTATCACATCTACCGGGGGCAGAGGATTTAAATTGTGTGGTGTGTATATTTGTGCGTGTATTTGGAGGTATGTTTGCTGTGAGAAACATTAATTTAATTTAGAAGAGTTTTTGTTTAGTCAAAAGTAGGTCAGTGTACACATTCACAATCCAGGTTGCTTCCATCCATGTACATACACTGCATACTAAAGTGATACCACTACATGTGAGCTTAATTCACTCTGGGACTGAGCTCGTATGTCGGTTTTCTCGTAACTCGAACGAACGTTTATTTTCTGTCAACTCTTAAGGGAGCAAGTGGGTATAATCTACACTAATTTACACTGTGATTTTTGGTGGCAGATGTTGGTAAATTCTGTCAAATTTAATTAGGACATTGAGTAGAATGAAAATAAAATAGAAATGCAGAAATGTCTAATAATTTCCCTTCAATTTTTCATTGCACTTGAAGGAAAATATATCTTATATTATCTACTGAATATTTTTTGGGGAGTTTTTACTGCTAATTTTTAAACAAATTTTTAAAATAAGTGAGCGAGTGGTTAGTGCGTCAGCCTCACTCGTTTGGGGTTGAGGGTTAAATTCTAGGTCCTCACTGTGTGGAGTTTTGCATTTTCTCCCCGGGCTTGCGTGGGTTTTCTCCGGATACTTCGGTTATCTCCCACATCCCAAAAACATGCAGAATAGGCTGGTCGACCACTTTAAATTGCCTGTCGGTCAGAGTGTTAGCGTAAATGGTTGCCCGTCTCCTTGTGCCCTGCGATTGGCTGGCCACTGATTCAGGGTATCCCTCGCCAGGCTTAGCTGGGATAGGCTCCAGCACCCCCCCAGAACCCTTGTGAGGATAAGCAGTTCGGAAAATGGATGAATCCATGTTTAATTTGATGGCAGCAATGTGTTAAAACGTCGGATCAGAACAATTAAAGCTGGGAAGATGGGAAGAATGCATAAAAGTAATCAATTAACCACCCACATTTCTTGGAAAACATAGAATGACAAACCAAGATCTCCATATTAGGGACATATGTGAAGGGTCATCATAACACGCCCTCCCTAATGTGATAAATGGATGGAATCTTCCTTCAAAACAGGAAAGCTTTTCAGATGGCCTCAGTAATTCCCTAACTCAACCCTTTTATATGGCAAAAATTAACTGTATGTAGAGTATATTGACTCAAAAAAATCTGCAATACACCGCATTAACTTCCACAAACTAGACTAAAATCACCCAAAATGACTAAATTCAAGCCACACTCCCAAACTAAGACAATTAAACATTTCCCCCCATGATAAACAATAGTTTTCTTCATACCTTCCCTTCTTTACATGGCGCACTCGCTTCTGCTCGGTTGTCTTGATCGCGTCAAGGCAGCATTCTCCTCGGCGAAAAAGCACCAGCCGCAACCGGGAATCACGTCCAAACTGGGAGACTACAAAAGGTCAGAGGCAGAAAAATACCCCGATGAAGACAAAAAGAGGAGCGACACGAAGAAGAGCTTTGACGTGCGGTGCAACGAAAAAAAGCGCGACTTCGGAGGGTCTCAGAGAGGACTAAAAGGTGCCTGGGGGGACCCTTGTACTGGAGAAAATCGCAAGTAGAAGCGTACGCAAGTGATGACGATGGAGAAAGAGGCAGCGCAGTGAAAAAGACAAGAGCCGCCTTCTTCAATTCACTTCTATTCACCTCCGCGCCTGCAAACAGCTGCCGACAAATTCCAAGTACTTCAAGAGGGCTTTTTTTTACAAGTTGAATTGAAGTTTGCTCAATTTTCGTGTCTATTTAACCAATTTTCCCCTCTGCGATGAATTCAAATCAAATTAATCACCTTCTGTCCTCCAAATTCACTTCTATTTTCATTTATCTTGTGTGCTTTTACATTATTTATTTATCAATTATTATTAATTCATTATCTGGACCGCTTCATCCTCACTAGGGTCGCATGGGGTGCTGGAGCCGATCACAGCTGACTTCGGGCCAGAGCTGGGGGACACCCTGAATCAGTGTCCAGCCAAACGCAGGGCACAAGGCGGCGGACAACCATTCACACAGACACGCTCATACCTAGGGGCAACTTGTGTTTGGGAGGTGGGAGGAAACCAGAGTACCTGGAGAAAACCCACACAGGGTCGGGAGAACATGCAAACTCCATAGAGGCTTTAAATCTCATTCTTGTATAACGACAATAAAAGCATTCAATTCAATTTAATACTAATTGTTGGATCTTGGGGTGCCAATTTGCATTTGTAAACAAAGCTGGGTAATGGTATGGTAAGGGTGGTAAACACGCGGCTCACGAGCCACATGCAGCTCCCACCCAGAATTAATGTGGCTCAATATAGATCATTTTTTAAGCAGGAGTCTTTACCAGTAACATCTTGATTAGTAAAGGCAATATTTGAAAATAATCAGTAGACTAATCAACTCAATGAGAGAACACAATGACTTTCAGGGTAATGTTGTTTGTTCAGGATACATCATTTCAACAAAGAATGTAGTGTTACTGCAATGCAATGATACATGCTACAGTTGGCCATCCCTAACAGACCACTGAGCTATAGTAATTGATTTGCCCTCAATCACAGCTCTCTTAATCTACTTACTGTTACAAGCAAGTCAGTGCAGATATCGACAGAGTGGACCTGGCAGTCCAAACAAGGCAGAGTAGAGTTGATGAGAATATCAATCCATGTATATACATTTTATGCTCAATAGGGTTTACTGCAAGGGGTTTCCAAACTATTTCAAAAAGGGCTGCAGTGGCTGCAGCATTGAAACCAAACAAGAACCATTACCATCAAAACCAGACTCTAGGGCAGGTGTGGGCAAACTATTCCACAACGGGCAGCAGTGGGTGCAGGTTTTCATTCCAACCCATAAAAAGGACACCCTTTCACACATCTGGTGTCCTATAAGTGTAATCAGTGGATTGCAGTCAAGTGCTTCTTGTTTTCTGCAGAAATCGTATTGGGCAAAGCGTCTGTGCTGGATTGGTTGGAACAAAAACCTGAACCCACATCAGCCTTCGAGGACCGGTATGCCCACCACTGCACTAGGGTCAAAATGGAAGTGGTCCTCATGGTGGTTCTGTTGGAAAAATACACTCAAACAGGGTGCATACCTTGGTTGGTTTTATTTACGAATTAGGATCCTATAACTAATTATTCCCACTTTGAGTGACCATGAATGAGAATAAAAAACATACAAGCAAGGATAGGCTAAAGCAAACCCAAAACCCTTGTGAGGATAAGTGAATGCAAAATTGAAGAAGACATACATATTGTTCATATTGTAAGAATACAATTAAACTGTATAATAATTGATATAAATTATACCATAACCATAGATATGTACCACAGGTGAAGGATTGAAAAACTGTATAAATTTGGAAAAGAAAGGCTGTATTAGTTTGGTATAATTTTTCATCACTCTACATATATGTGCACTACAAATAAGCATACAAAATAATGAAATCATTGTGTTTAGGTTGTTTTCTTCACATGTGTGAAAGAAACTCAGAAAATACCTGGAGATGGGAGGAACTATAAAAAGATTACAATTTAAAGAGACATAGGCGTTGTCCATCTTCATCAAGCATGCAGTTGGTACCTGTTTTCCCTCACATGTGGTCTGTGTTCTTTTGCAGCTACAGCTGAGCCCCCCACCGCAGTTAATATGCAATCGCACACCCTGACACTTCCATTAAAGTGTATTTATGGCAGCCGCAAATAATCGATATGCAGATATGACGGCAGGTCCCCGTTATGCATCCTAGTGCAATGTGCAGTCACAGTACAGACTGTAAGCATTGTCACTTTCATCATACAGTACTGTCTCAATTGTTATAATATCTGTCGTTGACAGTAAGGGATCTCAAATGCAATTTAACCATGCAAATGTCACAAAGAGACTCAAATTTTAACTTTCAGTATTTAATAATGAATCATTTTCCATTCCGCTTATGCTCACGGGAGAACTGGGGGTGCTGGAGCCTATCCCAGCTAACTACCCGCAATAGGTGGGATACACCCTGATCTGGTTGCCAGCCAAATGCAGAGCACAAACAAATAAACAAGCATTAACACTCAGACATAACCAAGGACAATTCAAAGTGTTCACCATCTTTGCATGCATGGTTTTGGCATGTGGGAGTCAAGAGTACCCAGAGGAAACCCACATAGGTTCGGAGACAACATACAAACACCACATAGAAAAGTGGGAACTCACCAGAGTAATTGAATAGTATTATTATTAATACTATATATCTAGTAGGGTTGTTTACCTGAGACCAATTGTGGTTTAGTTGACATTTTGAAGGTGTTAGTGTCGTCCTGGTCACTCATCATCTTGGTCTATGTTATTTCTGGTGAGCTCAGATCACGTGAGATTTCCAGCACATCAATCGATTTAAAAAGGTCTGTTATTAAAAAAATATTTGTGTAAAATCAATTTTCATACAATACACACAGTACAACGGCTGCAAACCTTTGTAGATTGTACGTTATGGTGTTAAGATGATCTTTAGGACCTCCAGACTACAGAGGGGACTGTGCAGGAACCTGAGTCTCAGTCTGCAGAAGGTCCCCACCTTGTGGACTTCCTGTGTGTGGCTCCAGTTTTTTTTTTACCTAGTTCTACAATGTCTTGAGTGTCTTGCTACAGCAATCATTAAATTTCCCAAATACGGGATGAAATAAAAGTTCCAAACAATGATGAGTATAACACTGTAACACTGTAGGATTAGCCCACCAAAAAAAAGTCAGCCATACATCATATCAGGCTGGAACAGATTCACAGCTAGTCTTATAGAAAGAGGCAGCAGCCCTTGTCTGCATTGTCAATGTCCACAGAGCCTCAGAGGACAAAATGTCAGCAGCATGCATGGCGACCTTTCAGCGTGTATTATGTTTACATAGTTTGCATAATGTAATGCAGCAACCTCTTCTAGCTTTAGTGAATTGGTTCCGATAATTCCAGAAAAATCAGAGAATCTACAGCTACTAAAAATTTTGAATAACTTTTAGAAAATTTACATTGGACCAACAACAGTCCCATTTTTTTTCTGTGACTAAGATTGGCAGTCCTTGCGAGATGTTATTTTTATTTTTATTTACCACATATCTTGGCAATTTCCAATGTGTTCATTCTCAATGTATTTCTATATTTGTTTGTGACTGTAATATAGCTTTAGAATTTATTCAAAAATATTTTTAAATGGATATATGCACATTTGCTCAAGTGCATCAAATTCATATACTTTTAGAGGGCAATCTTTAACATGATGTATATTTTGAGACAAAAATTCATATTGTACAAACATAAACCACATCTGCATTAAATACTACAAATAAAACCAGAACAAATACAACCAAGTGGAATAAATTTAGTATAATTTAGTTAAACAAAAAACCCAAAACAAAACAGGATGTGCATGCAGCTTTGATTGATGCCAAGGCAACAAAATAGATTTGCCGGAAAAACCATGAGGGGGCCTTCTTCCTTGGGTTTTGAGACTAACTCAAAGCAATCCCATCTCGCTGTTTCATTCAGCACACACGCTAATTGCCCTGCAACTACATTACTTCTCTCCCTTTAATATGGTTAAGTGTGTGTCTGCCTGACCAGGCCCTTCCTCCATGTACAATGACAAATGAAATCTTGCACATTGGTGCGCAAATAGTGGCCCATGTATGATTGTTGACTACATGCATCACCACTAAAGATGTTACCTAAACAACACGTGTAACAAAACACAACTTTAATAGCTCAGAAGGGATCTTACAAAACAAAGACTAGCGAAACAAAAACGAAACCAACAGGGAGAACAAGTGGAATCGAGAAGCAGGGTAGCATGGCTGCATGGTAATGGAATACCCAGACGATCCGACAATAAATACTAAACTCAGTGGTGTTTAAATACACAAATCAGGCAGTAATTATGAATCACGCACAGCTGCACGAACACAACGGCAGGGTAGGAGGGACAAGACGAGAGTGGGAAAAGCAGTAGAGCTGCTCCTGACAAATCTAGACACACCCCTCAATTCAATTTGAATAGACTTCGAGCACCTTCAATGGCAAACAAGTCTGACCAAGTCATTATAATAATTACTTGACGTTGCAGTGATTTTGCAGTAATTTAGTATTAATTGAAAACTTTTCATTCATTAATTTTGCGATTGGCTTGCCAAGAATTCAGGCCGTCCCTCGATAGGTGCCGGTAGTTGCAAGGATAGGCTCCAGCATCCCGTGCAACCCTTGTAAAGATAAGCCGTACAGAAAATTAATGAATGAATAAAAACTTGTTTATCTTTTTTAAAATATACGATGTATCGTGCAGTCAAATATGACTATCGGCCGAGTGTTTAAATCGGAATTTGGTGCAGCACTAGAGGAAACTTTTGGTTCATTGTTCAGTGTGGCTTATTTATCAACAAATTGTTGAATGTGGCTTATTGTCTGACCAATGATGTAGTTAAATTATGTGCTAATAAAAACTAGGTGGAATTTTACAATAAACATTCCAATTTTGCTATTAATCATCTAAAAAGAATAACTCAATAAGTTGACGTTGTACATATCAATGTTAGCAAACTGTTGAACGTGGCCTATTTTTTTAAACTTATTGTTTGACTTCTTATATTTACTATGTGCCGTGGTGCCCTATTTAAAAAAAAAAAACAATCTGCTTCAGTGCAAAATCCAAAGAGAAAAAAATTTGCAGTTGCATTACTTAAAACTAGTCAAACTTAACATGTTGTCACTTTTGCAATGAGCTCATCTCTCCTCTTCTTCATTTTCCCAACCTGTTAATGCATATTAAATGACCAACGCTTTAGTATTTTGGTTGTGTTTACATTACTTTAACTTTTACAATTAGTGTAACTCCTGTATGTAACCCACTTAACCCAATTTGGCCTATTCTCTCTTATATACACCAGAGCAACTGCCCAAAGCTGTTACATGCTTCAGATTTGCTTCTTTAAAAAGGGTGTTTGTAATAAGATATTCTGGTAGACACTCATGCAGACTTTGATGCGATGCTAAGCATGATGTGGCAACTGTTCACATTTGCACATCGTTTTTACCTTTAAATCATGATAGAAATTTGCCAGTTTTCTTTTACAAACAAGCTAGTGTGTAACCAAGAAAAGCTGCTACATATGAGTCCCTAGACTTTGCACAAGATGGGTAAATTCTGTCATTCTATAAATAATGAATCATTTCCCAACTTTGCAAAACCATTATTCATTTTAGTTTTGGCATTGTCACCACAATGCCAAAAAGTTTCCCGAGCCATGATTTTTAAGCACATGTTCATTGAAATATAGTTGCGATTACATCCTTAAATGTACATGTTGTAGTTAGTGGAACATGATTGCATGTTCACATACAAATGATCACATGCTGTTATAGTTAGCAAACGCATGGTGGATCTAGTTCTAGTGTGATTACACGTTGACTCCCAAAATCCTTTAATTGGGAACAGTGGGTCAATCGTTTTTAGTTTTTATATTCATTTTAGGCAAGTCATCCTTCCTTCACAAAGATATAATTGTGAACGATGCTCTATGCTTACCTTGAGTTTATGATAGAGTGAGATTTCAGTGAAGATCTAGCCGAGAAAATTTAAAGTTTACACGTGCGAACGTGCAAAGACTTACCAAGATCTTAGCGACCTCTGCTGGAGACTGTTGATCATTGCTGCTGGTAAATTCGACCACCAGCTTTACTGAAGATCCAGCAAAAGATGAAGTTCTCAGTTCCAAGTGCATCTGAAGATAGATCATCAAACTCAATGGATTAAAATAATACACCTGAATATAGTGTCCTTGTTTACTATAATGAGATAAGGTCAGACTAATTCATTCCAAAGGTAAAAGGGTTGAAGCCAGGGCTCTCATTTTGTTTTCACCAGAATGACCAAACATCCCCACCCAGTCTAGAAGTCTAGTTAGTTGTAATTAAAAGAAAAATCAAATTAAATAAAAATAAAACAAAAAACAAATACAAAATATGGTACTTGGTGTGATTTTTTCTTTTAAAGTGTTTCTTTTTTAACTTCTAATGTGCCTTTTTTAGTATTTTTATAAAATGAACTATTCATTATTTTACTGAATGACTTAAAATCCCTCCCTTAAGGAAGAACCACTCCTCCTTGCCCACCACACTCCTCATCCCTTGCCATATGGAGGGTCCTGTTGGTCCTTTAGCATGGAAGAAAAGCGTATTGAAGTGGTTCTGGAGGTGACACCACATGAGACACTGCAGGCAGCAACAGCAGCAGCATCCGATAAATCTCCTGTATCACAGCACACTGAGGCTCAAGACAAGCAGGATGGTTCCCTGTCCTGAGTATGGATGTACTTTATCATTTCAGTTTCGAATCACTTACCTGGAAAATTTTGATCTCTTCACTGATTTTGATACATGGTAAGGGATTTATTTCTCTTTCTTATTCCACCTGTTTGTTGTCCACAAGAACCTGCGTGTTAACCTAAATGTGTGTAACAACAAGCATTTTCAGCTTGGAGTAACGCATCAGCAATGTTTTCTTATTAATTGAGATGTTTATTATTAACGATGTATTGCATTATAACAAGTATAAGGATGCAATGAGATATTTAGCATTTTTTCCCTTAAAAACTGGGATATTACTCTCACACTTTGTACACGGAATATAAAGTATACATAAAAAACTTACGAAAGTGTCTTTGTTTCAAAATATTATAGTGGCTTTCATTTGTTAGCTGCTGCAAATGCTTGATTAGAATATATATTGCAAACCGGTGAGTTGACATTGTCAACAGTAATGATGACTGAAACAACACTGACAATTAATGACGGAGGAGGTGGGGCGGCTAATGCGTTGGACAACAGGCAAACACTATACATCTTTGAAACACTGCAATCCACCCATGTTCTTATCATCCCTGAACCACACAAGATGACAAGCTGATACGTCAGCATTTACGCAACCGGCTGAAAGAGATGTCCGGTGCCCCATATGTGGCATTTGAGGGTCTCAAGATAGGGCCAAACAAAGACCCTGGAGTCAATTTACATTTAAAAAGACATGCTGTGTGGTAGGAGATGTGTGTCACTGGTTTGGAACTGTCCCTGATCTTTGAATCCAGTGAAATCTGCCCGTGGGGGATTGTGAAAGGCCACTTGACCACCTGTTTCAAGCTCCTCTGATATAAATTACTGATCATTTCTACTGGTTATCAGCTTTGCAGGCTACACAATTCATTCCCTTAAGATACTACCCTTAACCTCCACTTAATGGATATTAATTATGTCATAACCTGGGATATACCACACCAAATAGTATGTTATTTTATGATGAAAGAAACACCAACTACAACAAAACATGTCGTTAAATAGAACAAATATATATTTCCCTCATTTTCTTCATCATGTCGAGACAGGGCTGCTCTTGGTGACCAATGCAAGCTCTTTAAATCTGCCCGTCCTTCACTAATCATGAGGCACACGTGCCTCTTGTTTTGCACTCAACCTGATTGGACACTTGAAGTAGGATTACTGTGCCTACACTTGCACGCCGGAGCTTCGTCATTATGGAGCAAATTCAATCATGCAAGACACACTTCATATCTATCCAACGACCACTTTGCTGTACTTAACATTCAAAGGAAATAGTCAGGAGTGTTTATCTATTTGTATGTAATACAACCTTACTTGATTCTGGGTCCTAAATGTGTCTGGACCAACATTTCTTCTGTTTTATTTGATTTTATCCGCACGAAACACATTCTGTGCCTTGTAATAAACTAGCAAGAAAGCCAGTTCAGGGTATATCCTGCCTCCTGCCCATAGTCAGCAGAGATAGGCTCCAACACACTTGATTTTGTCTAGGTCAGGGGTGGGCAAACTTTTTTGACTTTAAAAATTTGAAAGATGGGCTGGGTCAGCACAAGATACGATACATATAAAAAAGTGCATCCGTTAACAGTCCATATGAAACATAAACAGCAAAAAAGGACTAAAGTATTAACATACTCATCACTCATCATTAAAGTAAAACATATAAAGTACAAAGTAAAGTAAAAAGGAATGTATTAAGAAATATTAAAATGTCAGAAGCCTACCCCAGGTGACGTTGGGCACCAGGTGAGGGGGATACCCTGAATTGGTGGCCAGCCAATCACAATGCAATGGATATTGTATTTTAATCATTTTTGGTAATTTTTCTAAATCGGTGAGAGAAAAATAAAAAGCACCCCCGTGACCCTGTGAGAATAAATGAATTTATATACTATTCAACTAACCGACCTGAAGAAAATTGTCTGGTGATCCTCTAATTAGTATTTCAGGGGAGGGCTGACTTAGGTGAAGAGCTCCAGGCCACTTTCGCTGGCAAATTAACATAAAAAAGTCTTTTGTCACAATGGAAGCCTGAAATCACAAGGTGTTAAGGGCTTTATATTTATAGACCTTGCTATGCTAAGAAACATCATTTCATAAACTTCTAATAAGATGAAAGATTCATTGTGCCAGGAGCAATGATATCAAAATAGAAACAAATTATTCAACATATGGGGAGAGGACTGATTTACTTTGTTTTAACCATATTTTGTTTCCAGTATGGCTCAAAATATGGTGTTTCTCTATATTTATTTATATAGATGACATATGTACTATGGTACAGGTGATACTAATTGTAAAAAAAATATTCAGTAATGATATATAATTTGTTTGTAGGTACAACTCTTTTAGGGCTTCCTCCTGCTGTGGACCCCTGCACGCCAAATCCTTGCCAAAACCGAGCTTTGTGTGAAAGGCGTGAGCATGGCTATGCATGCTTCTGTGTGCCAGGTTTCCAGGGTACCCACTGTCACATTGATGTCAATGAATGTATTTCCCAGCCCTGCATAAACGGAGGCTCCTGTATGGACAAAGTGGGACGCTACTATTGTCTGTGTCCCCCTGGGTTCACTGGTAAGCAAAATATAGAGTACAAACTTTCTCAGGACAGTATTAATAGTATTGATTATGGATGCATTTGATGTCTGTGGACAATAATATTCAATTGACACCATAAAACACTGTCACAATATCGCATTTATTCACCTATTGCGGAAAGTCTTGGGCGAGATATATATATATATATATATATATATATATATATATATATATATATATATATATATATATATATATATATATATATATATATATATATATATATATATATATATATATATATATATATATATATATATATATATATATATATATATATATATATATATATATATATATATATATATATATATATATATATATATATATATATATATATATATATATATATATATATATATATATATATATATATATATATATATATATATATATATATATATATATATATATATATATATATATATATATATATATATATATAACCTTTTTTTTTTTTTTAAATGAAATTAGCTCAAAACAACACAAACAAATTGGGGCCCTGGACAACAACCCAATGCAGCTGTGTCAGCAACCGCCACTGCATATCTAAAAACATGAGCCATAGTCTAAAGAGAGCTTCTATTGACAACATCAGAATGAGCTTGTTCAATTTTATCAGCCAAAAACATGGGCCAAATATTTCCCAAGCTTTTGATTATATCATGGAGCACAATGAAGGCATTCATCAATAAGTGAAGTGACACCATAACATTGGCAATGTTGTTTGTTGTTACTGCAGACGTCTGTAGCGTAAAAGCATGGATGATCACAGGCAATCCACATAAAAGCCTCTATTATTTTGTAGTCTGACATTCCCGATGCTCATTGTGTCTAAGGGGCCACTTGTGGGGTACAGATTGATGAGTGTCAATCACAGCTGTGTCTCAATGGCGGCAGTTGCCACGACAACGCCGATGGCTTCATTTGCACCTGCCTGGCCGGTTTCCAAGGACACCGGTGCGAGATCAACATCAATGAGTGTCAAGACGAGCCTTGCCCAAATGGAGCTCCGTGTTTAAATGGAGTGAATGGGTAAGTGGAGCCTTCTGAGGTTTTTTCTAATCGTATTGCACAAACATGATTACTATGCAAAGATGGTTTTATGTGTTGAGTGTGTCGCATGTCGACCTGTGACTGCTCATAAACAGTGTTCACTACTTTTACTTGTAGACTATGTGGGGGGCTGAGGGAACGCTGTCACTCTCAGCCATGCTTTAACAGCGCCACCTGTGTGGAGATTCAGGGTCATTACATCTGTCAATGCTTGCCAGGTAAAATTTGCTTGAATGTTGAGTCTATTACATACATGGGTTGAATTTATCGAAACTGCATGAATATTACAATAAATGGAAATTTCCTCAACAAGTTGCGCTATTTTAGCGTGACTTATTATGTTACACTGCGCAATTTGACTTTTTATCGGATTAGAACTAGCAACTGTTATCAAACAATTGGTGTGGAATCTAGAACTGATCTCATCTTTTTTTCTAGGTAAAAGTTTATGAACTATGGTGACATTGTTTTAAAAATGTGAAAAACATTTTATTCACAAATATGTGCTTATTTGGAAAAAAAATGGATGTGAAAGAAACAGACTATTAAGGTTTTACAAAGAATATGGCTCATTATTTGCATGAAGTAACAAAATTGTAAGTTGGTGAGTAGTGGAGAAAAACACTTGGAGAAAAATTATCAGTTTTAGTTAAAACAGCGCAAACAAAAAAACATTATTGATTTTTTTGCCCTTTTCTAATCCTCTGTTCAGATCATTTACAGTGATTCTAATCAGATAATTGACCTTATTCCACACTAGTTACAGGGCCATCAATAATCAAGAATGTTGTGTTCTTGCTTTAGTTTGGTCATTCTATTTAGTGCATTGTTAAACCTAAATAAATCCTTGTTTTGCATCTTCATTTCAGGGTTTGAGGGCCAACTCTGCGAACTAGACATCAATGAATGCGGCAGTAACCCATGTTTAAATGGGGGCCGCTGCATTGAGAGGTCGTGGCAGGTTCTTTTTGGCATTGAGCCACTGCTACCCGAACACTACGAGCCTCAAAACGCAGCAGGCTACATCTGCAAATGCCCTTCAGGAACAACAGGTAATCTATCCTGATGACTCCAAGCATCGAAATGTTACTTTGAATGCACAATAAGGGAAAGGTCAAATCATGGAATACTTACTAACATCATAAATCACATTTTTACACCGCATGTGATGGCAATGGACAATAGTACCTTCAATGGTTTGATAAACACCAACATTACATTCTTGGTGCATTGTTCTCAGACTTGTTTACTCCTGGTTACAAAAGCTGATTGTTTTTATTCTACTTTGCACAAGACTTGTTTTGCAATGAAGGTAAATGAGTCTGTGGTTAGCGTTGCTCGAAAATGAGCTCCCTGCCAGCAGCACTGACTCAGTAAGGTGGACAAATAGCATTAGTGTAATCCTCAGGATCTGGCTTTACTGGTCCACCACCTAGTCAGCCCTAGCACGGCTGCACTGAAAAAGGCAAGGAGCAGACCTCCATTGCGACAGCCTGTGCCCACTCACACTAATATGATGGACTTAGACATGTTTGGGCATCTCTGGGGTAAAGAGTGACGGCATGATGCGGACATACACACCATGGATATGGGCGGCTCTATTGCTTGGAACAGGTAATGATAATTAAATATAGTGTGTAAAGTGTGGTGTAGTGTAGAATCTATTTAACTTATTTATTTTGTCTCTAGCATAGTCTGTGACTGCGAGCAATTACCCTTTATATTGTCATAAGTCTATTGTAAACATGTTTGAGAGCAAGAATGTTAAGAGGATAATACAGACCACAGGAGGGATAAGAAACTACATGGGCAAGTTAACTGGCTATTGTAAGTCTTGTACAGAAAGTAACACTAATTCTGATAACTAGTTTTGACATTGGTGGTATTGTTTTGTATCACTAATATTGGTTTAATCCCTAGAATGACTTTTTAGTCATCAATAGTGAGTCGAATAGTGTGATTGGTGAAAATGTGAAAATCTATTTTTTATGTACTTTTCCCTATTTGTGTACTTTAACCTATACGAGCAACAATTTCAAATATGTGACCTACTAAGGGAGGGAAATATTCACAATTTCAATTATGGTAATTATTGTATCTTTAAATGTTAATCATGTAAGAAAAGTCCTTTGCATCATACACACAGACATACACACTATATATGTTTGTGTGTGTTTATATTCTATTAGTATATGTTTTTATAGTCATCAAAGAAGGTCACAATATTTAAATATTCTTGTGTTGCACCTGGTTGGACTGAACATATTTAAAAATCATATATCTTAGTGTCTTTGTTTTTACTCATGCCCTGCGATTGGCTGGCAACCAATTCAAGGTGTTCCCCACCTGCTGCCCATAGCTTGCTGGGATACGCTCTAGCAACCCCCGCAATCCTTGTGGGAATAAGCAGTACGGAAAAAAAATGAAAAGAATGTCATTTAAAATCGTTTGTATGGTTATATTCCTATGATTTTAATTATTTTCACAGGTTCTCTCTGTCAGGAGCTAATGGATCACTGCAATCCTAGCCCCTGTCAGAATGGAGCGCGGTGTGAGAGCCACGATGAGGGCTACACATGCCACTGCAATAAACAGCATAGGAATGGCCACCTTTATGGAGGTGCAACCTGTGACGTGAAGCTGGTGGGCTGTGACAGCCACGAGTGCCAGAACCGAGGCTGCTGCATTCCCTTTCTGCTGGACGGAACTCACGGCTACACCTGCTCCTGCTCACCCGGGTTTACCGGCCCCCTCTGCAAGACCCCCACCACCTTCTCATTTGAACGTAGTGGCTACCTTCTACTACAGAGCCCCTTAGTGGATGCAGAGATCTCTTGTAACATCACCCTCAGTTTCAAGACTGCACTGCCAAGGGGTATATTGTTCCATCGGACCATCGGGGGGCTGCTGTTGTGCCTGGAGCTGCAAGAGGGGCTGCTTCACCTCACACTGAGACGACAAGCTTCCACTGGGCTTCAAGTACCGAGTCGAATCGGTGCTTTGGAGCTGTCACACGTGGTCACAGATGGAGAGTGGCACACTATAGAGGCTGTACTCACAAACTTGGTACTCAGTCTGAGACTCTTGGATGATGCAGATAAATGTGATAGACAGCCATGCTACAAGGTGGCTGCAGTCCAAAGTAACATGAATGGTCAAGTGTCACCTCCTCAGAACACTTTCATTGGCGGAGTACTAAAAGATTTGAGAGGAGATCCCTCAAGTCCAGCTTTCATTGGGTGTATGAGGGATGTGTTGGTGGACTGGCAACTGATTGTCCCTGAGGAGTGGCTGAGCGACTCTGCTGTCAATGTCTCCCCTGGCTGCAGCCACCGGGATCGCTGCTTGGATGAACCTTGCCAAAACAATGGGCTGTGTGTCAACCTGTGGCAGAGCTACCAGTGCCAGTGTCCAAGACCTTACGATGGCCAAGACTGTGAGGAGGGTATGTTTTCTTATGAGGGGCTGTGAGAGGGTAATTGTGGATTAACTCTCACCGTAGTCATCATATAGAGAGGAGATCAAAAACCAAGTGGAAAAACAAGTTAAAATTGAGAAGGGAAAAAATCCTATTAAAATAATGTTAAAAAACTACATCTAGATGTCACGAAAATAACAAACTAAATAATTGTGTCAAAAATGTCCTACAACTTTTGACACCACCTCCAAAAATATGCATGTATAATCAGAACTACCAGGATTAAACTACAGTTTCTTTTTAGGGCTTAACTTTTGAAATTAATTTATTTTCTTTACCACTTATACAAGGGTGCTGAAGCCTATTTAACCCAAATATGGGCAGTATGTGGGGTGCACTCTTAACTCGCTGCCAGCCAATCGCAGGTGATCTACTCAAATACTATTTAAATACTTTTATCTGATAATTATGTATATGAAAAGAAAAACAATGCTTAACTAAATGTATTTCAGATAAAAAAATACAAAATATGTTTGAATAGAAACCATTCTAAAAGATATATTGCAGATGTAATTTACTTCTAATTTAAAGAAAAGTAAAAAAATACTCATTTACTGCACATTTTGTATAGTTAGTAGATTTTGGACTTCCCTTGAGCACCATGGAGAGCACCATGGGAGCCCATGTGGTAGCCAACATTGGGAATTACTGGACTAGATAAAAACAATGGTTCGATTGAATCCAGTTTAAGAACCACAGATCTAGTACCCCACAATAGGAAAATATGGAATAAAAATATATATACATTGAGTATTTGTTCTGTACCTGAGAGGATAAAGGATTAGTGATCATGCTGTCTGACTAGAAAGCCCACATTCACATACTCATCTTAACGTTTATCTAAAATATTTCATGTGAGTCAAATGTCTACATTGTGAGAAGGATGGAAAGGACAATAAAAATTAGATTAACGTCAGCATATTAAGCCTGATCAAATAAACTATTCTAAATATGGACATAGTGCAAGAGAACCCAAGAGTAACGTGTTGGCTCACCATTGCTATGGGACTATTTGTTTTTGTCCTTACCTTCAGAACATGTGACCGCACGCTTCGGGAGCGAGGATTCACTCAGCTACGCTGCCTTCAATGTCACAGACGACTCAGGTCAGGACCTCTCAATCTCTCTCTTCTTGCGTACACGGAAGCCTGGCGGCCTCCTGCTAGCTGTGGGCAACAGCAGCTGGCAGTTCCTGCACGTTTGGCTGGATGACGGCGTGGTCACAGCTCAGTTCCGGGACTTCGAGAGCCTGACGGGAGAAAGCGCTGTCAATAACGGAGAGGTTCACTTTGTAAATGTGGAAGTGTCCAACGGGCGCATGACTTTGAATGTGGGTGCTCAAAAACAAGCTGAAATAGAGGTCAGCACTGATAGGGTTGAAGCAAGAGACACTGTCTATGTTGGAGGTTTAATGGAAAGCGATTCCACTGCACTTTATGGGGGTCATTTCAAAGGATGCATCCAAGACCTGCAAATAAACGAGAGGAGGTTGCAGTTTTTTGGTTTAGACTCATCAATGACAACGTTTCCTTTGGAAGTCATGGAGAACGTGACTGCTGGCTGCTCTGGAGACAACACCTGTGGTGTAAGTGGACAAGAATGTCAGATACATGACATGATTTAGATCAGAGAAGACAGCCGCTCACTTTTCTTCATTTTTTGTCTGCAGAGAAACCCTTGTTTAAACGGCGGAATGTGTTATTCCATGTGGGACGATTTCACCTGCACGTGCCCACCCAGCACAGCAGGGCGCCACTGTGAAGAGGTCAGATGGTGCGAATTGTCTCCGTGTCCTGCCGACACTGAGTGCAAGATGCTCCAACAAGGATATGAATGTAAGTAATGTCATCAGTCCTTTGCTGGGGTTCATAACACTTTGATTTAATACACTGCAATTGGCTGGCAACTAAGTTCAGGGTGTACAAAGGAAGATGGGTTTAGGCCCTAGCATTCCGACAACTCAAGTGTGAATAAACAATGGTTAAATGTACTCAAAAACCAAAATATTGGGAAAAAAGTGGGACAAAATCTGCCATCTGGTACACACCTCTTATAAACTCCAGGTCCAATTATTAACCTACTACATTCATTCATTCATGTTCCAAACCGTTTATCCCCACAAAGGTACCTGCTTTAATTATCATACACAGCTTGATCATCCATTTGGTTTTTGTTATATCTCCTGTTACAGTGATTTTGTTTTGTTTTGTATCTCTTTGTATATTTGGTTGTAAAGTGTTCTTGAGTGTCCTGAAAGGCGCTTTAAAATAATGTTTTATTAATATTGTAAAGACATTGTATAATAACAGCCTTTAACCGTAAGAAATAAAATGTCCGTAAAACTCTGTGAAAATTCATCCTACCTCATTAATTAATTCCTATTAATTAATTCCCTTGTGGGCAATAGTGAAGTAATTGTTGCACACAGTGCACCTCGTCATGGTGTCATCATTCTTCATCCCAACTAAGCAGGGAAATACTCTAGTTATATTATTCTATAATGTGCGTTTCTTATTTTGGTTTATTACTGGTAGATCCGTACATTCCCATCACGCAAGCTTACCTGCCCGTTGACAAACACACAATACCATGCACAGCTCTCTCCTTCCATGTCCCTTGCGTGCCTGCATAATCTGATTGAAGTAGGCTATTAAAACGCATGGTGTAAGAGTTATTATTCCGCCTGCTCACTCTCAATCGCATTGTCACAAACAAACAAACAAATAATACTCCCTCGCATAGACAGATTTGGACCATTTTATCAAACATTACTACAATAAGGCAAACAAATAAAGGCATATTAATCTAATTGTTATATTGTTGCATTCATGTCCAACTCTTAAAAAGAAGACATGACAAAAAGGAAAAAGTGTCCTGCTTGAGGCTTTAACATTTAAATGTCCTACACAATACAAATATGGAATCCCTATTCAAAACTTACGTGTATTTTTATGCTTTTCCAGGTTACTCCAATAGCACTTTCCTGAATGACAGCACTGTGCTGGTCTATAGAGGAAATGGACACGTATCCCGCAACCTAACCAACATCTCTGTGAATGTGCGAACCCGCAAACGTAGTGCAGCTATCTTGCACGCTGAGCAGGGCTCGGCGTTTGTCACGGTCTCTATCCAGGATGGTTTTCTCTTCATGGAGCTTCAAAGCTCCATCAGTGATGCAGAAAGGGTAGAGGGAGACAAGCGAGCGCCATCCACAGTCAGCCTCAACAGCATGAGATCAATCAGTGATGGCGAGTGGCACAGTGTCCACTTGTTCATGACTGCACCGTGGTCTAATGGGTCTCACTGGACTCTGGTCTTGGATGATGAAGTAGATGACGCCATCACCTCCAGCAGTCAAGGGGGAAACCTAGACTTCCTCAGGAAAGGAGTTGATATCTTCCTTGGAGGTTTGGGCTCAGATGCTGGCTGGTCCCTAGCCGGTTGCTTAAGTACAGTGGAGATAGGCGCTATTGCTCTACCTTACTTGAGCTCATCCCAGGTGAACCTTCCTCGTTTGCAAGAGGAACAATTCATCCAGATGTCACTCAATCCTCCTCTAGTTGGTTGCAGCGGGGCAACTGTGTGTACACCCGATCCATGCTTGAACGAAGGGGAGTGCCAAGATTTATTTAACTACTACAACTGCAGTTGTCCCGAAGGATGGGTGGGGAGGCACTGTGGGTTCTTCGCCAACACGTGCGCTTCCAACCCTTGTGTCAACGGAAACTGCAGCGTCAATGGGCTGGCCTATGAGTGCTCTTGTGAACTTGGATACGAAGGAGTTGACTGTGAAGAGGAGGTGGACATATGTGAAAACCATCTGTGTGCCCATGGAGGGACCTGTTTGCATGGCCCTGACAGATATGCCTGTCTGTGCCCTGAGAATTACACTGGACCTCTCTGCAAGTAAGGAATGCAGTAAATAATCTAGTTAGGTATACTAGCACTATTGTTTCAGATCTAAAACAGAGGCAAGTATATATATGTAAATATATGTATGTATATATATATCTATCTATATATATATATATATATCTATATATATATATATATATATATATATATCTATATATCTATATATCTATATATATATATATATATATATATATATATATATATATATATATATATATATATATATATATATATATATATATATATATATATATATATATATATATATATATATATATATATATATATATATATATATATATATATATATATATATATATATATATATATATATATATATATATATATACATACATACATATATACATATATATATATATATATATATATATATATATATATATATATATATATATATATATATATATATATATATATATATATATATATATATATATATATATATACATACATACATACATACATACATACATACATATATATACATAAATACATACATACATATATATATATATATATATATATATATATATATATATATATATATATACATAAATACATACATACATATATATGCATGCATACATACATATATATATATATATATACATACATACATATATATATACATGCATACATACATATATATACATACATACATACATACATACATACATACATACATACATACATACATACATACATACATACATACATACATACATACATACATACATACATACATACATACATACATACATACATACATACATACATACATACATACATACATACATACATACATACATACATACATACATACATACATACATACATACATACATACATACATACATACATACATACATACATACATACATACATACATATACATACATATATATACATACACATACATGCATACATATATACATACATGCATGCATACATATATATATACACATACATGCATACATATATATACATACATACATATATATACGTACATGCATACATACATATATATACATACATGCATACATACATATATATACATACATGCATAATTACATATATATTCTAACATACATACATACAAGGTGTCTCAAAAAAATGTACTCACTTTTAGAATAAAATGTACTCACTAAAGGTTTTCTGGTCATTCTAAGTGAGTAAATTTTATTCTAAAAGTGAGTACATATTTTTGAGACGCCCTGTATATTTACTAACATACATATGTATACATATACATACATTGTTTGTACATTTATTTTATTTATTTGTTTTTTTTAAATTGCGAGCCGTGGATTGTTACTTTACATCATGCTCTTACGATGCTAATCACTTATCGTGTGGCTGGCATTGACAGAGGAGACAATAGGTCCTGTACAGGTTATTTATGTCACTAACAGCTTGAGCTGCGTGCTTGGTTGGCAAACACAAATAAATGATGCTAAATTGCTGAGAGGAGGGACCGCACCATAAGACAGACGAGATGCCAGACTTCTTAATGTTCCTCCATCGCTGCCTACGCCGCAGTAAGTACGTCTGAAGATGAATTTCTATTCTAGTGTCAGCGAGAAAAGGCCTCTGTCTGCTGTGTCGTCTCACTGGTTCGGCGCCACTTTCGTTCCCTCTCATCTCCTGTTTGCCTCAGAGAAGAGGCAGGGGAACGCCGCCAACCATTTATCCCATAAACATGCAGCTTCTTGCATATTTTTTTTTTCTAACTGCACTGGAACCTTTGCAAGCAAGCCACCCGACAAGTGAAGCCGCGCGTCTCCCTTCACTGCTGTAAAGTTTTCATCAAAATGACTTTGCTATGTTTGTGTTGCTTTCTACCTCTTTCCCCCCCATCTCTCTTCTTGCTCCTCTCCAGTGAACGGGTTGAAGAAATTCCTTGGTACATTGTTGTCAGAAATGTGTAAGTATTTTTTCCTCCACATTTTACTCAAGCGCTCTCTGTTTGTTTCCTGTTTTGTTTTACAAGTGTCGTGCACAACATCTTATTTTGCCAACAAAGCTAATATTAACGCTGCCTCCACCAGTGTTTGTTTAGAGAACACATTCCATCTGTCAAGAATGATTGACAGATGTGGTTCCAAAATGATTATTGTCCCAAACTTGTACTAGAGAGAAAGAAATACTTGCATTTTGTAACTATTTAGGGAAGAATTTGTCATTTCCAATAGACGTTTTGACTACTCCCACCAGGGAATTTGTGGTCTTTTCTTTCCTATACATGGGATTGATTATATTTCTGTCATAGGTAAATAATCTGAAATACGAGACAGGTTATTAAGATTCTCATGCCTCAGAATATTTAAGAAGTCCCAAGTGATTGCTGCTCTATATGACATGTTGGCAATGAAAGTGATTGATATGTGTTGATATTTTTAATCTGCATGCCTTTTCCAGGCGGCCGAAACTTCCTGTGTCTGTATGTGGAGATTACATCAAAAACTACACTTGTTTCAATGGTGGCAACTGCAGTGACCGTGAATTGTCATGTGACTGCCCACCTGGCTTCACCGGACACAGGTATGATTAGCCAAATCTTAGAATTGTGCAGGAAATTGAAGGGTTATTGAAAAGTTATTGAATAAGTTTGCAATTAAATTATGAATTACTCTGTTAATCATTGGTAAAGTATTTTTTTTCACATGGTAAAACTAGAAACGAATGATTAAAAACAGGGTACATCTCTAATATAGGGAACAAATAATTCTACAGCAACACTTGCTATCAATCAGGGATGACAACAGTATAATTCTGTCTCATAGTGGGGGTTTTTTTGGCTCGAAATAGGCAAATAAATTAAAATAAAGGAGACTTCTGCCTGAATGGCTGGGGAGTTTTCTTTTATTGGCTCCCAAGTCTCCAAACATGATTTGAGGGTATGATTTTTATGAACACCTTTTTTTACGTTATCACATTTGTTATCAAAACGATGGGACAATAAGATTGGTTGCACTCAAATTTTCCACTCTGCCTTCGCTTATTCATATCGTGAGGTCAGTTAGGGGGGCTTGCAGAACTGTAGGATCGAATTCTGTACAGGCACAACTAGCTGCAGGCATTCATATTCCCAAAGTTAAAAAAAGCAGTTAGTTGACCAGCAAAATCATTAAAAAAAATAGAATAACATAAATATTTTTCCCCATATGGAGTGATTCTCTATAACTAGAACTGCTTTTGACCATATGAAAAACTTTTTCCAGTCATTCAAAATAAAATAAAACATTACTTACTTTCCAAGGTCATAAAATAACACTAAGCAGATCAGAGAGCAGCATTGCATGTATACACAGCTACTACATCTGTACATGAATAATAAATCCAACTAATGCAATTAAGAACGCTAACCTATCTATTTATTAGAAACTATGGACATATGCAAATGCACCTGAGGAGCATTCTTGTCCAAAAAAAAGTATAACTGAATTGATAAGAATGAATTAAACACCACATACACATTATCTCACTAATTCTATCAATACTTTACATTGCATATGATGCATTTTGGACGTAAAAATGCAAAAACAGGCAATTCTCAGCAGCAGTAATGTCCATACTGGGCTCAAAATATTGTGTACACATTGAATGAAAACTAGAAATAGCACCTAACCGATGCAGAACAATCAATATAAATCATGGAGAAATGCTATCCAGTGGATGTAGTGTGTCACTTCATTATTGTATGTGTCTACAGGTGTGAGCAAGAAGTGGATGAGTGCAAATCCAACCCATGTCTAAATGGAGGATACTGCCGGAACCTGGTCAACAAATTCCTCTGCGTCTGTGACATGAGCTACGCCGGAGATATGTGCCAGACGGACGTAAGCGACATTTACTTTTACGTGGCTGTGTTATTGTGGCAGAACCTCTTTCAGCTCCTTTCATACCTCATCCTAAGATTGGACGACGAGCCCGAGGTGGAATGGGGGGAAAATAACTGAGGGGGCGCGTTTATGTCTCGCCGAGTGACATTGGTTTATGTTTTTGTGCCTTCAGCTCAAGCACCTCATGTAATGTAGTAAATATTACTAACAGTCAGATACACAACAGTGCAAAAACACATTTGGATTAAATTCGGGCTTCTCTGAGTAGCCCAATGAGATGCCCCAAATGTATCAGTTGTCATTTAAGATGCTAAAATGGCATTTTATTCACAATATTAGTTGTGATTTGGTCTCTGTTTATAACAGATGCACTAATACATTGGTTAAGCAATATTTATTGGCCATTTAAATCCCCACAGGTGGAGCTTTTTAACGCAATACTTAATTAATTTCACTTGCATTCAAACTATATAAGAAGGGATTCATTTAGGCTTCAGGATATACTCACACTTCAGATCAGTTCCATTTTTTTGCCTATTTTCCTTGCGAAACGAAGGATGGTTTATTTGTTTTTATTTGATTTGTTTTATATTTGTATATTTTATCATTGCACTGTGAACGGTCCGTTTCTAATATTTTCAAATCTGATGTGGGCCTCTTTTGTATGTGGATATGAATCTGAGATGCAAGCAATGCAATTAGGCATGCAAATTGAATCTCAACGTCATCAGCAGCCGACATGTTTTGTGCGCATGGTTGGAACTTTCAAGTTGCATTTTTCTAATTTACAATTTACAATTACTCATGAAAAATTGGAATGAAAAAAAAAAATACAAATTGGGCTTCATTTCCTGCAGTGTGCTGCGAGTTGTCAACAGACTGACTATGAATCTGGCACAATTTGCGGAAATACGCCCCACCGACATATGGAGGAGGATGGGGGGAAAATATTTGGTAGGATTCTCACTTATAAAATGAGACTTTTGACTTTCAAGTCTCAGAAAGTCCGATTTTTTACTTTAAAGAGGGAATACTTAGTCTGAATTCTGACTGGTGAATATGCTGCTATCTTAAATACATGTCTTGCAATAATCAGGCAAGCAGTTTTGTATGCACCAATTACCAATCTGTGAGTACAAAAGGCGCCAAGATGTCATAATGCAGTTTTAAACACGCATACATTTATCAAATGAGTGAACGTGAATTAATAGACGGAATATTCATACAAGAATAGCTAGTTGA
The DNA here is from genome assembly GCF_051989575.1 of Stigmatopora nigra. Lineage (NCBI taxonomy): Eukaryota > Metazoa > Chordata > Actinopteri > Syngnathiformes > Syngnathidae > Stigmatopora > Stigmatopora nigra. Next base: position 11,162,406 of record NC_135512.1, read on the forward strand.
TGACCCTGAATGTAGTTTTAAAACATTTTGCAGCATTATACTGTTTAAGATAAACTTAATTTATGAGAATTTTGACAGCATAGTACGTACATAGCCTAACCATTGCATGCTGATGTTATTAAAGGGGTGTTTATATTTAGTTTTTCATAAATATACACAATAAGGCCCTCCAAACCATGAAAAAATGATACCTATCTATTTGTAGATATGAAACAAAAATACCAAATAGTGTGTTTCCCTCATATTGCCAAATATATACCAAAAAGCTCCCAGTTAAACCTCCCATGGAGTGTTTTGGGAAATTAAGTAAAAATAAAACAAATAACTCGCATCAGCATGACACAAATGTCACTATGTCACCCAGAAAGATGATCCACAACCAACCAACAACCTTACATCCTATTTGGCGGTTAAGGTGTCTTGGAATGTTTTTCCATTTAGGATATCCTGTCAGTCTTTTGTATTGGAATTTCGGGACGCTTCAAGCAGCGTAGGTGTAAAGACATGTTTTAGATCTGAAGGCAGTGACAAGTGTGAGAAGACAACATGACGTCCTACTTTGTTGTTGATGTGATTCACGTCAGTGAATGATTGACTGACAGCTGCACAATGTTTTGTTTTGCTCTTTTCTTGTCTGGAAATGTTTCTGCCTGAGGTATTTTAAACCCAAATTCTCTGCCACGCTGTTCAGACAAAATATTTCCTGGGCCATAGTGGTCACCCGTTTATAGCCTCAAATATTTCTCCTTCATCATCATTTTCTTTCTCATTTGTGTACTTTTGTCTATATGATAACATTACTACATGCTCATATGTGTGTTGTCTTTTTTCTGTCTTCCCTATCAAACCTGTCTTTATGTGACTCATTGTCTGTCTTTGTCTTGTCTACTAATAAAAACAAACTCATTTCTTAGTTGATTTTGATGTCTGTCCTCTTTGAATCACTCTATTACGTCTCACTTGACGGTCAATTGAATGTATGTGTGTGTTTTGTAAATCAGAGTGCTTCATCACTGTAAATAGCCACGTAATCTCCTTTAACAAGATGTAGCGATTGTATCCTAAAATAATGAAAAGCTCCTGTGCACACACGTGGATCAAAAATCTGAAACCTTCCAGCGACATTACCTTTGATTGACATTGTCATAATCTGTACAATAAAAGGTAGTTGCCATCTGGCCAGTTACAATATTGTCTTGAGATATAAATGCATTAATAGAATGAGTTACCTTTGACTTTGGAGAGATTATTTGTGATAAATGATGGGATTGAACCTAACTCACTTCACATCAAGCAACCATTTGGCAAAGAGTGAGCAACACTTTAAAGAAATAGGATTTTGTTACATCACAATACAGGTTAAAGGCTAATTCCTCACCTATAGGCCAGGGGCGCTCACACTTTTTTTGTTCCAAGAACTATACTTTTGTTAGGTTTAGAGTTCAGGGGTGGGCAAAACCATCCTGGAGGGCCGTTGTGGGCGCATATTTTTGCTCCACGGACACATTAATCTATGTTGTGCTGAAATGAGAAGCGCCTGACTTCAATCCTCTGATTGTACTTCTAACATTTCACATTTGTGGAAAGATACAACTACTGCAGAGGTGTTAGAACAAAGTACTGCTTCAATACAGGTTGACCGTTCCTCTTTCCTGTTGATATTGTGGCAGTTCTAGATCACTTTTTGTGGTTTCCTGTGGATTTGGGGACATTTCCTGGTCACTTACTATTAATTTGAGCGGAATTCTGGTTACTTCCAAATATTTTGGGGCAATTTTGGAACCATTCTTGTTGATTTTTGGGCAAATCAAGTCCTTACTTGTTCATATTTGCCGCCTATGAAGATTTTTGTCCAATTACAAACTATTCCAACAATTAATTACAATTATACTAAAAAATGCTTTCATGTTAACGCTTGGCAATGCAATACTCTCTGGGCCATTTATGGGCCCCGGTCCCTACTTATACACCTCCATCCTACTTTTATTTTTGCATGTAAGTGGCTCTTGTCCCAGGCAGTTGGGAAGGATTGAGGGGGTCTGCACTAATGTGGCCATCCTTTGAGAGGAAGGAGAAATATGCTTTGACGGCGAAAAATCAGCATCGGCCGCCAAAGTGCAGTTTCAGCAGTAAAGTGGTGGCTTTCACAGAAGTTTGCCTGCTTCACAAAACATATGAGGGCAACTTATCTGGCACACACACAGACACACACACAAAGTAGGTTGCTAATGCTGACAGCAGGGTGGCACTGCTGCTGCCTCTGCTTCGAGGCTTCACGGTGGCCTTGCCGCATACCTCGGAGACTGGTTAGTTAGACATCTCTGTGACGTGTGTGTATGTGTCTGTGTGTGTGTGTGTGTGTGTGTGTGTGTGTGTACCAGTGGATGACTGATGGTGGGTCCTTGCTGCCGGCTGTTGCTTGTTTCGCACTCACTCTGACAGCAAACTGTGCTGCAGTGACAGGTAAGCGCTTTCCCAAAGAACCTGTGTGGAGGAGAGAAAGGTGTCATAGTGGCAGGAGTTAAATGTTGTCTTTGCTAATTGTGTTTTCAACAGGATTGTTGATTGCCAAGTGTAATATGAGCGGTTGAGATAGTTGCAGTTGCCACATACAAAGTGCAGTTATTTCTTGTATTTCATCTTGGGAGATATTGTACGCCTTATTGGTGATGGTTACACAAAAGATGTGGTTCATATGAGCTGGATCTCGATTGAGTTTGGTTCTAATGCTTAGTTACTGCTTGGTATGGATGATGAGTAGTTTTCGGAATTGGACACAAGAACAATTTAAGCTAAGATTTTTTCCTACCTTTTTATATCCACTACCTGGATTAAGAATGTGGGGACATTTGATGCCAAGCCAAACATCCCTAAAGGGATTATTGCAGGGTGCCAAACTCAGGATGCAATTTATTGTTTCTTGCCATCAAGATAACGTGTGGCTCTTAAATTTACTACCCAGAAAATATTCATAATTTAGTGAAACTGATTTTCCGTGTCATTTTTTTAGGTCCAAAATTGCAGCCGATATAAACATTTAAATAAGTGTAGGATTTTTAAAAGGTTCTTAACTTTTGATATTGAAGCCATCTAACTATATGTGATACATTATTGATATAGCTTGTCAGATATAATTGTCAGTGTTTTTAAAAGCAAACAGAATATTAAAACATCATTAACATCTCTCCATTATTGAAAAATTAATATTTACTTAACTTTTACCCGAACTTGAGAACACAAGTGAATATTTAACATAAAAAAATAAAAACAAATAAAAATAGTGAAGAGGACTCCTATATATTAGTAACATATTTTATCTTGATTTACGAAAAAATCAGCAAGTACCATAATATGCAAACCATTTAGACAGTTTTCCCCCAAAATGAGACACTGTCCTCACCTCTATTTTTTATATATTAATACAATTGATTAAATGCCTCACTCTACTTCATACATATTATGAGAATGACAATTACCAAAAATATCCACTTGTATAAATAAGTGTCATCTGTAAAAACCCTAACCATTTACTCTTGAGAAAAAGACATTAGCACAGTTTTGCAACCTATAATAATTCCAAATATAATACTATCAAATAAAAGCCAAAATGTGTTCCAATTCCAGAATGACCCATTTGTTCTGTATTACTTACCATCTCTGTCCCACGGGCCACGGCGAAGCTGTTTGGGCGTTGAACCTAGAAAGAATAAAGAAATGGCTTCAGATTCCCTAAACATTTAAAACAAGAGGGTATTTGTGATTTGGATTTTCTGCACGAATGAGCCACTCGTGAGCTGTTTTCGCGCTTCACATCTGATGGTGTTTTATAGAGTGAACACCGATGGCTTCATCAGGCAGCCTCTTGTGTGTGATCTTCCACAGACGGCGCGCGCTCCACATGGCTCTCGGGTGGCCACCGTGCTGGCGCCGTGTCTGTTCGGCCTGGCGCTGGCTCTGGCTTGTGCCAAACTGAGAGGGAGGCGGCAGACGGTGGCAGTGTTGAGTCTCAGGCGACTCCAGGCTTCCGCGGGTTGCGGCCCGCCCGCCGAGCTTCGGGATACGTCCATCGGCACTTTGGCCGCACGTGTGGAACGCCTGGTCTAGCCGCGGGGGTGGGAGTCGGCGGGAGATTTTACTAGCGTGTGTGAGTGGGTCCAAACGGCGACTCTTGGTATGGCGAGGGAACGCCGGGTTTCACGCTAACCCCTTTACTTCTCATTTGTAGTTGACCTCTGAAGGCGCCACCCCTGACCTTCTGCTGGCCATCAGTCTGGTTTCCGTCATCCTGTTGCTGGTTCTCATCCTGGCCTCGGCTGGATTGGCGCTCGCGCTCAACCGACGGGCCACCCGCGGCACCTACAGCCCAAGCCGGCAGGAAAAGGATGGCTCTCGGGTGGAGATGTGGAGCATCAGTCTGCCTCCGCCAATGGAGAGGCTCATCTGAGCTGTGGAAATCATCCAGCGTCATACCAACCATACAAACCTGGTCACAATCTTTTCCAGCTCCTGCCCACTGGCAGACGATATAGGTCCCACTAAGTACGGAAAAATAGGCTTAAGGACACATTTTCCAACATCCATCAGGACTCTAAACTTGCGGTAACACAACACACAACCCCTTCTGTGTAATAACTTGAGCTAAGATGAAAAGACGTTGGGCAGTGATCTGCCTCCCACTGGCTGACTGAAGGTAAGTGAAAGACAGTGAGAAGTAAGTGATCCGCTCAGAAGGTGATGCGAAGTATCCATAATGGCAGAATGCCAAATTACGAGTCCAAAATTATCACTTATTTGCTGAGAAAACACATTTTGTGGAGAGGCACTACCAATTTCGTCATACGCAGTTTCTGGGTATGATGACAATTAGGCTTTTGTTGTAGATGATGACGACAAAGCCTATGTCAGATTATTATTATTATTATTATTGTTATTGGGAACATACCACTTGTGTGAAGGAGGCCTTTGCAATTGCATATGCACGTGCTGGAAAACTGTAGGGCAATGTTAGTCATCCATCTTGCTTGGAGTCGCATCACCTGCCGGATTGGGTATCCTTCATCTGAAATAGATTTGTGCTCACAATAGTTTGTTGGCATAATCTATATTTGCAGCATACACATTAATCAAGTGGTGATGTCATTATCTATTTCCAGTCTTGAATGGTAACGCTCAAATTTGTCCCACAGAAAAAATAGTGGGACATAATTTTGAATTTCTTGTGCCAAACACCTTAAGCGTATACTAGACTGCACATGTAAAACATCTGAAAACATTGTGGACAGTGATTGAGTGTATAAAAATACTTTGTTTTTGTTAGTATAAGTAATTACCAATACTCCCTAATAAAAGGGCAGATCTGTTTGTTCAGAGAAGTATCTGAATTTTGTCTAAACTCTTTCTGTATGTAGTTTGGGGGTCAGGAAAAGCTGACAAAACCAGACGAGATGTTGGATTAGTCGCTAGTCAATAAAAGGGGCAACATTAGTATGTTTGTCTTTGAGCTGACTCCATCAAAATAAGTCTGAAGTGTGGTGTCACATTATATACATCATGCTTTGTCCCTTTGTGTCTTTGCTTGTTTACAATGTGAAGTATATCATTATAACATCTGCTGGTGCATTCTTATTTATTTCCTTGTAATTTGGTTGGTAATTTTGTTGTGATTTTCTTCCATTCATGTTCCAATAAAATACTGTAGTAAACCGCTAGTCCTCTTGTCGACCTTTCTTTATGGAATGCAAAGCATATAGGCTCTATACAATAAAATCATACTTAATATCCTCTGTTCACACAATTGTAAGGTAATCAGACAAAAGAGCTAGTGCCAAAGTTGCTACTATATATAAGGAGCTATATTTCTGAGCTCTCTACTAAGTATTGTGAACATAAACAAAGGGACTGGAAAGAAATCTAGTGGCTTTTAAGAGGGGTATTTTGAAGACAGAGACAAGAAAATGGTCTCTTGGATGCTGTACTGAAAAATAAAACAAAAAAAACAATGAGCCAGGTTGAGGTCTGAGTCACTTTACATATTATATAATTAAAATTAAAAGAATGTTGTTTATATTCGGTTCTGAATGGCTGCTTGTTTGCGTTAAATATAATTCGAGAAGGAATAAAAGGATGATAAAACGAATTTGCAGCAGAAAATTGCAGTTTGAAATATGAGAAAGATGAAATGATAACAATTTTAAACACACGACACAAGAAAAAAGAGAGAGATAAGAGAGCAGTCCAGGGAGAGCTTTGAAGAAAAGGAGATCGGCCACCAAATCAAAGCAGCCACATCTCAAGATATTTCTCCTATTTTGTGAGAAAAAGTGAAACGTGTGCACTAAACAGTAACTCGACTCGGCACACCAAAAAACAGTGATTTAGAGAAAACTCTTTCAAAAACTTTAGATGTAACGTTCTTTGTGAAAATATGCTTTCCTCTTTGCTAGTTAGGCATTTGGCAAAAAGCTGAAATATATCGTTTAAATGAATGGTGGCTTTAAAAAAACTGGCATACAGCAGTGAGCAAGTTTGAAAAACATGAAAGAATTCCGTCAGATGAGGACAGTGTCATTTAGAGGAACAACTACAAAGCAAGTCTGTCACATGGCAATGTTGGAAAGCAGACAGCGAGTGGCACATAAATTAGCAAAAAAAAGGATAAAAAGCAGTTGAAATATATTGTGGCAGCAGCTTGAGAAAGCAAGAACGAGTATTTGTCTTTCCTGGAAATCACCATGACCATATTTGTAATGTTAAAAAGAAAAAAAAATGCATGAAAGAGTATTTATTTGAGTTCACAGTGCATACAAGATGTGCAGTTGTACCACGTTTGTCATCAACACCTCATGAGCTTAACCAGAACACATGCAAGCGTGTACCGGAAAACGTAATTGCTACAATACCCATCAAGAGTTGATTCATGTCTATACTGCTACACAGATGTTGCATTTCAGAACAGTTCGGGTTGGTTCCCAACTTATGGAAATTGATGTTAAAATACAGTTAGGCTTTGTAATACCACATTAGCACTTTGGGCTACTGGTAGAATAGCAACAAGCACCAGAAAGGTCTGTTCTAATCCATTTGTAAATGTGGATTCCCTCACTCTACTGTCGTACAGCGTTAGTGTAAACAATCACCATTGCTTTTACGTTATTCACAGCAGTACTTATCCGCCCTGTTATTTCTTCTCCATAGATTATTTACAGCAGCCAATAAATGTAAAAAAAATACTCTCCAACAAGGCAGATGACATTTTTAAATACATTGCAATTCAACTCAAGGCCAAGCCAAATATTTGCATTATTCTTATTATTATTTTTTTTTAAATGCGAACTAGCAATAATTATGAATGAAGCATGTTTGTCAAACTTTTAAGAGCAAAGTATAATTGGACAAAGGTACTAAACATTCATGCAGAAACAAGAATGAGTACTCAACTGTAGGCCATACATTTTTCTATAATTGCATTGTCTTTTCAATGGATTACTCTCACAAAAATAATGTTCATAACATTCAAATTGGGTGTCATTTACAATACACAACACCAATTATATATATTTTTTTCATGTAAAATATATCCAAGAAAAATACGTCTAGTCAGCTCAAAATATTTGATTTTTCAGGTTCTTTTTTTCCATTCTGAGCTCCTCTGAGAAAGCATGTTAATGCCTTTTAAAAGTTTTGATCAAAGCAATTAAAACAAGTCTTAAACTTATGGAATAATGAAAAAAAAGTCTACCTACATAAAGACATAACCAAAGATGAAAAAGCATAAAAACATTGCCTGAGTTCACTTCACGTCATTTGGTCACAAACACGCTTATTATTATTATTATTATTATTATTATTATATTTTTTAAACTCATGAAACAATCAAAGGACCACATTAACTTCACATTGCATACTCCTTTCTCCTGAATACTGTACCTACCTCATAAGGCACACTGCAAACATTTGAACACACAAACAGACACACTAGACATGTGGCGTATTCCCATTAGAAACCCATTTGATTGTTAATAATTGAATTTCAAGCAATTAAACGTATTACTTCTTGAGCTGGAAAGGTTTGCATAGTCACAATGTGTTTCAATGCGTGTCAATGAGAAAGGGTCGGCGCAAAGGTGGTTCCAGAGTTTTCCTTTTTTTTTTGGGAGTTACGACTACCGACGCCTGCCGGTTTCAATGCTCACCAACCACTTTACGAGCATAGCATAAACGGGGTTGTGGCAGCAAACAGAGAAACGGCTGCTGTTAAAGTGCCAGGCTGACTGGCGTCTGCTCTAAATCACGACAATAATGGGCATAGCACCAAACCCAGCAAAGGGGGGAAAAAAGCTTTTTCTTCTTTTCTTTTCTATTTAGGCATCTGCACGTAGCATTAATCTCCACAGGAGAGTCGGACTTAACGTGTCACGTGTGTGTTTACAGTCTGAGTTATATTACAATCATACATGCCAGTATCAGTGTGGGACTGGAAACTGAGAGATTAGGAATGTCATTGTGGCATTTATTCTATATCTTTAATATCCGGTGTAAAGTTCTTGCACTAGTATGTATATGGTCTTTGTTCTCACTATAATAGAACAGAACAAACTAGTGCAAAGGACCTTAATCTGAATCTTAAAGATGTTGTATAAGTGCTCACGCAGTTTTTTTTTTTATAGAAAGAGAAAGAACAATCAAAAGCCATCATATAGAATGAGGTGGAAAGACGAAAAAAACAAAACAATGGACAGTTAATTATGAGTAACACATGAGCATGAAGCACTGGGCACAACTACAGATCAAGTAATGTTCATGTCTGCTTTCTAACAGATAGAACTGAACAAATAGCATGTCCTTTTAAGGCATGGTGATAGAAACAGCGTCAAATAACTTCTAAAGATTCATGAGAACTGTTGTTTTTTACTTCGGTATTTTAAAAAAAAACTTGTACACAAAGGGCTTACCTTCATAGAATGTCTTTTGCTTTGATGAAATGTGAGGACCTGACATGACGATGCAATGAGATGTTTCTCTTATTAAACAAAAATAAAAAAAAAGACAAAACAAAAACATTCCAAAACCAGCCAGTCCACCAATGACATTTTCTTCTTCCGAAAGGTTTGTTTTCAGCAAGACTGAGATGTGTTTGATGAGACAGAACCTGGCAGGAAACACCTATGGGATGTTCTTATGGATGAATAAACAGAAGTTGTTACAGACAGCTTGCAGTCTTTCCTTCAGAGTGAATGCCGTTAATACATAGTTTCATAGAAGTAGGTAGGGATAGGCTAACGTGTACCTTCTCCCACTTCCTTTACATCTATTGGTGTACCTTCTGTGCAATAAACGGTGCATCTCAATCATATATAATTTAACAAAAATGGTTGTTTCATTTAAAAACAGTAGATCAATTCAAAAAGATCATTAATTCAGGGTCACTGGAGCCTATTCCAGCCAACTATGGGCAGCAAATGGGGAACACCCTAAAGTGATGGCCAGCCAATCACAGGGCACAAAAAGACAAACAACCATTAACGCTCACAGTCATACCCAAGGACAATTTATAGTGTTCAACCAGCCACCATGCATGTTTTTGGGATGTGGGAGGAAACCGGAGTTGTAGTAGTCAAGTAGTGGTTAGTCGTTTACACTTGGGATTGAGTGTTTTTTTTTTCATTTTTGAAAATAACAGACAATATCAGCATTCTATGGAGAAGCTGGTGTGCATTGCTCACAGCTCTGTGGTCCTAGGTTCAAATCCAGGTCACATCCACCAGTGTGAAGTTTGCTTTTTCTCCCTGGGCCTGCGTGGGTTTCCTCAGGGTACCCCAGTTTCTTCCCACATTCCAAAAACATGCATGTTAGGCTGATTGGACACTTTAAATTGCCCCCTAGGTATATGTGAGACTGTGCATGTCCTTGTGCCCTGCGATCGGAGTCAGCTGGGATAGGCTCCAGCACCCCTCGTGACCCTAATGAGGATAAAGCGGTTCAGAAAATGATATGAGATGAGGAATCTGCTGCAAGCATTAAAAGTAAAAAAATATATATAATGGATTTTATTTGTAAAAGTGGCTCGGTGTTTCAAGTTAAATGCTTTTGTTGATTCAAACACACATTTGAACACACCAGTAGGACTGTAACCCAGTTTGATGCCCTAAAAAGTCTGTTGCATATAAATGAGGCAGATGCAACTCAAAACGTTGATGGTGTTAATTCATGAAAAGAGTTTTAAATTAAATCTTTTATCTTTCTTTCTTTGTCTAAAATGTTATTACATTTTGGTTTTCTAGCTTATTAACAGGTGCAGGGTATAGTGTGGAATTTATACTAACGTAATTTTAATATTAAAAATCATATTCAGAGAGAACACAGTGAATGCCAGATAGGAACTAAAGCTCTCCACGAACCGAAAACTAGTTGTGTTTAGAAGTGTCATATAATGGTGGAAAATTGTCATTTCCAAATGAAACCCCTAAACTCACTTCTACAGTTCTTTGGCAACAAGACGTACCGATATACGAATAAAGCGCCTTAACTCACATCCACCACAATTCTTGGTACCAAAAGTTGACAATATTTTCAGGATTCCAAAAGGATAAGAGTGAAATTTACAATGACCTAATTCGAAGCCACTCACAATGTTAGTTTCATTCATTGATTTTTTGAACCGCTTATCCTCATGGTCGCAGGGGGTGCTTGAGCCTATCACAGTTAACTACACCCTGAATTGGAGGCCAGCCAATTGCAGAGCACGAGAAAACAAATAACCATTCACACACACATTCATTCATATGTATTTTTTAAAATTATCATTTTTTGAATTGAGCTACTGGAATAAATTATTTCTATTGATCTAGATTCTAGATGCATCTGAAAGTGCATAACCAATATCTTCTTACATGAGTCTACCTGCAGGTCCTCGCATATTCTCCTTGTAAGTCTTCTTGGTGTTCACATGGAATGGATCTGTGGCAGGTATTTGCAGATTTTGAGACTGACTAACACCATCTGGTAGAAGGTTAAGATTGCTCTGTAGCTTTGCTGTGGTTGTTGCAGTGAACCTGCGACAGCTGCAGGCCAGTGTGGAGGACCGGCCCGACGCAGCACATGGTCTCAATCTCTTCCAAGAGGCTTTGATCCTGCACAGGGTGACCCGTAACGGGTAGACCCTCCTTGTAATCCTTCTCCCAGGGAATCTGTACAGAATGGCTATTCCTAGCTTTGGCTTCCTTGCTTCCCTGCCTCTGCATAGACTTCTCCTTGTAGTGCCTCACCGTCTCCTTGGACAGCACTTTCCTCCTTAAGATGCCGGTGGAGCCTGTCGGGTTCTGGGCGGGAGGGGACTCGGGGCACGCCCGGGGCTCGGAAACGGTCCGAGCGCGGGTTGCCAGCAGGGGGGAATAGTTGGGAAGCGAAGACGCGTGAGATAAAGTCGGAGATGGCGCCGTGGGTGTTGTTCGGTGAGACGTGGAGGGAGAGTAGGAAAAGCGGTCTCCCGCTTGCTTACTCCTTGGAGGTAGAGGATGTGCAATGTCCTGCTCACCTGTCACAGCAAGAACGGGATGTTTCTTCAGGCTGCTCTTGTTGGGCTGCCTGCGTGGGGAAGGTGGGAGGTGTTTACCGTGGACCGCACTGTCATCCTGACCCATGTTCCAGCCTCCCTGATCTCCCCCTCCACCACAACTGATTTCCTGTGATGGCTGAAAGTCAACTGTGGCTTTGCCCTTGCTCTGAAAATGAATAGACAAAAGCAAATGAGAAATTACGATCCATCCTTTAAATTTGAAACAATACATTTGCATTTTAGCACAGTTGATTGACAGCTCAATTCCACAATGATTTAGATTTTTAGACGGGGAGGTGTACAGTGTTCCCTCGGTTATCGCGGTTAATGGGGACTGGGACCACCCACGATAAGTGAATTTCCGCAAAGTAGGGATGCCCCTTCAAAAAATGCTTAATTTGAATTTAATTATTTTATTTTTTTTTTACCCCCCTGTATACAGTACACCATATAGAATACGGGTAGATTGAGTGAAATTCATGTTATAACAAAAAAAACTGTAAAATATGTTGTCTCAATGTAATATTTGTATTCCCCCCCCCCCCCCCCCCCCCAAAAAAAAACCGCGAAGCTCTGAATCCGTGGTGGCTGAACCGCGAAGTAGCGAGGGAACACTGTATATACTTTATATTTACTGCACACTTAATCCACTACGTTAAACAATGTGTCTCATACCGGGGCCTGGTAGTCCAGGTCTTCCAAGGATCTGAAGAAGTCGAGGCTCTTTGCAGCACTGAGCTTGCCTTGCTCTATCGTTGTGGTGTTCAAAGAGTCCAAAATCTCCTCCAGCAGGTTCATCTTGCCTGACTGGGACGAATCTATGTCCAACTCTAGAGAATAGGAGTCATCGCTGTCCTCCGCGTAGGACGGAGCATCGCCACTGTCCTCTGATGAGATCCTACATTGGAAAAACGAGACAAATATTGATTAGTTAATCAACTTTTCAGAAATTGAAACGGTCAATGACATTTTTTTTAGCAAGTTAACTTTTCAACATTTGGATGATAGCTAACGAATAATGAAAAGCAACACCTCATTCTCAGGAAAATGTAACATGAAAACAATCAAAATACTTTTTAGCATGAAAATTAGGTAGATATTGGCCTTATTAAAATTATGTATCGTACAGATCAGAATATTTGAATTTCAGTGTTCAATCAAACTATTGAAATAAACTTGATTTGACATTTTTTCTAGATGAACCACTCAGTATTACTTGAATGGACATCTAGATAGACAAGCTTTGCATGTAAAATATCACTAAGAAAAGACATAAACAAAGCAAAACAGAGCCTAAAACTAGTATTGGGGAATACATATTATGGTATTTGTAAATAGAACTATGTAAAGGAGTTGTGTTTCCAGGTAGTAACAAGTTTACAAAGGAAGGAATCTCCAGAATGCTGTCAAAAAAAGATATTTGTGAATCAGCATGACAATTTTAGTTCTATCTCTCAAAAAAAAGTAAAAATCCAATTGGTATTAATGTATTATTAGTGTGATATGTTCAGGTGACTTTAGATTTACCAATAATGTCCGCTTGGAGGCAGTGTACCCATAACTTAAAAAATATAACTTGCCCTTAGCATCTTTTCTCCTCTTAAAGCACTTACTTGCTCGCAGTGTCCAGTTCGTCATCATCCAGCCCATAGCTGAGCTCTCGAGGGCCCGTATTCATAGGAGACTTGTTGAAATTTTGCTATGGATGAAAAAAAGAAAAGAAAAAGAAATGCAACAGCATGAAATAGAGGACGATTAGAGGAAGAAATCGTCCAGGGACAATATGTGTTTTATTAGACCAGAACCCTAAGAGTTTTTTGGGCTGTATTAGACACACTAGTGGTCTGTAGATGAGAATGTTTAAAAGTATTTTATCAAATTAAGCAGCATGTTGTTGAGAGAGCAGGCCTGTTTAAGTGCATTAACGATTGCGTCGTAACATCTATGCACATGGTATTTGTCAGAGCAAAGTGCTGAATGATCAGTATGTGGTGCCGTTTAGTGACACAGCGGGTCTAATAAGCCACCTGTGTAACATGTTTAATGTGCAGGTTCAAGAAGAGACAGCAGCTTTACACAGCAACACGGGGCACTCTCCATCTGCCGCGGGCCACTTATTAACATGGCCTCCACCACTATGCACATGTTCCTCCATCCCCGCCAGTGCAGGCGCTCTTCTTGCACCATCACATCACTGCTCACCTTCCCATTGACATTCCTTGTACGAGACGTGTATCTATTTAATTTTTTAAGCAAGGGCTCTGTTGTGTTTGCTGTTGTACACATTAATTCAAAATTATTCACACCCTTCTACTTTTGAGGGTTGTAATATATAACATTTATGTATTTTATTGTATAAATGATGACTTCTTATTTGATCTTCATTTATGAATGAGATTGGGGAGGAAAAAATGTCAGACTTGCTACAACACCATCTGAAAATATATGCTGAATAATATTGAACAAAATTACAGAAACCCCAAAAAGAGGGCCATACATTATTATATTTGGTTGGTCCACTTTCCGCTTTGATTGCAGTAGGCATTGATTGACATTGTTTTGATAAGCTTCTGCAATGTCTCAAGATTTATTTGGATTTACTGTGCATGGAAATATGGGCAACTTTTGGGGGTAGTGTATTTGAATTGATCAAGTTTGTTCTTAATATATTTAGACAGCATTTAGTACTTAGTGTGAAAATTGTGAGAACATCTGTACAAGCAGTTTGTTCCTAAATAGTGAATATGTGTCTTGAAACATGGGCATAATTTACATAAGAGAAGATAAGGAACAAATGCTCACACATTTTCCTTATTCTGCTGCTATTAAAGGCCCTCTAAAACTAAAAGTTGCTTTGGAGTGTTGGTACATTTACTGCACAGAAACCATAAAGACAGGGGAATAGGATGCAAACACAAAAAAGAAATAAGAGGTAAAATAGTTTGAGGTGAGGGTTCCTCAAAGGCTGACAGGAAGGACAGCTTCGGATACCTGTAACGAGCTGGCCTTCATTAGTGGACACAGTGCTAGCCAGATGGACAAAATGTGACGTTGTGGCTGGCGTGGCCTCATTTGGGATACAAACACACAGCATATGCACACACACAACAAGTTAAAATGTGTGCAGTAGTCCCTTAAGCCTCTCAAGTCGTGGTCCTAAGCAGGAACACATGTGGCGCCAGTGCTGATTGGGCATCTCGCTGCCCTTCCATGGTAGCTTGCAGCTATAATGAAAGAGATTTGAGTGGGGGGTTCTGGCCCGGGATCCCTAAACAGCATTTAATGGATTCCTGTGTCAGGGTAGTAAATCTGGGTCCAGCCCGACGCGGCCGCCGACCAGAGCGTAGATGCACCTGTGATACACGCGCACACATGCGTGTACTGTGTGTACTATGTGTACCAGGCTGTTCATTTGAGCATGCTCAGCCAAGCGGGGCCTCTCTCCGCAAAGCTAGGTGTTTATTAAAGCAAGGAAAAGCCAAACACAAGCAGACATAGGTCACGAGGCCTGCTTGCCGCTGTGATCTCGGTTACAACTTTAGTCCCGTCTGTCCGAAGAGGAAGTTGCACGGGGGAGTCGTAAAAGGACGATGGCCCCATTGCTTGGTGGCTTCATCAACTTGTCATTGCTTCCCTTAGCGGCAAAGAAGCCCAATCCAATTAGAGTGTTCCCAACAACTTTTCTGCCAAGAGTTCCTCAACAGCAGCTATTTGTCTGACTGGTGAACTCTGCTACACTTTGCACCAATGTAAAGAACAAAAGCATGTTTAAGATTGGAGGCACCCAGGAGTCAAATATAGTCAAGCCCCAGGCCTGACGGCAAAGAACAGAACAACAACCGATTATCATACTGCTGCTCCATTAGCTCCTTGCTGTGGGCTAATAAGAAGCTGAAAGGTGCAAATGAAAAAATCATCTTTCTCCATTGGGTCCCTGTTTCACATTTTCTCCCTCTGTCACTCTGCCGTCGTCACTTTTGTCTTCGACTGAGTAGCGCCGCCAGGAAAAGTGCAACCCAAATGTGTAACCCTTTAGCCAAAATGAACCCCAGCTTGCATTTCGAATGGAGTCCATTACCCATCGAGAAGAATGATTAAAATCTGAGCTTTTATGCTGACTATTTTTTTGTCTCTCTGACAGGAACATTTCTTTTTTTGGTTATCATTTGATCCCATTTCCAGCGTGCTTGACGAAAGCGCAAAAATGATTGGCATCATCTTCAGCACTGCATGTAGACGAATGAGTAAATTATGAACTATACACTCTAACCTTGTCCTCACCACATTCAGAGCCTCAATGAAAGACGTTAAAGAGGAAAACCCCATCTTCAGCATCCATTTAGGCAAGAGCATTTGAAGTCACAAACCTTCCCTCTACACGACCATTTATGCAAAACAACATTCTCTGTGGCGGGTCCAGACTAGCATGCCTTAAAAGCCCTCTTATTATACATTATATATTTCATAAGGTATTTCTGAGTGTCCACTGATCTCACAACTTGGCAGTATATGTAAAATGCAAACAAACTCTGCAGAGACTCTGTAGAAGGCCGGCCAAGTCTGCCTGTTTAAGAGCAGCACGCTCCAAAGAGTAGGTATAAAAACACTGTTTGAGACAAACTCCAGTGCTCGTCCATCCAACTGGCTATCGCTGAAAGCAATAGCTATCTATAAAAGGGTAAACTATTATACCTAAAGCATTTGATTGTACCTAAAGTCTCACCCAGAAGAGTGAGAAAAGCAGCAGTGCAGTGGAGTGCAGTGCCCGGTCATCGCCTGGAGATGGCACTTTGGTTTCAGAAAGGAAATCCAACCAGTGACACAGCTGAACACAAGACTAACACTAACATAATGTACTTTTGCTTCAAATCCTATTTCATGCATTTTAAATACAATTACATTTTAGGGTAGGGAATACGAGAGCTCTGTAGCAACAAAACAGCCATCATCCCGTGAATTATGATCGATCCAAAACAGGACGACAAAAAAAGTAGTCAATAGCTATGTAAAAGTTAAAATCAAAGATTCTCCTGGTGATAAAAAGGGACAGTGCATCAGGAACTGTTCAGGACTCTAATTTGAGATGTATGATTTATGATTTTTTTTTCTAACTTTTTTTTCTCGAGCAAGGCTATATACTTGATTTAAATTGATGCCTTTGGGGCATAAGTTGCTGCATTTTGCATTTGTTTTTAAGTCCTTGTTTCTTTCACGGTTGGCTATAATCATAGTAGCTGTTGGACATACTTGTGAAAGAATGTTTTCAAATGATTGGAAAATATCTTCTTTTATTACATTAATTATTATTATTTTTAAATCACATAAGGGTGAACAATGAAACACTACTTTGTACCCTTTTCAGATACTATGACACAAATGTACATATACATACACAACACTGCCTAGACATTGTCTCATCGTTTCTATGCTGATTTCTAGCCATTTGACCTGTTTTTTTATTTTTTTTATTCTCTTCCTCCCTACTATTGCCTTATTGATTTTAATTTGCATTTTTAATATCAACTTGGACAAGGGAATAAAGATGAAAATTAGCCTTTGGATATAATCTTACATTTTTACATGTATATGTTAATTAATATGTATTGTCTATTTATTAAATAAATCAGTTTACCAGTATATTTCAATTGGTTATGGTACTAAAATAGATCAACTATTTTGATCTCCCTCTCTTTTGTATACACATTCTTACACATATAATAAAAAAAACATACACACTGTATCAACACCCAAATACTATTGTATGCATGCATGCTATATATTATGTACAATAAGTGTGTTTGTGTGTACACAACATTTTCCACATTAGAGCTGGTGTCAAGTTACGTGTACATATTATATCGTGACTGCGTCCACTCACCATGAATATATGAGCAGTCTCCTACTGATAGAATCCACACACATCTCCAAGCATGCATTTATTCAATTCACACACTCCCAGACACGCATGTATAATAGACATACTGAGTTGCCTCTCTGACTGAGCGCATTTTATAAAACTATGTTCTGAGTGAGGAGGAGACCTGTCCGTGACTGGGTCTCAAGTCACCGCTGCTCTTTATACAGCTGTCACTTTGTTCCCTCTGACTGACTGGCTTGTGTACAACATATGTACGTACATATGTATGTCACAGCCAGATAGCCTGACCAACAAGACAGAAAGGTTGCCAGCACAATACCAATATTCAGGGGCCGTCCTCAATGGACATTCAATAAAAGAAAACTCACTCACATAGGAGTCGAAACAGAAGCTTCTGTTTGAAGCCAACATTTTTGTTTCGTTCATCAAACCAAAGGATTCCTCCTACATTCCTAATCAACAAACTTTTCAAAACGCTCCAAATCACACAAGACACACACACACACACACACACACATGAGTACCCCTTACAATATAGTGTGAACTTCATTCATCTCATTCCTTCCCAGGGCAGAGTGTTGTTTAAAAGTGAGCAAATTGGAATGTTTTTCATCAAACCAAAGTTTTGTAAGTCTTGTTGCTACTGGATGCTTCTCAGGACACAAAAATCGTATCAACAAAATATTTGTTTATAATTTGGATTGTGTACCTGGAATGCAATTTTTGTTGCTTCGAAAGTACAACAGCAATTCCAATGAAGTCTGGACATTGTGTTATACACACTGGTATAATAGAGACAATTCAATTATTTCCAAATCTGGTTCTAACTACTATTTTTAATTGAATATACTCTAAAAATAGGACTTGCAATGTGTAAGCTGGTAAATTTTATTTTTAGCAAATAATCATGAATGCAACTTAGAATTTTATG
Source organism: Stigmatopora nigra (assembly GCF_051989575.1). Lineage (NCBI taxonomy): Eukaryota > Metazoa > Chordata > Actinopteri > Syngnathiformes > Syngnathidae > Stigmatopora > Stigmatopora nigra. The sequence goes on from NC_135512.1 coordinate 11,180,769, forward strand.
GCAGAAACACATGACAGGGCCGTGTTTGCCACTGAGTTTCATCCCCCTTTTATTTATTTATGTATTTAATTCATGTTTAGGAACTGAGGACATTGATTGTTAATGCAAAGCTTCAGTTTCTCAACAACCCAGCGTATCTGCTGTCATATTTTATGCTTTTAGACGCGTCAGATCAGTGCTCTTTAATGGTTTTGATGATTATTTTGTCACATATTTGTTCACAAAGAAAGCAACCTGCTCCATCTTTGCGTGTGAATGACTGAGCAATTCAGGGAACCTCCTTCAGTACCCAATCATGGCACCCACCTAGTCCCATGAGCCTATTCACCTGTGGGATGTTCCAAATGGGTGTTTGTTGAGCAAATAAATCACTGTATATTTTTAAAAATGTATGTTCAACACAACATCCCAAGTTCACTGGAATTGGGGCTGTATTAGGGATAGGTAGGTCTCTTTCATCTTATAAATAATAAATGAATAAGCAGAATTCCCAATGAGGTCAGTTTGTGTTGCAATGAACACCTGGTTTAGATCAAACAATACTATCACAATTTCACATGGTGGATTGTGGAGGGGAATAACACAGCAGGAAGAGCCAAAGAGATAAGATGGATGAGCAACAAAGGCTGTTTTACACCCTAAACCAGGGGCCTCTAAACAATTTCACAAAGTAAAATAAGAATTTCATTCTGATCAAACAAGACGAAACCAATTTGGAGTCTTACGAGTGTAATCAGTAGGCTTGTTTTGGCAGAAACCTGATTGGATCGGAAGGAGAGAAAAAAACAGGACCTACAGTAGGCCTTGAGAACTAGTTTGGATACCCCTGCCCAAAGTTCAAAACCTAAGTGCTTTAGGCACTATGGGGAAGCATACAGACTCAAAATTTTAATTAAAATACAGTATCTACATCTACTGTATATTAGGGGTTTTTATTCAATCTGCCTCTGATCATTATCGACTCATTTCCAGGTGATTGACAATTCCAGAGTTTTATTTACAATCAAAACACAATCACTGGTATCTTTCGTGCAGGTCAGCAAGCCTACAAATAATCTTTCAGGGATAGTACACTCTAACCTCTCTCATTAGGCACAAATGGCAGCTAGTGAGGCTGAAACCCAGTTCTGGGGGACACCACACCCTTGCCTCCCTTGCATCACACGACACAGGAGAATAAAGACAAACAAACAAAAATGCTTTGTGGAACTTCTACAATATTTCTGAGACTGATGTCAAGCCTCCGGCACGTCAGGAAAAGATGGCTCACAGGGAAGCATGTCAAAAAGCTTCAACATAACTAATTGTATTTAAGATTTAAAGAACAAAGACATGGCACCATATCGAATTTTAAAGGCAAGAGTTTACGCATGAGATTATTTGGAAGAAAAAACAACCCAAAAATGATTGAATTCATGAGTTTGAATGGTCACCAATGGGAATGAGACAGTTCATTTTGATACAAGTTGGAAAACTTTTCCTTAGTTTTAGAGGGTCAGATTTGTTTACCCATGTCTTATTGAATGAAACCTGCATTTGACTTTTTTCAAATTGTAAATGATGTGATCCCTGAACAGTAAAATTCATATGGCAATTTGTACCACCAGCAGTGCAAAAAATAATGATTAGGGGGAATAGTTAGCCATCTAGTAAGCATAAAATGAATCTGGTAGTGGGTCAATAAGGCCATCTCAGGACATTGTCAATAATTGTGTCGATAGTTTGCTTTTGGCGTCTAACGACATCATCACAACAAACAGGGATGTTGTCAATTTGAAAATTCTCCTTATTTGGCTTAGTTCAACTCACTCTCCCAACAATGCAGCAGTTGTTACTTGTCTAAGAATAACGAGGATGAATATATAAGTCCATAGCAGGTGACAGTAAAGCAACTCTAATAATATTCATAGGTTAAAGGGGCTAGTGAATCATGCCTACATTCAAAAAAGCTTTCAAATAATTAAATATATAGGTTTTTAAAACTGGATGACGACAATAAAATACTATTTACCATCAGCTATTTTCATGGTTATATAGATAGCTAGGGGTTCAGGTACAAGACCGAATATCTACATAGTGAGGATGTACTGCTGGACAGTGATTAATAAACACAGCTGTGGGACATACAAGCCTGAGTCCCAAGTGACCCTTCTCCATTGGTCTCCAGGGGCCCGTTACCGTGGCAATGAGCATCTCTTAATAGCAAGGACAGGAGGGTGAGAGAGTGTGTATCCTTAATATGGCATGCGTGTGTTGGTAGGAGCGTACACACATACATTGCATGTTAACTGTTCATCTGCGAGCATCCTTTGTATGCACCCAGAGAAGGTCTTAGGAAAAAAAAATCCCTAATTGCCCTTCCTCTGCTTCCCCCCTCAGGCCTTCGCACCTTCTTGTGTGTAAAAAATTTTCAGCCCGGTCACACACAATGGACACACAATGCTAATTAAGGACCCCACAATCTCCCCTAATTACATTCTTACACGAGTGGGACCTAAATGTCACTATGTACATGCAAGCATTGTGTTGAAAATGGAAATCGGCGTGTTTTAATAGAACGATGTTTAAGAAAACTTATGTATCCCTTAGGAGGCGTGACTAGGAGACCTAATATTATCATCTGAAAAGTGAATGTGTTTGTATGTAGACACAGAGAGAAAAAGAAAATGCACACAGTGGACAAGCAAGTTTTTTTCATAGGAAATGCTGAACTGCATAAGAGTAGCTTTTGCAACTGAAGCACGTTGATAGAAAATAAAATGCTTATCGTTACTTTTGGCACTCTGACAAAGTGAAGTACTACTGAGAGCTTCTACAGAGCAGACGGCTAAGTAAGATGATTGTAAGCTTGAAGATAGGAGAGCGAAAGGATAGCAGAGGTGAAATGCTGCATCTTCAGCAGTCAAGATGGTATGACCAGCCGAGTGGTAGTTAAATAATTTACTTGTGTGTGTGTGTGTGTGTGTGTGTGTGTGTGTGTGTGTGTGTGTGTGTGTGTGTGTGTGTGTGTGTGTGCGTGCGCGCGCGCGCCCGCTTGTATGCGTGTGCGTGTCATACCATTCTCATCCTTTGCAGTCGCCTTGGAGACAAGCTCTTGGTACTAGTGGGAGACCCTGCACGGATAGTTATCCCTTCCTCCTCTTCCTCCTATGAAGGCGCGAGAGAAAGGGAATATATTGAAAATCTCATTTGTTGGTCACCTATACAAAACATTCAACATAACTAGTTAAAGTTTTCTGAAAAGTAAGAAATTTCAAGCTTGATTATTAACAAACCAAATGTTGTATGTATTCCTACACTAGGATGGTGTGCAGTGTGTGTATAACATATGTGGTTATATTCTTTGAATGTACATATTAAGTATAGACAGCTGCATACCAATAGTTACACAAGTTCTATATAATTTAAGAATATAGTACTGACATGCAATTGTAGACAGTCAGAGGGAAGCATTTATAAATAATATTAGTGAATATTAGATTTAATGCAAAAATGTTATTCTTTTTTATCATTTTTAAAGGAGTTTTGACTGGATAGTATTAAAGATCGTTAACAGATTATGCCAATCCAATGTAAAATACCTAGGTCTCTACTTATGAAAAAAATCCAAGTTACAAAACCACTTCTGAAACAAATTGATTTCGCAAGTAAATTTACCACTGTATTCTTAAAGTTATGATAAAATCATAAAACTGTCCTAAATTCCTTTTAAATTATGGTTCCCCAGTTTAAATTTCACTAAGATTGTGACCCCTATTATCCATTTGCAGTTGACACAAAATTCAAAAGAAAACTGAATTCTTATTGTCTTTTAAAAACAGAAGGAATATATTCTCCATAAATCTGAGAAATTAAAAAGCTTTCTGTATTTGTATTTGCTATGATGACTGTGTGAGCATTTTAGTGAGGGCTGCATCTGGTTCATGTTACTACTCATAACCAGTGCTCCATTGACAGATCAAACTGCTTTTGCCTCATCAAATCCTGCAGCCTTATGGAAACATACACCTTGTTACATTAGCTTTGAGGAAATCACAGACTCACTGATGAAATATGCAGACAATAAAGGAGAAAGAAGGGCTGGGGTGACATGACAAGCCATAGCCAGAGGGGCGTTGGTTAAAAATGTACAGGCATGAACAAAGCGCTGCACAGGCTTCAACAGTCATTAAGAAGTCCTGCACAGGAATCACATACTCCATGTAAAGCAGCCTTTCTGTCTGATGCTATGAGGGTCGCACCCTATGCCCAGCTGCCTCAAAACAACCTTGTGTGTATGGGTGTGTATGCATACTACAGGTCAATGCGAAGGTCAGTGGCGCTGCTCACCCGTGCTTTAAGTCGTCCCTTAATGTCTCGGATGCCTCTTTTGGCATGACTTTTGGCCTGAGAGAAAAAACACATACACTTTAATTATGAATAGGAAAAAATAAACAGAATGGAGTGATTTCTTTGGTAATATCTTATCAGGATCATGTAAGATATCTTAACCGTTTTAAACAACCAACATATTAGCGAACATATCTATACAGTTTTCTTTGGACAACACTGGTCAAATTTGTTATAAATATTGAAATAAGAGCTCCTTCTCTTGTCCAAAATGTTTTCATCTGCCATTAACTTTAATTCAATGTAGGTCCACAGTTTTCAAACATTTTACAGCCATTTTGAAAAGTACTTGGCTTTCCAACTATAATTAATTACTATATATTAACCCACAGTTTCAACATTAAGAATTTACTCAGTTTTAAGCTTACCCGTAGAGGTTGTATCTACAATGGTCATTAGCATAAAATGGGTTCAAATGAGTTACAACTGATCCAAAAAAAAAAGAGTTTAACCAATGAGGTTTCTGCTAAAACAATCAACTGATTCCACTTGTAAGAATGGCGAAGTGTCTTCTTTAGTTAGGTTGAAATCATGCATCTTCTGTTGTCTTTTTTGGAATAGTTTGGAGGCCACTGTTCTGTATTATAAGTTGAATACAGTTTGAACTGTACTTAATAAATGCGCTGTTGTGGATTTAAAAAAAAGTGAAAATTTAGTCCAGGCAATCTTTCACGAACAGGAGAGAGCCTGGATACCACTTATGGACCACACTGAGAGAACTACTGCTGTAGGTGATATAGTAAGTGTATGCGCATAATAAACAGATTTTTGCAAAAAATGTACCTTTGTCACTGCTGTATTAAGGAGTGCTCCACCTCTCTGTAGAAAGAAAAAAAGCAATTAAATTTGTCAGAAGACAGTATATACACACAGCTGACTCTAGCCAAACATATGTTCATTCATTTTCTGAACTGCTTATCCTCATAAGGTTCGCAAAGGGGTGTTGAAACCTATCCCAGCTGACTTTGGGCACCACGAAAAGATGAACAACCATACACGTTCACATTCATACCTAGGGGCAATTTAAAGTGTCCAACCAGCTTACCTTGTGTTTTTGGGGAAACAGAAGTACCTAGAGAAAACCCAAACAGAGCCGGAGAAAACATGCATTGTCCACACAGGAGGACCGATCTGGATTTGATCCCACCACCCCCAGAACTGTCAGGCGGACACACTAACCATTCGGTCACCTATAAATCTTTTGAATATAGACCAATGGTCTAGGTTCTAGACTCTGGAATGTAATGATGGTAGTGATATATGAAATGTGTAGTAAAAGACAAACTATATACATATGGATACTTTATATAATGTGATTTCAGGATTTTCAGAATAGAACAACTATGAAGCCACACTGGACTATACCAGCTTGCATTAAGCTGCACATATGTCTCCGGTGTTGCCATGGGGACTGTAGTCTCCTATAATAACGGCAGAGGAGCCAGGACACTTGCAATGATAGGTAACTACATATATGTATATTTTTTGTCCTAAGGCAAACATTTATGATGACGTGCCAAAGTTTTACTGACTTTCAGTCGACCAAAATATTTGTAAGGTCCATGCCATGTTTTGACACGCATTTATTCCTGTTATTAAAAACAAATCATATCTTTTCATCCTGTGATTCTCAATATCAGAGTCACCAGTCAGCAGCTGTAAATATCATTGCGGTACAACTTGAGAATAGCATTGGTGACACTTGGAAAAGTAGCAATCACTGTATAAAGCTCACGTTTCAAGGCATTATGTTGGTTTTTATTTAGAAGCTGTGGATGGAAGGGACATCACTTGATTGATATTCACTTTGAGGCCAGCAGACTGACATTTTGGAAGCCAATATATCTTTCTTAACCCGTCTTCCGCTGTGCTATTCCTAATTCCTTTGTCGTCTCGTCGGTGCTCCCTTTAGGTCTCAAGTAAAAGCACAAAGCGCTGGCTAAACAGCTAAATAGAGAAAGTGGAAGTGTTTCAGAAGTCGGTAGAAATGGAGATGGCAAGGAGGGGGGGCTGAGGTGAAGGCCTCTCTTATAGATCCCTGTCAGTCAGGAAATGTGAACTTTAACAAACCTTTGAAGAGCACTCTAGAGAACTAATTCAGCCTCAGCTGACAGCGGGGGGAGAGTTAGAGACAGTCAGTGTAGTGAGTGAGAGGAAGAGACAGAGCTTGAATTGGGAGGTGTATATGTATGTGTGTGTGTGTGGGGGGGGGGGGTCTGTGACAGAGATGAAACGACGGAACGAGATAAAGAGAGACAGACAGCGAGAAAAAGAGCGATGAAGAAAGAAGGGGATCTATGTTCCCGCCTTGGTTTAACGCAGTAACGCCAATGTTTGCTGCCAGATCAACTTGTCATGTCAAATCACTTCTGTCTCCACTGTCCGGCTGCACACGTCACTTCGCGCACCCTAAATGCAATGCAGCTGCCCGTTTTCTAAGAGTCCAGAGTTGTGTCAGTCACACTCTTAATTATCGTTGAAGAAAACGGAGTGAAAAGTGAGCTTTAACTTTGTATAAATATAGTATATTGACAGATATGGTATGAAGAGTAAGTTCAAATACCTTTACTGTGTGCATCCACTGCTGATAGGACTTTGCATTACCTGAAGAGATAGTAAACATATATGAATGAGCAATTGTGGATTTCAAAATAATGGTAAAGATGTAGTTAATACATTCAGACAGTCGCATACAATCTATAATTGCTATTTTTCCTCTAAATATGGAAGTAGTAAAGGATTGGAAAAAAATTAATATGAATGAATCAGCCATTGATAGAAGTGTTCTTTTTTCATAAGTCATAATTTACACAGATGTAATACAATTCCTATTTTTAATTATATTTAATGTACCTTTATAATGAAGAAATATATTTACATATTTCATTTTTTTTAAATCTTAGGTATATGCTTCAATTTAAGATATCTATTGTCTATGTATGTAAGAATTGATGACAAGCCAAATTTAATTGTTATGCAATTAACTTGGGAGTTTTTCTGTGTCACTTCAAGGCATTAGTCAAAGCTCAATGTTGTCCCTTATGTCAATAATAATTACAATCCAACAATGTAGGATCATACCTGTTCATAGAATACAGTTTTTCAAGTTTTTATGTCACAACAGATCCTTGAAAAACTTTAAGATAGCTTCATTGACGACAATACTTTGTGCATTGCCAGAAATATGGCAAGTTAATCTAGTGACTAATTGATAGACAAGTCTGCCACAACTCACTTCCACAAAACCCCCCTTCTGTGATCTCTTCTTCAAACACGTCAGTGAAGCCGCGGCCTGCATTCAATTTGGCCAGCCGTCCGTCGATGAACTACAAACATAAATTACAACTGCTTTATTAAGGGAGAGGAGGAGGAGGGGCGAGTAGTACACACTTAAAGTGAATTACAGACACGTGCGCGCAGAGTCAATCATTGGGGCAGCACCGGCTTGTTATTAATCTTGGCGGACAGAACCGCAAACTAAAGATTAGGTTGGTTTCAGGTAATAGGGTTTGGGTAATGTAGAGCAGGTGAGGCATCAGTGCATCAGATTGCATGCAGAATAGTGTCTGAGACACAAGGAAGTTTCATTTCCGCTCTTTAGAACATTTAAAACACAGTATCGTAAACATGAAGTTAACAGCCATGACAGTACACAATACAGGAAACCCCACAAGTGAATGTAATATGCAAATAAAGACAAATTCACCATTAAAGTGTATGCATGCCTAACATGAGTATTTATAGACCATAATCTTTGTAAAAGGGAGAGATGACAGAAATTTAAATAGTTATTAAAGGATGTATTGGTACATATATTTAATTATGCCCAAAAGTTGTGTTTAAATGACCATTGTTTCTATTATAATATTAACGCTAGTTTTTCCAATAAAAAACAGAACTCATTTTTAATGATTTGTGTGTGTGTGTGTGTGGGGTGGAGGTCTATTTTAAGGCCATATTGCCCACCGATAGTGTGGGCCTAATTTGTTCATTTTTGCAAGTGTGTCCAACATGCAACAGGAGCATAGGTTGTTTTTGGCCATGTGTCCTCTGGGACTGCCTACTAACTAGCAAGCCACCGGCTTCAGTGGTCAGATGGGCTGGAAACTCATCATTAGATCGTTTTAATGAGAGGTGAGAGACTACTCGGCTACTTGGCTGCTCCAATTAGCACACATAATCAACCCCAATCATCACCGGGCAAAGCTGCCACTTATTTCACTCGGGGTGATTACCTGAATCACTGTTGGGATTAATTACACACACTGGTCAGTACAAAACCAATCCTCCACTAACTAACTAACTAACAGAGATCAAGAAAATGAGACTAATGACAAGTTTGTCGAAATATTTGTCAGTCTTGATGTGCATCAACAAGATAAACCAGAATAACCCTGTGAGGAGGTTAGTGCAAAAAAAAAAAAAATACAGTAATGGAAATCGAAAAGAAATTGTAAAATAAATAAAGGGATAATCTGAATGCTTCTGTCACTGTGTAATCATTACACAGGGGAGCACATTTTTTTCTTGAATTTAGATCTAAAAGATGTTTCAAATAATTTTCAGTTGTGGAATTTAAAACTGATCTTAGTCTATTTTAACAGCACACCTTTTTTAACTAGAGGATAACTATTTTCTTATTATAAAAACAATTACTAAACATATGGGCTTGTTTCAGTAAAGAAGAAGTAAACTGTGATATAATTCATTCATTCCAAATCCAATTAATATCTTGTGGTTTAGTGTAAAATAACAGGTCATATGATACCACATTATGTGAAAACTTTCACAGATAAGTTGCACCCCATCTGTTACTCATAGTCCAAAAAATAAAGATATTGTTTTTAGGACGGATATTGTTTTTATGAGTGCAACAATGTTTCTTCTATTGTATCGTTAAGCTAATGGTAGTTTGGGAACAAATAAATGTGAAGTGTATTTGAATTCACAGTATATCTAATTGTCTTTATTATGTGTTTCATTTCATTTCATTGCATGCATTCATTTCATTTAAAATTTAGCTCGAATGGAGTGTAATAAAGCGTTTGAAAACCATCAACATTGGACATCTGTCTAACTATACTTAGTCGGCATTTCCACCGCTTGATCGCTTATTAAAATTGACCACTTTTTTTTCTCTAGTTTTTATAACCAAAAACTCCATCTTAAAATCCGAATGCTCTCCATCCAGTACATTTGCTTTTTTATGTGTGTTGCATTTCACTTTGCTTTGATTCCATCCATTGTACATAAATTTTCCCAAGTTATTCACTTGTGAACAGACATAAAATACTTCTGAAAAAAGAAAAGACGTGGACACTAAGGCTGATGGATGATTAATGGCTGATGGGTCATAAGTTGTGTGAAGAGAAGCTCTTGGCAATGGTCCCTCACACACTCAAATCAACTGTGTGCGGTTTAGATTTATCATGCTCAGGAAGAGAGTTCATTGACTCCAACTCCGCTAGCAGAATTTGTATCATTGCGTGTGTGCATGTGTGTGTGTGTGTGTGTGTGTGTGTGTGTGTGTGTGTGTGTGTGTGTGTGTGTGTGTGTGTGTGTGTGTGTGTGTGTGTGTGTGTGTGTGTTGATGGGGATATGGATGGCTGATGGAAAGCAGTTTGATCCCATTGACCTTTCCCCCACATTCTTTATGTTTGCTAAAAAGTGATGGCCGGTTGAGATGAGGTAAATGCCAGCATTTTCGGAAAGGGAAAAAGGCAAAATTCAATGGTACTTTAGGCATTTGAATATTGTATGATTGATTTATCGGAAAAAATAATGGACAATATTGGCAAAAAGCATTCAAAAATTTCTAAGGAATCTGCAGGGGTGCAATCATTAATTTTCCAGCTAGTTGGTTAATTTAACTTATTTTTTACTAAGCTTAAGTCGAGACGGTGTTAGCTGAAAAAACAATATTTATCTCCGAAACTATGGTAAACCATGTAGCCTGAAATCTTTCTTCTATCATCTCTACTAACTATCATTTGAATCAAATACTTATGAAGACATTCTTCTCGTCTCTGGAGTGCTGAGATGGCCAGTAGATGACTATATACATACTCGCCAACATGGAGTTTGATAAATCACTACCCTATACAAACATTAGGTGCGTAAATAACTCAAACAGTTAAGCCATGAACTGCCCTGCAGGTCCCAGGTGAAATGGATTGGAATTCTCACTCTAGCAACGGCACGGAATGAGTAAAATATAGTGAACAAACACGGCAAATACAACTAAAGGGGGGAAGAATTATCCACCAATAAAATCAAAAAAATACTTTTTCATAACTGCTTCCTCTCTTAGTAACTTAAATATAGAAAAATCATGGCAAATGGCTATCATGATAAGTGTCCCATATTGTGAAATTAGATTCTAGAACCCAGAAGTAGTACAATGTATAGAATGAATAATAATATAAAGCAACCAAGCCACGCTAGTTGAGTGTTCCACTTAATGAATGTTTTTGTGTTGTTGGAGCAGATATGGGTCATGGTCAGTGCAGAGCTCCCGCACGCCACTGGCATCTCGGTCAAAATAGGAGTGGGGGAGATAAGACCATCCCCATCCCCCGTGCTAGAGTGAAGATAAGGGCCCGTTTCCCAACGCTAACGCGGAGGCAGGAGCCGGTCGGGGGGAGGCTTTGAACTACTGCTCACTATCTGCTTTGCTCTGGGAAAATTATAGATGGAGCGGAGTGTCCAAAGAAACAAAAGGCTGATTGAGGGGCCCTATGCTGATCTCTAGGGGGTAAATCACACTACTATCATGGGTCAGAGATCACAAAGAAAAGTTCACAGGGTGAAGAAAAATGTTCTCTTTTGCAGGGGTGTCTTTCCACTTGACTCTGACATGCCTCTGTTTAGTATAGTAGAGGGGACAAACTATAAAGTATACATGAGTGATTGGGAGATTAAAGGACAGCTATATTGATAAAAAGTACTTTTAAACTAATATGGTCAAAGCCATAGAGGAATATGTTTTTTTCAGCTGTTTATTACTAATTTCCTTAGATAAAATTCTTCCACTGGCAAGAGAGGATGCTGAGATAAGCACTGTAAACATTTTCACGAGGTCAGTAACCATCAAAAAGCCCAGGCTTCTGATTTCAATGTCATCACTGGGGGGGGGGGGGGGGGGTGTACATGCTGAACTGATCAGCACAAACTCAATATATTGCATAATATTTGGTAGAATATTGTCTATAAAATGATATTTGAATTTTGGGAGGGATAGACAATGCAGAAAAACTTGAGTGTTTAGGTTTTTTTCCCCTCTTTGTTTTTTAAACCCTTCTTTCAGTTCTACCACTTGCCGATCTGAAACACTCTTGTCAAAAAGTGTGTTGAGTGCATTTTCATGCATGACCTCAGGATACTTTTGTTTCTTATTAAACACAATCAAGTGTAATTGTACATCTATTACAGAAGCTTGCAGTGACGCTCTCCTCATCAAAGTCTCTACGTGAAGTAGTTTATGCACTGACCTTGTGCAAAAAAAAAAAAGCACAGGGCCAGAGATATAAACTGCAGTGAACAAACCCTCAAGAGACAACATGAAAAAATATTTACCACATCTAAAAAGAAAGGCAGACAGAGATGATGGTAATGAGACAAAGTAAAGTCTCCTGAAAGCTAGGGCCACATTCAAACCACAGGGCGAAATGGCTAACTCTGATTTTTTTTTCCTTTCATAATTCCAATTTTCAATGTGTCATTGTGTGTGTGTGTGGCTGTTCATAATGGAAAAACATATGCAACTCGCAATGTGTAGAAAATGCCCCCATGACATTAGACTCACGTGCATTTTAACACATGGTGACGTCACATTTTTTGTGGCAACGGTTGAGGATTCTCTTACGGTTCTGATCACCATCACTGGCATTCATAAAGTTCAAGAACAGAAATTAGAATATCTTCAAAAAATTGAATCAAGTCAAATAAAAGTATTCATTAATATGATCATGTGTATTATTTTACATGAGTTTTTCCCTGTTAAATTACTTTGTACCTCTAACTGAAATATTATCATTATATAAACTTATATAACAGACGACCATTTGCACTCACAGTCATACCAGCACTAGCGGGAATCGAGCCTGCGCCTGCCCACACCGAAGTCAGGCGAATGAACCCCTACACCAGACAGGAGCAAACTATGGCCCACGGGCCACATCCGGCCCGCCAGGCCTTTTAATCCGACCTGCCGACGTTGTCCAAATAATGTTTTTCCCCCCAAGATGGCGCCGTCACGAGGAAGCCAGTGACAGTAGCTCTGTCCACTCTAATTTGTTTTTTGTGTTTTACAGCCCCTCTATCTTTTTTAAATGACATTTTAATATTTCATAATACATTCTTTTTTTTTTACTTTGTACTTTATACTTTAATAATGAGTGATGAGTATGTTAATACTTCAGTCCTTTTTTCTGTTTATGTTTCATATGTGCTGTTAACGGATGCACTTTTTTATATGAATCGTATCTTGTGCCGACCCGGCCCATCTGTCAAATTTTTAAAGTCAATGTGGCCCCCGGGCTCAAAAGTTTGCCCACCCCTGCCCTACACCATTGGGCGGCCAACATAATTGTGTAACTTATTAATACAGTAATGCAATTTCTACAGACACATGCAAACATATTTTAGTACCTGTTTGAAGAGCTGCAGGTTGACAGCCATGGACAAAAAGTTCCTCATTGTGCTTGAACGATGACTCACAAAGCTCTCCTCGCTGAATGTTATTGGTTCACCCTGAAGAGTACACAGAATATTAACATTTTTTCCCCTTCAAAAATGGCAATAATATTTTTTTACATCTTTCCTTTGATTTGAATCCAAATACATTATTGTAAAACAAATAAAATAGGGAGTAGAAAATGTGTTATGGAGAACTTGAGAGTACAGCTTTTGTGATAAAGTTATACGCTTAAAAACTTCCTCAATAAGTAAGAATTTCAACAAATTTCTTCATTAATGCGTTGAGAAATAAATGTCTGAGCGGGGACGTGACGGAAAGAGGAAGGAAGGGAAAAAAAAGATCCCTTGGCAGAGTGGTACACAGTCCTACTAAATTCCACAGTGTTCCACATGAACACGTTATTACTATTCCTTACATCATGTCTGTTGGCCTGTGAGCTGTAGACACAGAGGATGACAACAAATCCACTGCAGGCCAATCACACGCAGCCCCAAGTCATTTTTCAACACATGCTTTCTGATAATTAACATAATTCTCACATACTGCAACGATGCTCTAAATTCTTTGGCTGTAAAACAATGCGTGTTGTCTGGTGGTCTGGCTGTTAGCGCAATGTGACACAGAAAAAAAACAACAACACTTGGAGACTAACCCCGTTTCAGGGATGGGCGGATGGATGATAGCAATGGCCCACATTACATCACAGGAATAATGCTCCACTTAAGTCACAAAAAAGTTTTCAAGGCTCATTCTCTCATAAAGTAGAGTTTAATCATTTTTCCAGGCCCTCACTAGCTGCTGTTGCCTTGGGCCTAAATGAGCAAAACAAAATTCAACAGCATGCTGGGAAATTCTTATGAGGTATGTCGACACTTAACAAGTGAAGCTGAGCATCTATTTAAAAAAAAAAAAGTTTATGATGTTAACAACTTGGCAGTACCACATCTCACTTGATAAAATTTTAGTTATTTGAGCTGATTAAAATTTTACATGATTTTCTTTAGTAATAAAAATAATGATATTGTACACATTTGTTAGGTGTGGTGGACAGTCGCAATTAAATGTCCATACCGGCACCTTTTTTTTCAGTTTTTTTATGTTGTGGCGGGTTAAAAGTTAAATTCTGATCAATGTTATAACAGTTCATTTTTAGAGCCAATCTTTATTTGTTAATCAATGTCATCAGCAGCCAATGATTTAAACATTTAACCGTATTATTTTACCGATGCCTGAAGTGATGTCTCCTGGAAAACTCATTTGAATGCATGCTTATTAACTAAAGTGAAATATTATTTATCTTAAAAGGTAAGAAATGTATTCTTCCATGCAGAAAATGTGTTATGCCAGCCTACAAATCCCATGATTTTAATAAAAGCAGGGTTAAGTCTCTAAACATTTTCCCCAAACAATACACCATAATGTATGGTAGCATCTGTTAAGAGATGTGTTTATGGAATAAGAATTTGTAATTGTTGTCACCCAAAGATAAATGATTTGAAGAAGGTTAACATGATTTTGAAATTACAGGTTGAATCCCCCTTAAAGTCCTTTCGAGTAACAAGACACAAGCGATGTTCCCACCCACCGGACATAGTCTCATCAAAGTTGAACGTCATTTGAAATGTTCTTTAGCTCCTAAGCTGCTTTTAGCAGGTAATTGACATTTAGGAGAAGATACATAGTATTTACCTTTGAAATGCTTTTTATCACATTGCTTTTAGACTTGCATTAACATTACCACTGGTGTTTCAGTTCCAATTCTCCAAGTTTCACGCCAAGTTTCCACACCCTTCCTTCTGTCAAAGCATATGGGGCCGTGTATCTGTTGGGTTTATTCAGTTTTATTATTATAATAGTTATATTAATTCATTTCTTTATTAAATCAATCTCTTTCTTTTCTTTGTATTAATTCATTACTTTGTTAAATCATTCTCTTTCTGTTTTTCAAAAGTCTTGAGGTCACACCAAGTCATCTTTAACCTAGACAGCCTGTTCCAGGATGGTTATACAAACAATCCACCCAATCTCGGTCCTTGAGATTTGGTGGGCCCTTGGTGACGAGGACAGGGCTATTCGGACAATAACAAGAATATTGTTATCGTTATGTAACCGTACACTTCGGGTTTTTCTGTATGTAACGATTATATGATTATGATTATATTATATGATTCTTAGGTCAAGGAGGTTGTATAATTACTCTAATCTAAATGTTGTTAGGTCTAGTCCCTGTTTTTGTTATTAGTAAAATACTTTGATTGTTATTGTAGTCCCAGATGTTGTTTTTACTCATACGGGATGGAATGATCAACAACTCTGTAACTTGTGACCATAAGAATGGGACGAAAACGTCTATTCGAGGAGACGTTCGGAAGTTGTAAGGTGACACTTGCTGACTCTCCCCTTCGGAGGCTATCTGTTGTATCCATTTCTATTTAATTAAATGTCAATAATTGAATAAGATGTCTTCCTGCAGTTATTGATAATTACGGACGAAGGTAATTATTAATGAACCTGACATTTTGGTCCTTCTGAGCCATGGAGGTCAATATACCGGAGCGAGAACCCAGGCGCTGCTGTTCGACATCTGGTAAGTGACCGTGCGCACGGCGTCTTCAAAACCCTTGGTGGGCCGGAGTTTTTCGACGGGGGCGCCTGGATTCTCGGCGGTTGAAGACTTTTCCTGCTGGAGGGAGACATCTGATGGATCTCGGGTAAGTCCACATTAATGTCTGCATGTTGTGAAGGTGTTTACAAATGCGTTAAAGGGACATTGTATGTGAGGCCCATTGTTGGGCTGGTTTCGCGTCCTGGGTGACGGCGATAAAACCCTGTGTTTATACTAGTCAATGGCAGGTACGGTGGGGCACTTTGCTGGAAAGTGTCCTGTGTCTCAGGGGTAGGCACGAATGTATTGTACTAGAGGTACAATATTGGGGCCGGGGAGTGTCCTGTGTCTAAAGGGTAGGCACGAATATACGTTGTATGTTGTTTGTGTGGTTTCTGCAGTAAAATTAAGATAAGCCTAGGAAATACAGTCGAAGGAGTGATAATAATAAAAATAGATATAATAAAGTTAACTCTGTGAGGCACACGAACTCACTACAAAAAAGTAAAATATGGGAAACACGTGTTGTAAGGCGGGTTTGGATGACGATCCAAAAAAAAATACGTCTAACTTGTAAGGATTGGAAAAAATTGGAAAGACAAAGCGCTTTAAAAATATTACACAGCTATATTTATGGATAAATAAATATGGGTTTGCTGGCCAGCTTAAAATGCATAGAATACAGGATAATATATGCACTAATGCATAGAGGTAATATACATATATAAATAATATGTGAGTGGATAAAAGTGTAACAGCTTGTTCCACAGACACTAATGGAGGTAATATACATATATAAATAATATGTGAGTGGATAAAAGTGTAACAGCTTGTTCCACAGACACTAATGGCGAAATAAGGCCGGGGAGAAGTTAAAAATACTATTTTGGGAAAATAGTGGGGGTTCCCTCGGATAACGGGGATATATTTAAGACCGTGGCGGCGGGAAAGTACTGTTTGGTAAGGAAAATTAGCGGGGCCTCCTCGGCTGACGGGGAAAATATTTACCGAGATAGGTGACGGGCGCGGAGGAAGTTTAACAAAAATAGAGGGAGAAGAGATGGTGTAAAGTTCGACAAAAATCAGAGATAAGTTGTAAAAAAAAAAATGGAGGTATATATATTACATGATTACCCAGACTAGAGGGTCTCTGAAAACAAGGAATGTCGGCTTAGAATGATTTGGAAAGTGGATTTTGGATACGAGAATGTTGAGCTAGAAAATTAATGGGGACACTGGTATTTGATTTGGTTAATCCAGGTATGACGTTTTGTGATTACAATTAAATTGGGTTTTTTTGTGATGCTTGGGCTTGTATAACAACAATTAGAATGGTTATTTCCAAGTGCTGGTGGTGCTTTGTTAATATAACCTATATGTACTGTCAATTTACAGCAATGTGATGGCTTATTGCAGCTTGGTTTTTGATCCCGTCCGCTAACGGGAAGATGGTGTTTAAAAAGACAAAAGAATATATACAAAATGATCATTTAAATGTTTAGCAGGGAATGTCACCTGTGTTTTTATTATGCTCTAGACTTGCCAAAAAATGTGTCAACTGCGGGGGAAGCGTTTCTGGTGCAGCGGCTGCTGATTAGATGGGAGTGAAACATGTGGGCCGCGGGGCAGACGATTTAACTGTGTTGGGCTTTCGGGAGCGTTCGGACCGTGTAAACGACAAAAATTTTGTGATCCCTTCCGTGAAGACATTATAATAATAATAATTGGCCTTGGGGATGCTGAAGCAAACTTGAGGGCAGAAAATGGGTTTTTGCCATATTGTTGTGCTTGCAGCATACATATTCTGGATATATGGGGTCTTGGAAAAAATATTGTTATGTAGTTGAATATCGGAAGAGGGGTTAATTTGACGTTTTAATGGTTGTCTTCTCTAAAAAGCGTTGTATTTGGGCACAGGGAAAAGCTGGTTTGTAAACATAAGATAACAATGCTGTTTTCGCAGCAAGAGTGGAGGTCATAGTTAACGGCTAATTGCGTTTTCTGTTTGGACTTTTCAGAATAAGAACAATACATGGGCTGCAAGAAATGCAAGGTTATGCGAATGCTTTCGAATTGATATTTTGGGTTTTAAAATGAAATGAAAAATCTGTTCAGTAAAAGGTTGATTTGGTAAAAAGCTTTGGATTTGGGAAATAGACCAAAATAGTCATTTTTGAGCAATTGTGGATTTCAAAGGGCTCTTAGTTAAAGGAAACTAGCTTTTGGAGGATAAAATAATATTAATACTATTTCAGAATTTTTTGATTATTCAAAATACTTTAATCCAGGAGGTTGGCTGTTTAAAAGAATAAAAGGCCAGGATGACAAAATTTACAATATTATGGTATATTGGTGACGATAAGGTTTTTAAAACATTAAAGTTTGTAATTAGGAATTGTCTAACAAAAGGTTGATTTGTCTCATTTAATTGTTGTAGATTTTTGTTTTGGTAACAGGCTATGGGAAATGACTCGTGTCTTAAGTAAACATCATATGAGGTGATTTACAAAGTATAGTAGGTATTGAATTATTTGGCTGATTAACGACATCAGATGGGAAATTTACAATGCAATAGTGGCATGATAAAATTCATGGCATTCATCCAAATAATTAGGTGAATTGTAAATAAAATAATTGGTTTAGGATGAGCATATTTTCCCTAAGAATGGAGTAACATGGAATGTTTTTCAAAGTGCACTTGAAAGAACATTGTCTGTTGTCCTGGCGGGAGGAAATATGCTTTGTCACAGGTCATATTGATGACTTTAAGGATATTACGGATTGGATAAGCATTGGTCAATTGATACAACCAAATAACGTTGCTTTTACGGCTTTAAGGGCATGCAAATTGGTTAGAACTTTAGCAACGATGGGGTTAATACGCCTGAATGTTACAGTGATATCGAGTGACAATAACAAGCTTAGATAAGGGAGGGAAAGGAGAAATTCTCCAAATTCCAGAATCTGGCTTAGAAACAGGTTATGTTAGTCGTTTTGGGTTTTTGACAGGATGTGGTAGTACAGTAATTCTGGGAAATTTTGGGAAATTGGGGACCCCATATCTAAAACAAGTTTGAGACAAATGTGTAAATAGGCTATATTTGGCGCTGGATGCACGAATTCTAGTGGGGCCTTTCATGTTTTGAAACAAGTGACGCTTTAGGTAGATGGGTTGTCTATGAACAAAATGGGATGGGGGAAATTCGCTTACAAATTAGGCGTGTTATCTTGGTTCATAGAATTTGGAGTCAAGGCGACGTAATAAAGGCCATAGGCGTCATGTTGTATAAAATAGGCGTGGATGAATTAGTTTTACAAATGGGGGAGATTATCTTATCACCTGAAACAAGTAGAAACAAAATTGGATGGCCGCATTAAAAGGTGATTGGCATGCTATTAAAGGGAATTGGGATTTTCAAAAAACCTGATAGGGGGCCATTAGGTCATGGCGGCTGTAAAAAATAAAAACTTTAGATGTGAAACTATTCCCACCTCAATTCGGGGAACAAACAGGTAAACGGATAGCATTAAAAAGGATATAACTTTGTGTGAAACTTGAAGGAAATTTTTTACAAACGGTTAAAAGGCTAGAGTGGGGGTGTGTATATTAAAGGATCTACTAATGAATGCGGGGTGGATCCAGACCTTCCGGAATGTGGGGTATTCATGGCGTCCTCGAGAATTTGTGGATTTTCTCCGGGTACTCCAGTTTACTCCCACAAAATGAAATTATGGATGCTAGACTGGTTGAACACACTAAATTCTTCTGTTTATGAGTGTGAGCGTGAATGATAGTTTGTCTTTTTGTGTTTTTTGATTGGCAGACCACCGAGACATAATCTATCAATAAAAGAAAATAATTTGGGCTTGAGTCAAGGGAAGACCTATGTCTCGACAAGGGGGAGGTGGCCTTGCTACAACGGCACTACAAGGCTTAGGGTTTAAATCTATATGCATACCCACATATCCATTTCAAAAAATACATATAGATTTTATTTTATTTTTATTAGATCATATGGATATCATTCCACGATATGGAATTCCAGAAACTATTTATAGTGATAATGGCTCCCATTTTGTTAATATAATAGTTGTCTACCATCCACAATTGGCGGACCTTATATGAAGTCCTGTTTGGTAGACCTTACAAATTGTTATTATTCCCTACACAATGACAATTGGATGATGAGGCGAATCTATCAGAGAAAAAAAAAAACGCACACACCAAATTTAGACTATCAGAGGGAGATTTTGCTTCTCAACAGGAAACGGACGAAGCGACGGTGATTCTTGAAGACTGGATGCTGATAAGCAGCATAAAAGAAGAAACATCGGAGCAACGCAAAGTGGGAGGGTCCTTGTTACTGAAAGGGGACACGGATGCACCTTTCCCACAGTAAGAAGGTTGTCTAAATTGAAACGTTTCAAGAGGAAAACTCCCTAAACAAAGACAAAAGGTCATGTTGAAAACAATTATTGCTTTTGGGGCAATGAGATTAATGATGATTGTGATTCTATTCCTTTCCACAGTAGGGTTGTTTTCTCCAGTTGGAGAAAAAGGCGGAGGCGTTTCAATTGAGGATACACCTTCTTACGGGAGGGTAAACCGAGAAACATACACATTTACATTTAATTAACATTACCTACTAAATCAAATTTCCACATTGAAAATATATATTTGGACTCGGCGACGTCCCGGTTGCCATACAAAAAGAGATGGTGGGAAATATGTGTGGTACATTAACAGCAAAAAATTAAAGATTGGGAAAAGCCTTGTTGCAGAAATTGGTCAAGATTGGAAAGCTTGGACTGACATATTAACCTGTGAAATTTATTTCTGAAACAGGGATTTCCCAAACGGGGGATAATTGGGCGCTGTTAATGGAGTGTAAAGAAGGCAAGCACTATGTGGCTACTTTGGTAAAAGGGTGGTCTCAATTGAAACATTGAGGGGACGGGTAAGATAAACTTTCTGACTTAATAAGATACGGGAAACACCAATATTAATTGAAAAGATTATTGCTCAGCAAGCAATACCATAAAACTATAGGGAACTCTTTTATATTGGGTTTGACGTCTCCATATGGTTTCAATTGAGACTAAACCATCTTACAAAAGATTAGGATAAACTACCAGACAAGGGAAAATACGATGGGATCTAACAACTCCCTCAATCACCATTCATTTGGGGAAAAGTGTTTTTACAAATGAAAAAACGTGTCCTACTTGGCAAGAAAAAATATTGAAGCAGTGTTTATCCTGTTACGCGGTAAATAGGAAGTCAATTTTTCCACTGTTTAATCATTTTACCTGCTTAAACCTTACAGGGCATGGTCTGAAGCTGGGGGCGATAAATGAGACGTGGTGTACCGGCGTTCTAAAACAAACTACACCCCTGATACCACGTTCTGGCCTATGGTGGCGGGGTGGTAGATAAATTATACGACTCCTGCCGAAACGCGGCAGGACTAGGTACTTTGGTCTCACTGCTCTTACCGGTGTCTGTTTTTCCATCCACAGTGGAGGAGATACAATTGGCGGCTCATAATTCGGAGGTGAAGGGTCGACCCTCCCGACATCGTCGAGAGGCATGGAGGGAAGGAGATCCAACATACATTGATGCGATTGGCATCCCCCGGGGCGTACCAGATGAGTATAAGCTGGCTAATCAGATCGCAGCAGGTTGGGAGTCTATCTTCCTTCTAATCACCCCAAACAAAAATGTGGATAGAATAAATTACTTACATTACAATGTTCAAAACTTGGAAATTATACTGAACAGGGATTTGTGGCCATGAAGGAACAACTGGCAGCTACCAGTCTGATGGCGTTCCAGAATCGCATAGCGGTGGATATGATCCTTGAAACAGGGGGCGTGTGTGCAATGTTTGGAAAACAATGTTGCACCTTCATACCGAACAACGCGTCACCCAGTGGATCTCTCACCAGGGCCATTACTGGCCTGCAAACACTGAACCGCAATATGCAAGAGCACTCTGGAGTAGATACGTCCGCATTGTCAGATTGGTGGGATAAGACCTTTGGAAAATCTAAAGATTTGGACTATAGGCACAATTACCGCTATCCTAACATTGTGTGGGTGATGTAGTATCCCCTGTTTGCGCTCCTTGCTAAGCCGACTTATAACTACTGCAATGGCCCCTACAAATTCTAAAGTACATGAGTTGTATCTTATGGGACGGTTTGGGGAAAGCAGTGAGGTCCAGGAGTACGGTAAATCCGAGGACCAATTGGACGAATATAATTATGTTTTTTCTCTTTCAGACCAGCCATGGGAGTAAGGAGTAGGCGGGAAAAATCACAGTCACCCGACATTACCATTTAGTGATTACTAAGAAATGACTAATAACATACATATTATAAAAACGGGGGAATGTTGGGTTTATTCAGTTTTATTATTATAATAGTTATATTAATTCATTTCTTTATTAAATCAATCTCTTTCTTTTCTTTGTATTAATTCATTACTTTGTTAAATCATTCTCTTTCTGTTTTTCAAAAGTCTTGAGGTCACACCAAGTCATCTTTAACCTAGACAGCCTGTTCCAGGATGGTTATACAAACAATCCACCCAATCTCGGTCCTTGAGATTTGGTGGGCCCTTGGTGACGAGGACAGGGCTATTCGGACAATAACAAGAATATTGTTATCGTTATGTAACCGTACACTTCGGGTTTTTCTGTATGTAACGATTATATGATTATGATTATATTATATGATTCTTAGGTCAAGGAGGTTGTATAATTACTCTAATCTAAATGTTGTTAGGTCTAGTCCCTGTTTTTGTTATTAGTAAAATACTTTGATTGTTATTGTAGTCCCAGATGTTGTTTTTACTCATACGGGATGGAATGATCAACAACTCTGTAACTTGTGACCATAAGAATGGGACGAAAACGTCTATTCGAGGAGACGTTCGGAAGTTGTAAGGTGACACTTGCTGACTCTCCCCTTCGGAGGCTATCTGTTGTATCCATTTCTATTTAATTAAATGTCAATAATTGAATAAGATGTCTTCCTGCAGTTATTGATAATTACGGACGAAGGTAATTATTAATGAACCTGACAGTATCTCAGCTATAAACCCAGTCGCATCTGTTAAGAATTATTCCACAAATGCCTACTAGAAGGTTGAACAGTTCGTGTACACATACTGTATGTTAACAGAGGTATTGGCAAGAATGCTGTCTGTAAGAAACCAGTGAGAAATCACTGCATGTACATGTACACAAACACAAAACATTGACTGTGAGAGCTTGTGTCAGAGGGGAGGCAGTTTGTTCGTGTACCGTCTGTATTCGCAGAAAAGCAAGACAGCATCAATAATGTAGCATCTTGGCGAGTGGGAGTCCACAAAGTCCAATTAGTTTCAAAGCTAAAAGGAACAAAGGCTTCGCTATTTGTCAAACAGGACATGCTCTGTAGTACGCGCAGCTCCGACTCAAACCTGATCCACTGAAAAGATTCTGTAAAGTGATGTTAGCAGGGCTTAGCACAGAAAAGTCAAACTCCAAAGGTGGCTAAAAGAGATCTTCAAAAGAAACGTCATGAGTCTTTTCAGATCTGTTGAAATTTTTCGGTCTCAGACAGGCCCACCTTAAACTTGCACTCTGCCTGCAAACTCACCTCATACCTGCAATCTAAATGGGCTTGTTTCAAATCTGACATTTGACTCAATTCACCACAAATGTGACTGTCAATGTATGTGATATGTAGCCTGTATCAGTAGGGTCAAAAAGACTTGGAGTACCTTAACTTGCAGTTTCAGCTATATAAAAAAGACACAATTCTCACAAAAAAAGAAAAGGAATTCAACGCAAGGTAACTTTTAGCCATTCAAGTTAGGCAGGGTTGTTAAAACAAACAAACAGAAAAACTCTATACGTAGGTATTTGAAGTTATTTTCTTCAGAGGATCTTTTGCCGTTTCACCAAAATGATTGGTTGTTATTTTTACTTGTATTTTTCGCCAGCAATGGCTCAAGTAATTGTAATGATCAAAACCCTAATTTTCTAAAAGGAGCACTTTTTATTAGCAATTTCCTTGGTTTATGATTTCACATTAGCGTAAGTAGGAATGAAATTTGTCATCCATAAATTCCATAAATATCTTATTTTCATCCAATCCAGTTCAACATGTCTTTGGTATTCATGAAGTCCATCTCCACTTCAATACACTTATTGAGAATTTAACTCGTGTTTTTGCATGGTGATGTATGTCACATTAAATTTCAATTTAGCACGCCTATATTCAGCAGGGGTGCAATTCATCTGTCCAAAGTTGTAGTTTCATCCCTCAAGAACAATTCTCCCCGATTTGTGAATAATTAAGGATTAAGCTGAAGAACTTCTTAACATCAAAACTTACAAAGCTATTTGCATACTCAAGATGCTCGCAGAAGAATTTAAGCACACGTCTATTTTAGCTACTAATTAAATAGAGCATTTTAACAATGTTAAATCCGTCAACAAGACCAGCTGTTGTGACACCACCCGGGAAGGCAGATTGTTGTTAATATGGATAGACTCTTACCGGTTTATACCGAAGGGCGTCCCGGTAGGAGCCAAAAAGAGCTGCCTGTGCTCTCAGGAAGGCCCTCGCCACGCCACTTCCTGTTGCTGTTGACTGCTTCTTAAGCTTGCTCTTCAAAGAGGACACCTGGTGGAAAACATGATGGAAAGAAACACAGTGAGAGAAGTAAGGATACAGAGGGGTAAAAGTTAAATTATCACCTCTGAAATTGGTGGGGGAAAGCAGCTAGCCCATTCAGAGTGTGAAATATCACATTTGCAGGGCATCATAAAAAAGGAAAAACGGGAGAAAAGAAAAAGGAACGCTTCAGCCTTTCCACCATGCCTCGGAGTTGTGCTGCTGAGAGCACCTGCTGCTTTGCTAATTGAGCAAAGGAAGGGAAGGGGTGCGAGGGGAAATGGAAACTCACATCCATGCACTTCCTCTCGTAGCTACACTCCTCTCCATCACCTTTTTGCTTTTTTTCTTCTATTTCTTACTCTCCTACTTCCACTGTGTTCCCTTCCCCTCGCTGGTTCTTCCAGTTCCCTCCAGAAAGGGCCTCTTGACATAAAATGTCTTTAATTATTTTCTCCTCTCCGAGCACCCGGCTCTGAGACTCCAGGCGAGAGGAAAGGAGCAGCAGGCCCGAGCTTGTTTTAGGATGACAAAAGATTCACCCTGGCCACGGTCCCCAGGGAGTCTGGGAAAGAAGTTGTCAAGAGTCTCTCCTCACCTCCTCAGCTACAGTCTGACTGAGCGGGGAAGAGGAGGTAGAAAGGGACTACGGCTCTCTGTGTGGGCCTTGTCTGGATTGCACACTGCACATCTTTCTATGAGCTTAAACATTTGATCTGCTTCTGATTTCGTTGACAGAAGTACAAAAAGGAATCTCAATTTTTAAATTGTTATTTTAAATTATTATCAAGCAGGTATATAGACAGCTAAAAGGTATACAGGTGCTGTTAAAGTGCAAGTCAGGCTTTACACATAACTACATTTATTTGCTATAAAAACAAACAAAAAAACACTCAGGGGACTTTTTGGAGACCTCACAAAGATTCCCTATGGTAAAGAACTCTGGGCTCCGAGAGTGGCAAATCATGTTTCTTCAAGTCACATAAAAAAATTAAGATAATTTGTCTTGATTACATCAGGGAACCAAAGGCAATGGAAAAAAAGACAGCTGATTGCTGAAGAGAACGCAGCTCAGCATTAAAGACATGACATAACATGATTAGATCATTTGATTACTGCAATAACTCCAATATGTGAGCACAAAGTAAGTCTTACACAGTCTGTTTAAAAGCCAGCAAATTGTTAAAACTACGCCTTCCTACACATCACCCTTCAATGCATCTTTTAATCTAAAGCATTTGAATTAGTTTCACATATGACTACTCTCTTAATAGAAGTGTTTAAGAAGAATTGAAAAAATATACACATAATTCAATTTGAACACCCTTCTGTTCGTATCAGACTGAAAGTCTAAATAACATTGCCTTTCTAAAAGCGGCATAGCAAAATGCCAGTAACAGGACTTTGTGTCCGTCCCTAAACGACCCCGAGTTTTTCATCTGTTTCGGGACACTTGTTATGAGAGATGGTCAAATGATTACGCTGTGAAGCGGCAGCGATCCCGAGACATTGCTGTATCTGCAATCAGCCGATTTGGGAAAACCTCAGGGAGGAGAAGCAAAGTGTTCAGAGAGCTCAGGCGGGGGACAGGCGGAAAGGAACAGAGAAGAAAGAAGTCAACAGAGAGATGGAGAGAATGTCAGTCTTAAACTGGGACAGAAACAAAATGAGCAGCGTCGATTCATCTCTCCTGGGTTTTCTTACTCTCCACAGCATCCCCGTGCTGCCATTGCGAATGCTCCCAGGCATCAAACAGAAAGTTTATCACAGTTAAATTAACAAGCGTCATCTCCAGATTCACTCATTGTGCTAAATGCTTTTATGTTTGTGTAAAGCTCTTTCTAGAATTAATATTTCATGTTTATGTGCATTTTCAGAGATTTTTTTTCTTCCGCCCTTGCAATTCATTAAAATGTCCCCCCCCCCCCCTCCTTTATTTGGTGGTGGGGTGAATCAAAGTGAACACAATGTCAGTCTAAGTGGGGGAGGCATACCCCAAAGACTGTCAGACAAGACGGGCTAGCTGAGTTTACGACGCACACAGAGTTAGTTGTGTGCAGCAGCTTTGAACGGCTGAGAGCATCGCGCTGGCAAACACTTTTTAATGAGGTGGGGACACAATCAGTTGTGTTCTTTTTCTCATTGTTAGGAGTAAAAAAAAAGTAATATTTCAAAAGTTTAATGGCAATGAAAATTCCTTCTGTGTCACATGTGAGCGATCAATGAACACTCGCAAATATATCGGTAGGTCGTCAAATGAAAGCCAAGCCGCCTTACCGCTATGTATCTTTTGCATATGGCATGAAAATAAGTGTGTTTGGTAATTGGAGTTTGACTGCGAAGCCCACGCCGCAATCATCAGGTGCGTCTCCACGGTAATGGTGCTGTCAAACTAATTAACTTCTCCAGTTTGAGTGAAACTAACGAGACACGTAGTGGCATCAGAGGAAGGCCAGGCTCTACAGGTGATAACCCTATTTGGCAGTGACATTTTTAGTGTAAAGTCACTGTGGCGGTGATGAGATCAAAGCCAAAGAGTCCCCCATTGGGTCCAATTAGAACTATTGCATTGTGCAGGGAAGAGGTGGCGGCGGGGGAGGGGGAGGAGTGGGCGGCTGGGGTGGGGGGGAGCTAAAGAAAACTGTTGAGTTATGATATTCATAATCTATGCAGAGAGGCTTTTCCAGCCCAGGTCTTCTCCCCATAGCTGTGATCTTTTCAATTTACATCAAGGGAGGATGGTCGTGGATGAAAGAGGAGCATCCGAGGCGCGCAGCCCACAGAGGGCAGACACGAGGCCTCATTAAGGCCCGGCCCAGCTAGCCCCAAACAGGGTTTGAAGTGCGTCGCATAAAGAGCAGGGGGTCAAAGGTCAGACGACGAACAGATCTCCATTTAACTCTCCAGCTGGAGACGGTAATTAGCAGGTGCAATCATGGTCGCTGTCTGACTGTAAGGGATAATACCGTCCTATCAGACATCTGTGTGCGAGCGTGCGTGCGCTGAAATGCATTAATATGGATACCAAACAAGTACTCTGATTCCTGTGAGATGCTGGCATTCAGGGGAATTTTTTAAGACAAATCCTTAGAATGCCTGCAATGGCTGAAAAATTTATCATAACTTGTTGAAATAAATGCAACACATTATGAAGCCCAGGCGATGCTTAAAAATATATTTTTCATACTCTCTGTTAAATAGTCATTTACTGTTGAAAGTTGGACATTAACATTTCCTATTAAATTAAGGTATTGTGCTTAAAACATCATTACGCAAAACTGTGTAAGATCCATGCTATGGGTTAGTTTGTCATTTAAGTCATTACAAAAAAAGTTCAATTTCTGTGTATGTATGTTATAGAAACTAACAAAATTGTATTTCTTCTGTAAAAAAAATGTAAAGCTAATCACAATTTCTTGCATAAAATCACAAAACATTGTTTACTTATATCCCTGAGCAAATATATTGCTTCATTGGTTGTCAATGATACTTGATTGATTTTCGATTTTTCCTAGATGCCATGTAAGTTGGATCAAATTTCAATGTAAAAAATTATTAATTCACTATAAATGGACTTAAGCCTAAAGAAAAATATATCGTCTAAATTAAATGTTTTATGTTGCTATAAAACTACATAAAAATAAAATACATTGAAAATACCATGTGCATCACATCTTAAAAATGAATCTCAAAGCATGAGGCTTCTTCTGTGTTGTTTTTAAAAAAGTTAGGTTTTCTTCTCCTCCTCCCCAAAAAATCCAGACAAAAAACCCTCTGAATGTTTTGTTTAAGATTCTGTCCATGGAAAGAAAGCCATGGGGACGCAATTAAAGAACTACAAAGAAAAAAATAGCTATGAAAATCTCCCACTTTCTTTTGATGTGCTGCAGTTTGAACTGTATGCGTGCACACAAATATGAACAAAGACACACTGAACAGGCATGTCCTCTCACATATGTGCACAAATAAAATCCACTCAATTGAAATCATTTTAAAATTCCACGTTTTTAAGCAGGCCTTTGTTAGGGTTTGATGAATGACAGGTTAAAATAATACCACGATTAGATGCAATTAAGGAGCGGTGAGAGGTCTAATTCGTAGTTTCACAGCATGTAGTACAGGCGTTATGATGCACAAGTCCAGTAAATAATACATAAAAATAAATCAGAGAAGACTGTTTTAATAGGCATTGCCATGAGACTTTCCCCTAATATGTTGCTATTTTGTCAAGCTGACCTCTTATAGCAGCTGAGCAGTGGAGTTTTGCATACATAATTAACTATGGCTAAATGTCATCTCTAGAATTGTCGAAACAACACAGTGGGTGATGGAAGAGTCCCTTTATTTTAATTCTAGCTTACAAAACCATGATTTCATAATGAAGGCATGTGTGTGTGTGTGCGTGTATCTGATTCACACCCATTGCAAATCCTAAATGGCAAACTTATTTAAAAAGAAACACGGGTAATACTAGAGTAAAAAAAAAAAAAACATTTACACGCAAGGAAATGTGAGCAAGTTTCGGACATAAGAGGACGTCTGTGTTTGCGAATGTAAATATTTCCAGTCAGTCTGCTGGCTGCCCAATTCAGATGATGTAGATGTGTTTTGGGAAGCGAACACCAAATTGAAAGTGCAATGTTTGATCAAGTGTGCCAGGTGATCTCAAGAGAGGTGTGCAGACAAACCTCAGCCCCCTCATTCATTTGTCAACCTCCAAAACACAAGCTTGAAATACAGGAAGTGGGTGTGTATGCTGTATATTTACCCCTTGATTGGGAATACAGATGATCAAATGCACGAGTGTATGGGTACACGGTGTCAAGCAAAGTAGCGAGAGGCAGCAAGTAGGAGAATAGAAGGAATTAGGCTGTGATGTGAGGGAGCATCTGAAAAATAGGGATGTAAAGCTGCCTTGTAGCACCTCACCTTGAATACCAGGCACAGAAAGAATAATACATGAAAAATTGGTAGCAGATCAGTTGCTGGGATCAAATAAGAATCCGATTCAGTCACACGCTGTTTGTTTTCAGAATTAACAGACTCCTAATCTGCTATTCTTGGATACTTTTAATGACTAGTGGGGTAAACAGCCCAACCAACCAAAAGCCAATTATAATGTTATCAGCACAATGTCTATGCAGAGGAGAAGCGGTGTGTCTCAGAAGAAGAGGAAGAAGAAGGAGAAGAAGACGAAGAAGAAGAAACCAAAATACCTTGATCCTCACGCAGATATTTACTATTTTTCTCTTCAGGATGCTTGTCAAAACATTGATTTTACTGACATAACCACAGTTTCAGTGCAATTAATATTGTTTATTTATGCATAGGAAATACTCAAACTTCAATTCTAAGCAAACTCTAGAAATATCCTTTGTTTTCAGATATAATCTGAACTCAGGAAAAGAAAAGTAAATTAGCAAAAGTAAAACTATAGAAAATAGCAACAAACAAACAAACAAACACACCAAAAAAAGACTGGTTTGGTTAAGAATGGAAAAAAAAAATAAAGCCTTGTGAGTCTTATTACCGATATTCTATCATTTAGATTTTTCTGCTTTTTGTTAAGCAAACGGAACTGCTACTGGCTTGGTAGCCTTTGTGAAAGTCAATAAATCTAAAATATTATGTGTGAAATTGTGGGGAAAGACCATTAAGGGGGCGGACAGTCGTGGAGCCGGCGTAGGGGTCCCGTCTGAGGAAAGACGGCTAATTCGGTACAACTGTGAACTCTGAACCTGCTAAAAGCACGACCACTGGTCAGTCGGCTGGCGTAATACAGTCCACATGTGCTCACAGCCTGTACCGCTTTAATTAGCAGGATCTCATAAGGTTTGCTTAAATCAACATCAGAGTGCTTGGTTTTCGCTCTTATTTACACTCGGAATAAGACATAAAAAATCCTGCCTGTGGCCTTGCACTTTGAATCTCTTTCACTCGATTTATACATTTACACAAAGTGACACTGGGCCTTTAAAGTGGGAATAATACAGCAGGCTTTGGAGAGAAATGAAGAGTGGCTTCAGTGGCTCGCAAACAATGCGTGGCTGCAAAGCTCAGGCAGAGAATCACTCAGCATTAATCAAGACTGTAGGCCTCTGTTTGACTACACAATGCCTCAAACATCCACCCCCCGTGTGTAAACACAAACATCAAATGCCACGTGGCATGTCCTCATCGCTAACAAGCTGACTAACAAGAGACCTGGAATTCCACTTAATTAGTACCTGCTCGCTTGCTTATTAATCCGGCAGCTCGGATGAAAAGATGAGAGCAGGCAGTAAAAAGCAAAGAATAGGATTGAAAACAACAACAGTCGTTTGCAGTGTTAAATATATTAATGGCGGTGTACTCTCCATTTTAGGTGGTGTAATTTGACATGACGTGCGGGCTATGTTCTGTCATTAGTCAGGAAAAACAGTGAGCACTGGATCAAAGCAAAACAACCTCAGAGTGTGCCACTTAATTTATCACACTGCAAAGACAAAGACTTCCCTCTTGGCTTCTGTCGCTTATCAGAAAATCAGGACTATTTTTATTTATTTATTTTTAATGACAAACTCACTTTGCAAATGATTTTGGCTCAATTCTTTCACTGTAGAATACCACAGGGTGCCAGATAGAAGTGAGAGGTAGGTACCCAGTGCAGCAGGACAAGAAACACACGGCAGCCAACGTCATAAGTCAGGACTCTTTCGTTCTATTTTTCAGTATTCTTTCCGACAATTTTATTCTGCAAATCATGCGTGAACAGGAAAGGCCCATTACCGTTCCAACACAACTGCGCCTTAGCAGAAACAACAAGGCCCTTCATTTGGGGAATTTCTACATTCATGATTGGATGGCAGCTCTCCTTTTATGTCTGAAATCTAGCCTTAAATGATTACTAATGATATCCTTAGCGTCAGGCATTGCAAGTCTTTTCAAATAGTTTTAACCCATTAGTTGCCCAATGCTGGGAGGATTTATGCTTCAGAAAAAAATGCATTTTACTAATAATATATGATGGTTGTATTTCCTTCTTTTAGATAATTTTTTGAGGTTGTGGAAATATACCAATAGTAGCTTTCTGAGATAATTGATATATTTATTATGAATAGATTTTCTTGAAAAATAATTAATTACAATTGATTTCAGTTTGTAATATATATATATATATATATATATATATATATATATATATATATATATATATATATATATATATATATATATATATATATATATATATATATATATATATATATATATATATATATATATATATATATATATATATATATATATATATATATATATACAGCAAAAAAGGAGGAGAGAAGGAGATAATTAACACAAATTTACAAGTTATATGACTTTGGTTTGAATTTTTAGTTTCTGAGATTATTTTGTACTTTCTCTTATCGTTTCCTTTTAGTAAAAGGGAGTCTAAAATCTCAAACCAAACTTTTGGTGAAAATAAATCTGAGAATTTATTTTTAGGCTATAAATCCCAGCCCTCCTCCAAAAAGAAAATTATGTATTTTGAAACGTGGAGCAAATTTTTGTTTCAATTCGTCAGCACGCCATATAAATCTGCAATAATAATACAGTAATTTGGATTAATAAATTCATTGGTGAGAGTGAGGTGGCGTAAAGAAAAAAATAATAATTCTATAAGCAAGTAAGCAGAGTAAGAAATGATTGAAAGTGTGAAAGATGTAAGGGTTTGTTATCTGGTTCGGTAGCCGACTAAATTATATACAGTTGTTGTGACCGGACAACGGGATGCAGTGGAATCAGAGTCTATACTGTTAGCACTGCAGCTAATAGTGTGTGTGTAGCCACAGCAGGGTGTACCCGCGCCTGGCTTTAATACGCACCGGCTGGAAACAGAAAAACAAACAATCCTGCTTTGACAGAGATAAGGCAAGACAAGTTGTGTATTGTTTCCAGCGAGTATGTATTTGTGTGTGGGGGGTGTGTATATACCTATGTGTGAGTATAAATGCGTGAGTGACCCTGGAGCTGGTCACCGTTGCAGGAAGCATCTCCACAGTATCATTGCTCCATTAATTAAAGAGACGACGGGCTGGCAGGTGGCTTCACGGCCCACACTGGTAATTGGCCCCCTTCTTCCCACTCTCTCCCCCTTGAAAATCAGCCATCGCCTCTTCCCCCTGCCTCATTCCCACCTCCTACCCCTCGCTCTCAGAAACGTGCCAGTGGGCAGGCAGCAAGGCAAGACTTGGTAAAATAATGATATGAATGGATAAAGATGAAGGGGAAGGGAGTTGCAAGTTTTCCCATAAGCCTCTGATGGTCAGGGAATGATGTTTGCCTTCAAGCGTTGAACAGCGCGACGGGAGTTTACTTAAGACAGCCGCAAACTGAGGGGCCAGTACTGCAGTTATTAATGATGCGGGGAAGGGGACGGAATAATGCAATGACAACTTCTGGTACTATGAATAAGTCAGTGTTAGGGAGAAGTGGAGATGTTTTTTTAAAAAATGCACTTCCACTCTTGTTACTGTACTACTACAACAACAACAAAAACGAATAAAAAAGCTGATTGCACAAAATAAGCTCTTACCACGTCACTGGGAAGGTTATGCAGATCATCAAAAGGACTTTCCAGTGTGTTGGTGTCCACATTCAGGATGACCACATCCTCCAGGGACCGACTGCGTACTCTCTACAAAAGAAAAACTAATGATTACACATCATCGGGATATGTGAGGGAAACAAATACATTTTGGGATCACATAAGTCATTTCCATCCTGAATTTCTAATGACAATACATCTGCCAGGAAAAATGTTCAGCCAGCTGCATATCAGAGAAATGACAAGTCTGTCAACAATCCAACCAAAAATCATACAAAGTGGACAAACTAACTCTGGCATGTACAGCAAAGAATTTACAAGTATATTACAAAATAGACAGTGCTGGAAAAGGCAAGTACTGTTGTGTAGCATATTCACAATTGGAGAACAAACAACAAGTGCTCATGTTTAAATTCAAGTCTCCACAAAATAGCTACAAAATATCAGCAATAAATCTAGTAAATGGAAATTTAATTTTCCCCCAACCGCTTGTCTTTCTTCTCTTATCCAAAAGCCTAATTTTACACAATAAGTGGGGATTGTCTGTGTTGACGATGTGAGATTTAGCAAAATATTTCCCCCAGTCAACTCAAATTTACACTTTTCTGAACTTGGATAACAAAACAAAACAAAAAAAAACATCTGTTCAAGGTCTCTTAGGACCAGAAAAACTAAAAACCTTTCTGAAAATGCGTTTTAATTTTTGGTGCTACAGCAGTGTGTGACCATGTGCATTAATAAGTATAATAAATGAAGAGGAATGACATTTATATTATATTTCAACACACAATTACAGTACAGCTCTGACAGATTCATTGGGACGTTTCTAAATTTTGAAATAAATTATAAGCTCTCTGGTTGGTAAATGTGATGAAGAAAAAAAAGGATGCACATCCTTACTTGCATTAATCATTTCGATTGGATTATTTATTTCCTTTTTAATAAATAACTTTTTGCCATTGCATAACTTGCATTTCAATTGGGTGACAAAAGTTTCCAGCCCACAAATGCATTCATTCAAGTTAAAATGATGCAATCAGGACAGTCAACCAATGTTATTGTCCCTTAGGGATCTATTTAATTTAAGGTACAAAAAAAATTAATATAAATATAGATATTTAAGGTTTGAATACGTCAAATCAGCACCATTGCAAAGCCAATTTCTGTAACCATCTGAATTGCCATTGTCATACTAAGTAGGCAATCTGAATTTAAAGTTGCTAGTGCTTAGCAATTTAAATATAAGATTATTCGGCTTTACCTTTTGGTATGCTCCTTATTAGTTTTTTTTACTATACGATATTATGATAATTTCCACAAGGTTTTCATAAATTGGTTATTTGAGTTACACGTTAAGTACACACAATCTGTTGTGCTATTCTCAAGCAAGCCAAAAAGAGAAAAATACAATGCTATATTAAAAGACTAAAAACAAGTGCCATGGAAGATAATCTCTGTAACACACACACACACACACACACACACACACAAACTGCATGAAGAATGGCACTGAGAAAGGATATTTGAATTGTACATTCTCCTCAGCACTAGAATCTCATGCATCAACAACACAGTGATTCTGCGCAACACTGCATGCATCCTGATGGCGACAAACGCAACAATTATTTCACTGTGATGCAGGATACAAGCAGGTGTATGTGTGAGTGTATGTGTGGCGGGGTTAGTGCGTGTGTGTGTGTGGTTATTGTGTGAATTTTCTAGTTTGTCACTTTTGTGACAGGCTGTGCAGTGGAAGCTCACATGCTGATCTGGACTAATTATGGAGTGGCAAGAAAGGGGGTCTGTCATGGATGCAGAGTGTGATAAATACTGCCACTGCCACAACTGTCAGACAAATATCACACACATGCGCACGCACACCCCCCTCACACACATACATGCACATGCAAACATGCTTGCGATAGGAACTCACAAACAATAGCAGTTGGGGATGGACTGCCATACCAAATAAACAGTTTTGGAACAATGGAGTTTATTTGCATTTTCTGTTTTTTGCCCTTCCTTTTAAATTTAAGATTAAAAATAAGCAAAACCCACAGAGGCAATGAGGAAAACGATTATGTCTAGTTTTCTTATATATCAAAGAAAAGAACTATGGGTTTTGATTTATCCAAAATTCAATCTATCAAATTCACTCCCTTCATTTCAGGCCCTCAAATTATGGTATATTATATTATTTGTAAAATGGCCCACATTTACTTTAACCCAGAAATAGCATGTTACTTGATTATGAAAGGTAAACTGAAATGTGGAAGCAATTGCATATATTTGGTTGCTTTGCAAACTTTATCCAGCTGTGCACAATCCTACATAAACATAATCATGTCCATATTTTTGCATGCACTTTTATGTGCGTACTCTCAGTAAAGAATGAACAAAACATACCTCCAGCAGACTAAGATGAACTCCTACAAAGTATGGCATGGGGGCACTGCAGATGGAGAGAGGAAAACAATTCTTTAGCACTCAACATCAGAGGGTCAAGTTGGGACAAAAGATAATTTACATTGAAACTCATTTGGATTCTGTTCCATGAGACTGAAGTTACAGTAGGTACGAAATGGATATGATAAGTAGGGCGTTCTGTATGACGTTGGTTTCATGCCACAATTACATATGGATTATTCGAAATACTTGAAATAAAATCTGTTTGAAGCGTCCAATTGCGTGTTCTGTCTCCATGAGGATGTGTTTCATGTGATTGAGAGCATGTTTTGTATAAATTCTCTGCAAAATGTTATTTTCGGTGCTTGCTTTGCCCCTCTTGGACATATACAAGCAGGTTTTCCCAGATCTGACATGCACTTTGATTCATTACATGTTACAAGTCCAACACTAATCTCAAGCAATTAGGAATAGGGATGCAGGGCGAATTCTGATTGGCTGCATATTGTCCGATAACATTCTACGGCAACATAACTACAATGTCCTGGAAGGTTGGGAGTTTCTTCCTGGTTTACAAATGTAACCAGTTGAACTATGAGAAATTAGTCTAGCAAATTTTTTGAAAAATATTTGGTTTACAAAAGTTTAGTTTTTGTCATTAATTGCTTTCAACTGGTCTCTTGCTATGATTGGACAGCAAGCTGCCAATCATAATTTTACAAGCATTACTACTTCCGATTGGTTGAGAATTGTTTCAGACTTGTGACATTAGATAAATTGCATAAGAAGTGCATATCACACAGAGACGACAAATTGCTTGTATGTGAACGAAAAGAGCAAATTAAGCACATAGAATAAGCTGGGATAGGCTCCAGTACCGCACAACCCCAACCAGGATAAATTACAAGTGAATGAACTAAGTAATGATGCTAATTGACGGGTAATAATTAACATAACCACAACAATATGTATATTCTAATGGTTAAAGTCAATGCCTGTCTTAAGTCTGGAGTCTATCAATGTCCTTTATCAATAACCAAATACTTCTGGCATGAATGTTTTTATCAAATTTGAAAAGAACATGTTGAATCATTGAGCAATGACTGTCATCCAAAACCACCGAATAAATACACAAACATATTTTACGACTATAATACAGACACACTTATTAAATAGTGTTGTGTCAGATCACCTGTGCCCAAGAGGATTCAGGGAATGCATGCTCATAATAAGCCTAATACAACCCAGCAACACACAGCAGGCTCGTAGCTCTGCAGTCTAATAGACTACGCTATGACACAATCGTCCATCAAAAAACATTCATATGCGCGCACCAGTACATCCAGGAACATAATACTGTAGGTGCATGCTCGTCATCTAATACAATTTTATTTTTGTAATTAGTGCTCATAGGACACCCCTGTTATTGAATCAACTGCTGCTGAGTCTTCCCAGAGTGTTGAAAATCACATTTTACAGTCTGTGATGAAGAGCTGCTAAAGGCAGATGCTGTACTCGCAGTGCATGCTATCACCAATCATACCTGATTCTATTTAAAAAAATATGTGGTTTTGAAATCCACATGGCAGAACTGCAGAGGAACAGATGTTAAATTCTCTCAGTCCATTCAATTAGGTGGGAGAAAATAATACAGTTCAGTTGAATTACTCTATTTTAGTATCGGAGGACATTTGAGTTCGTATTGTCTCATAGATCCATTCAATCCTTTTCCAAACCGCTTAGACTCACAAGGCTCATGGGGGTGCTGGAGCCTATTCCAACTAACCATGAGCCTGTTGGCGGAGTGGTTAGCATGTGAACCTCTCAGTTCTGAGATTGAGGGTTTAATCCCAAATTTGGACCTTCATATGTGCAGTTTGCATGTTCTCCAGATACTCCAGTTTACTCTCACATCCCAAAGACATCCATGGTAGGCTGCTTGGGCATTCTAAATAGCCTCTAGTTATGAGTGTGAATGGTCTGCTTGTGCCCTGCAATGGGCTGGCCACCATTAACTGGGGGAAGCTCTATGTATTTTCTATTTGAATGCACTGCATGTAACATTTGATTTCTTTGGTGTGTTCAGTGATACAATTGACATTGTTTTGATAGTAAATAATCTCATTAAAACCCATAAACTTTGGACACTTTTTGAGGAACTGCTCAAAATGTGCCAAATTAGTCAGTGTCTAGCAGGACAATATTATATTTTATGCAACATTTTATGGCTGATGACCAAAGTTGACCTAAAGATGTTGATAATTTAAAAACTAGGGGTTGGAATTAGGAATTCCCTAGAAAGTCTGGAAGAAACCAAAGTCAGACTAATGAGTTAGGGTACCAGGTGAATCACACTGCATGTTCAGTATGTAAATGTGTTTGAGTCTTTATGTGTGTATGGAAGCAACAGCCTACCAACAATAGTCCAGAAGATGCGGGGGCAGCACAGGGATGAAGATATGCTGCCAGTACATTGGAAAGAGCAGGGCAGCTGCACCATGGACACATGCAGTTAACTACAGAAAAAAAGGAGAAAGGACAAAGTAATTCATTCAACACGAAATAAGAACAGTGAATATTGTGATATTTTCAAAGCCCCTGTTGTACAATGAATATAACAATTCATTCCAAAACCAGAGATTAAGAGATCTGCAAAGATAAAACCACCTGTTTTGATGATGATGTCTGAACATTTCACAATGTTTATTAGTGAAAATGTTTTGCTAAGTGATAAGCCAATACCTCTACTTAACACAGTGATATTACGATGCAATGAATCATACCGTTAATAGCTTCCCTACTGTGTCAATTAAAACAATTAAGTGTTCCATTAATTTTGCAATGTAAATTTGCTGCTTTTACTTACTGAATTAACTTAATAAGGGGAAAGACGTGGGTTTAGTTTTACTTTTAACATTGGGTTGAAAGAGACCAATTGTAGATTGGATTAATTTTGAGGGACTGTTTAAAATGTCCCAAATTAGTCAGTGTATGTATTTTGACATAAGTACATAATACACACATACAATATAGTACACCCATTGCCTCAAACACAGGGGCATGAAACAATGGGTATCAACTGATGTTACTAGGAAAGCAGGCAACCTGGGGTACTCGCTTGATCGGCTAAAATCATACTGGCACACATTTTTCTCAACTATTAAACGTCAGGAAAATTTTAGTTTTTTTCGATTAATGAACCGTGACTCCTTCCACTTGGGTTAAAATAATAAAAGGTGTTCTTGGTCTTTTTGTCTAACTTAGTGACATTCAATTTTTACACTAATCAGAAGGCAACAATGCAAAAAAATAATCAGACCTTTGAAAAAAATGAAAACAACTATCTGATCTTTATATTTAGTTAAATAAAAAACTCTGAATTTAATGTACATTTTTTGATGCTTTTTGTCCTATTCTATCATTTTTTGTGTGTGAGGCACCAATACTTTTCCATGGAACAATATAGCATGCTGTTTAATCAATTTTTTCTTACTTTAATAGCACAATAGGATCTGAACACACTTCTGAAGAACCCAAATAACCAAAGAAGTCAACTCTTTTTTTTTTCTTAGAGAGAGATGGTTGAATCAAATGAAGATGACATTGCTCTTCAAAGACGCTCAACTCGCTATACATTCAACCAAAGCGCACATAAAATTTAAATCATTGTCTCCCATTGTCTTAGTGCCAAGACCTCCAAGCTCCCTCACCCACGCTTGACACCGAGACTCTTAAAAAAAAAAAAAAAAAAACGAGCTAAAAGTAATGACCTGCAACACACACGCAGGCACGGCGGGGGAACGAGGCGTTAGCTCATCCCCCAGATTAAAATAACATGATTAAATATGGAAAGAGAACAGAGGTCTGAGGGGCTCCTACGGGACTTCATTAGGGCAAATTGCCAAAGAATGAAACATGAGTTAGCCAAGAGAGACTGCGGGCTAGGCCAATACCACGGGGACCCCGGAGCAGCAACCGCTGTTATACTGCTACAGCTTCACAGTCAATGTGTGAAGCGGACACACACTGTCACACACCTACACACCCAACTATCAGGAGACCCTCTGCTCACTGACACACAAAGTGTCACAATTGACCGGCCAAGAGCCAAAACCACCACTGCCAGAAACAGAGTGCAACCCACCCACACCATGCAGTGGAACCTCAAATCAAGCCAGAACATCTAAGTGTCTCTGTGTGAGTGCATGTACATTGTTGTTGCTTTTTTTTTAATTTTTGTGTGTGCTCTGTGTATGTGTATAAATGTGCCACACTCCTTCCATGTTTATTTTAAACTGCATTCGTTTTTCCCATCGACTAGGGAGAAAAATCACTATTTGTTGTCTGGGTGCAATCTCTCACCCAGCCGTCCCACAATAGTTAAGACTTAATCAACATTTAATTGGTGTCTTGCTCTGTGTATCTGAATATGCATATTTCCTCTACCCGCCATCTTCAGACGCAACACAACAATGCCACGCTCCTGTCAAAATTAATTCCCTCGCAAACAGTTTGGCTTCTTTTGTTAATTCTGTGAGTAAATCAATCCTATGAATATTAATGTGGGAAAGTGAAGCGCTTGGTGGAGGATTCGCTATCAAAATCCTCACATTCTTTTTTTTCCACCACCAAGTGATGATAAAGGGCCATTAATTTGTGATAAAGAGAGGTCAGCAGTCTGACTGTGGGCTTACGCACACACACACACACACACACACAAAGTGGAGATCCAACAGGCAAGAATATTCCTCCTCTGGGAGTGTGAGACAAGCCCCAGCCATTCACTGGTACCAGGAGGTAATGGCACAGAACACCTCACTAACCAACTCCAATTATCTACACCAGGCCTCAAGGTGAGCCCCCCAACTGGCTTGATTTACTCGCAGGTTGAAAGGGAAAAAAGGAGTCTCTCACTCTTCTTCTTCCAACACCCACTGGATCTTTTAGGGGAGTTACCTGAGTATGGAGGAGGATAGAGATTCTGAGATACTTGTATTTATTTCATTTGCTGTGACTGCAATAAGTGACCTTGACAGTAATTCTAGAAAAATGATGTGAATCTTTCTTTTGCAATTATTAAAACTTGTTGTTTGACTACAACAACAGTTTGAACAACAACAAAAACCCCAAAACATAATAGTAAAAATAAATATATAAAGAAAACATACACTTTTTTCCTTCATTCAAGGAGTTATTTATGGGAGGGTCAGAGGATTGGGGGCGCACGTGACAGTAGGCCATAAGAGGCTAAGGCTGATAAAATATTTGCCAGTCTGATAAATAATAGATGAGTGGAGCCAAATGGCTTACACGCTCCACAAAAGACCTGGGTGCTTAATATTCCATTCAATAGAGAATCACAGATACAGTCCTCAAGAACAAATACAGGATTAGGTGCTGGGTCCAGTCCTCGGGGACCGGGGCTCAGCCCGGTAATGAGGGGCTGCTTGCCTCTCACACTGCGCGCACGCGGGTGCGTATGTGTGCTGGCCTATCCGCTGTGAGAAGCTAAGCGATTATACAGCGACAGCCTGCTTCAAAAGCAGTCAAGGTCTTTGGTTGTGCCCCGAGAGCTTTTTAGTACACTTGAAGCCCAAACATAAAGACTTGGTACTTGCCGACCCATTCACAATCGGACTAACGGACAGAAATAAATGGATACTGAACAGCAGTGAGATTAGAATACTAAAAAAATTGGAGGGAATACAAGCGTTTATAAGTGTATTACAGCTGGCTAAAATGCCAAAACCAAAAGCTGTCCATGAATGGGAAAGCTTAAATCCATGTCTTTATTGAAAGACTTCACGGAAGGTTAAAAACATAATGAAACAAAAATAAAATTTGAAGAGAGTGATAGTAAAAAAAAAAAGACTTTCTTTTCAACAAAAAAATTAAATGGGACTTAAAAATGAATTAAAAATCACATTTCTGAGAATAAACAGATGTGATTAGTAAGAAATAGCATTTTCACCCTCATCATCAAATACAACACTACTCAAAGACAGTTAAGTCAGAAAAATATGAAACTTTTTAATTTCTATTTTCATTGATTTAAAAAACTGTAAATGGTTTATTTATTTATTTTAGCAAGACTTGAGTTGAAGTGGTCCAGAGAATTTATACATCCATAATTGTATATTCTCATAGAGAAGAGGTCTTGCACCTGATGAGCCACACGTCCTATTTCAACATTTTTGTCCAAATCGTGAGCTACCAACTGCACTTAAGGATGTTTTTAATAGAACTTCAATATTTAATGGTTATCAGAATACCCTAAATATACTCAAAGCGTGATACTTTTGACTTTAGTTTGTTTGCACTAGACTGTTTTTATGTCTATTCCGATCTGATATTTACATGTGCATTTTGGATGAAAGACATCTTTAAAATGCCAAATAAGGCTGTAATTATTTAAACTATAATATTTTAATTTTGTCATATTTATGAAAGAAAAGATTTTGGGGGGGGGGGGCAAAAATTATACCTATTTATACAAGGAAGCTGAACACATAAAAAAATAAGAAAGAACAACCACATCAGAAGAATGAATGTAAAAATCACTACCAAAATCAACTCTTTGTTCATAGTGTTATTCCTATTAAAAATAACACATTTTCTTGCCACATAATAATTTTAAAAGAAACTCCAATCTGCTATCTTTCCGTAATCCATTTTTTTTCTGTCTGCTCCAACCACCTTTGACTGTTAGTTTTATTGTTATATGGGCCTTTCAGTCTACCAACTCAGTTTCTAATTAATCAGTCTACTTTATTACCTAGAGGTCAGCCCTCGCAAGACACTAGTGCGCCTTGCAACAAGTAGATGGCCCAGAAAGACAGGGCTAGGACAAACGTGTTGCCATGGGCAACAGCTAACGCCAGGCCTCCTACACATGCAAAGTGACAAAGGTTCCGTCAATAAGAAAAAAGGTGTAAGTTCCAAGTGCCTGCACATACAAACAGATGTATGGATGCAAGAAAACACAAACACCTACTACATGCAAATCGGCATATTTGTGGCTACGACAATAAAAGCACACATGGCAACTCACAGCACATGGCTTGAGGTTGAGATAAATCTATTGAGGGAAAAGACACACAGGGAGCGGGTGTAAAAGAGGTGTAGTCAGAGAGAAAAAGAGACAGATGGGTAAAAAAAAAACGATATGTCAGATAGGACCAAGATAGCATAAGTCGGGAGACAGTTAAGGCAGGCAAGGAAAGGAGAGGAAGAACAGAGGAAAATGCAGGAAACAGAGAGACAGCTGGCACTCTAGGGCAGGCTGGACGGATAGCGCCTTGTTAGCATAGACCTGACAGGCTGATGAGAAGGCTGCTGTCAGACCATGCTGGGGTTGGGCTCTGTGAGTTTGGGCGATAGGCATGGCAGAGAATGGGCTTGCGAGCTGGGGGGGCCTCAGCAGATGAAAGACGTGGAAGGTGGTGGGGCAGTAGTGG
The DNA here is from genome assembly GCF_051989575.1 of Stigmatopora nigra. Taxonomy (NCBI): domain Eukaryota; kingdom Metazoa; phylum Chordata; class Actinopteri; order Syngnathiformes; family Syngnathidae; genus Stigmatopora; species Stigmatopora nigra. The sequence continues at coordinate 11,223,578 of NC_135512.1, forward strand.
TGATGGATAGAAACGGAGAAGGTAGGGGGGGCTCCCAGCTGACTAGTTAGAGGAAAAGCTGATGCGGCCCCATTATACGGCACTATGACAAGGCTGCATGCTCTGTTGGCTCCCGCCCCTTGCGCCACTGCTGACCAGCCTTTTAAAAGAACAGTGGTGTTCACCTCTGGTCAAGAAACAGCAAAAAGTCAACTGATGCATTGTTGTACAATAATGATTTATTCCTTTGCTGTTGGCTGCTCGCAAGCTGCACTGGCCATGTACCGACAGACTGACACACTGGCTTCAGCAGAGGCTTTAAGACAGGCATCACCCAGAGCAGAAAGAATAAATGCAGTACGTTTGTTTAAGTATGAGTGTGTGTGTACGTGTGTGTGTGTAAGTGACCTTCTACCCAACTGTTTCTCTGTGATGTGCTAGCCAAACTGGATTGACATACACTTCTTCTACATAAAGTATTGTGCTACAGTATAGTCAATGCTTCAAAAAAGTGAATTTCAAAATATATAGAGCTACTCGAACCTTGGCAAATAGCAAAGATACCACTCAACTACAAATACTAATGAAAGGGAGAGTGTGTGTATGGGAATTTTTGCTTCATCGAGAAGACAAAGATGTGAATAGCAGAGGTGTCTGATTTTGGCCCTCAGAGAAGGCCTTATAGGCTGTTACAGAAATTGCAGTCAGGGTCTAGAAGTGCAAGTGCTTAGACCAAAGTTTTACAAAGAAGAAAAGACAGCAAAATGTTTCAGATTTTTTTTTAACCTTTTCTGCACAGTAAACCAAGTGGTCATGTCCAATCAACTCAATATCAATCAAAATGCTTAATATCCATCGACGTTGTAATCTTTTAGAAATGCCATTCTGTTACACAAAATGCTTTTCATTCAAATTTGTGAATTGTTTTGGCTAAAAATTGTCAAAAACAGCAGTTTTCTATTATTTTCATTGCTTAAGCGGCCCAGTGTATGAGTGGTTATCTTGTCGGCCTCACAGCTCTGGGATCCTGGGTTCAAATTCAGGTCGGTCCACCAGTGTGGAGTATGCATGTTCTCCCTTGGCCTGCATGGGTTTTCTCCGGGTACTCCGGTCTCCTCCCACATCCCAAATACATGCATGGTAGGCTGATTGGACACTCTGAATTGCCTCTAGGTATTTGTGTGAGTGTGCATGGATGTCCATCTCCTTGTGCCCTATCGGCTGGCCACCGATTGAGGGTGTTTTTTGTTTTCGTGTGACATTCTATTGCTGTATTGCAGCAACCCTTCAGGCTTGGTCTATACATTACAGTGTCTTCAGTGTCCACCTTTGGAAACTAAACATAGAGATTCATGTTTAAAAAACACTTTTTGGGAATGATTCCAGTTTCATTTAAGTCTAGATCACCTCACCTATCCCTAATGAGCATCAACATTTATGTTGTATGTTTGATGTGATGAGCAATGGTGTTGTAACTGATCACAATAAAAAATAAAAAAGAATGAATAAGAAAGTATCTTTTACACCCAGTGCCATTCGTGTGAGTGTTCGTCTTTCAGCACTGACATAAGAATCCTCGCTCTAGACAACAGACTTTGAAAAATAACTGTCCATCGAGTGACTGTCAACAGTCACTTCAGAAACATTGTGACAAACTGACATGAATTATATATATTTCACCTATTAAGGTATTTGATCACCAGGCAATGGCTGGATAATGAGCTGCATTCTTTACAGTTAAGTGTGCATTATTGTGGCAAGTTTTTCCTCCTGTATTTGGAGGTCATTCTTCTCAACAGCAAAAAAAATAAAAAATAATAACGCATCATAGAAGCAGCAATAATGCAAGGGCCTGCAAGTAATCCCAGCGGGGATGTGAAAATACCTTTATATTACAGTCCCTGACATACCGCTACCAAACCAAAACAGCTCTCCCAGAGGAAGACAAGATGGATAGACAGATGGGTGGATGATGGATTGCAAAGCATAAAAGGCTGAGAGAGGTGTAAAGGTCTGACGAGGAATCTCTTAAAATATCCTTTTGGCATATTTTATCCTGAAAACAAAAGCCAAATTTGTCTTGAGGTTGCAGAAAATTATAAATCAAATTCGGGCAATTTAAAAAGACCCACTCTTTCAGGTAGAGAGAACAACAACAACAAAAACGTTCACTCTTGAAACTGACAATCTTCATTGTCTAACCATGTTGTGGGGAGGTGATGCTGTTTTGGGGCTGGTGGGAGACAGGTGAAAACCTAGGACGGCTGGCTGAATTTTACAGCTTTGTCTCCTATGGAAGACCTTGGGTGCTGCCAGCTCCCATCAACACTACGGGGCTCTACGGCTGTTTAATGTTGATACTCAGGCAGGATCAACAACATTAGAGATACAGATAGGACTGAGATGACATCACTTCCCTTCTCCATCTCATCTGTCATAAACATTGGGTTCTGCCTTGCCAAACATAAAGATAAGGCTGGGAGGGCGGAATGAAGTACAGAGGCGGGGACGAAAGGGGGGGAAGAATTAGAAACATTTCTTCTCTTATAGACAGAGACAGACAGAAGTAGCTTTAAATGTTAGATTTAAATGGAAGTTAAGACAGGCAATAAGTACTAATTTAAGGCTTTTGGTCCGGTAATATTGGGGAGTTGAAAAACAGTCAAACATAATCCATCATAGGAGTAACTATCAGAGCTTGCTACTTAAAGAACTGTTTGACTGCAGGGTGGTGTTCAACTTTCTGCACAAGCAGCATTGCATGTCAGAGTAATAGTCTCATCCTACATTTTAGGGTTTTGATATTCTGCTGGAATATTGATGAAGAGTTTCACATTCGATCAAATAGGCATTCCAGCTGAATTTATAAGTGAATTCCATATGATGTCAAAGAAATTGAGCCAGTGAAGCTGTAAATTAATGAAAAAGGGGGCATTTTGATTTGCACATTTAATTTGTTCCGTAACCAAGGTGGCAACGTCATTCATAAGTATTAACATAATTTTCCCAATTGAAATTTTCTGAAAGATCACTAATCTGTGTCTTTTAGTGTATTCCATTTAGAAGGGCGTACTGATTTGTCCAGTTACCGAGTTTGTGTTCAGATAGTAAATGTATGTTTACGGGCCGCAGTTTGCCCATCTATGTCTGGTGTAAGATCAAAAACAGGGAGCCTTCCAGGCACAAGTTCAGGTCCTACGCCGGGTACGTAACCCAAATATCTACGCAAGTAGGGTTTCATCACTTCAGTGAAAATTACGTCAAAATATTTTTATTTAAAAAAAAAAACACTGTACTCCTCACATTGACATTGCAATGTGAATAATACATATATACATATACACACACACACACATATATATATATATATATATATATATATATATATATATATATATATATATATATATATATATATATATATATATATATATATATATATATATATATATATATATATATATATATATATATATATATATATATATATATATATATATATATATATATTTATATATATATATATATATATACATATATATACATATAGATATAGATATATATATATAGTAATGATTCAGTTGCATGTATTATTCAGGTTGCAATGTCAATGTGAGGAGTACGGTGTTTTAAATTCTGTCCCTTAAAGGACTGTATGACTGACAGGAGAGTGTGGGGGAGGGCTAGGCGAGTGTGTGAAGGCTGTTTTGTTTTTGTTTGTGTCAGCTATGGCTTTCAGTTGCAAATAAACCATGGAAAACTAACAAAGTTGGTGATGTCCTTGTAGACGCTACAATACATTAAAATGGAAAAAAAAATGCTATACCTACCAGTACTGCCGGGAAGTAGATTAAAAGAAGGGAGGCTGTTAGAGCTATTGCTGAGGGAGCATGAACATGTTTGCCAACTTTGGCGACATAAGGTCTGTGTGAACACAAAACTGCTTTTGGCGACGTCTAGCATAGTTGAAGCATGGCGTTTTCGCGCTTCGGTTTAATTTTGGTCTGAACACAACATACATCTTTACTGATGCTCATCAGTGTATCTTATTTTTCTATGTTTTTTTTTAAATGATGTTCATCTTTGATTCCATGGTAATTGCTTTTCTCTTTGCTGGGCCAGAATTAGTATGTGAGACCCAACTTTATTCTTTTGGGTCATAATGTGAAAAAAGGAGGGCGAGAACGGAAAATATACTCCCGGTGTACAGAAGAAAAAAAGCCTAATGTACTAGTTAAGAAGAAAAATTCAGCACCCAACACTAAAACAAAGTCTTTGGACCGTACAACCAACTGTGCTACCTGAGGATGAATTAGGTGGCATGGAAAAGTAATACAAACTGCATAATCTCAATGGCCTCAAATTGTAAAAAGCCCAATTTTCGCATGATGAATAACTGGCAATTTGTGGCACACTTGTTATTCTTATATTTTTTTATGTAGCTGATCCCAGATAGTGGACTCACAGTGCTCAGCTTGCTTGAGGTAATGATGATGCGCCGCTCATGAAGCATACTGCCGTAGAGTTGCAGCATGTTGTTGACATCCACAGCCACAAAGTATTCTGTCAGGTTTCTCTGCAAAGAAGCAAAAAGGGAGGGATATATGCAGGTACATAACAAAAAGTCCCTGTACAACATGTTACAGAAAAGTGTCACGGCTTCAGATGCTTAGAAGGTGTGCTCAGCAGAGACATACTGTACCCGGCTACAACCTTGCACCTATTACTTTGTTGTAAAAAGCCAACACCGAATAAAAGAGTTTAAGATGAGTGCACGCACAGATGCCTAACAGAGAACCACTTTAAATATAAAAATCAACAGGGAAAAGTGCAAAATATGAAGGGTGTAATACCCATGGAAGTCACTGAACTTCAACATGAAATGTATCAGCACCAGGAGACAAAACTGAAACAAGAGCATGATGCAATAATTTCAAAAGATGACAAGTGTATCTGGTTAAACACGATTAGAGGCAGAGATGTTTCCAGAAGAGAGCGCTCATTTTATCTCTCTCTGTCTGGTTTTCCACAAATACTTACACTCTCTGGGATAGTTGGCAGTCCATTGATATCCGGGGCGATGAAGTAGGAATGCTGCGGAAAACACAAACATGCAGGAGAAAGAAGAGAGAAGGTCACAAGTGAAGCATACCACTCACATAGAAGAAAATGAGGGAAGAGGGGGTTGACTTTGTTCTATGATTTATAGCTCATCTTCAGCTCTGTCTATATGAATTGCTGAGCTGGTGTCTGAACTGTGGCACTGCTTTTATCGGGCATACAGAACAGAGAAAGCTCAATAGAACCTCATCTCCCCACAGAAGCATACTGGGGTGATGTCTCTGGTGGAAAACGGAGTCTTTATTTAAGCATTAGAAAAGCTGGTGGAACGGCAAACACTTGTGTGTGCCAGTCTACGCGCACACAAATACAGGTTGTTTAGAGGATCACAGAGCTGCCTGTCTCACTTTGGCAGAGCAGGGCAGTTTCGGTGTTCCGATCAAAGAGGCCGGAGAGTGTTTCTGTCTGGAGACGGGTAGGTAAAGCACCAACTGAACCGCACTCTCCACCTCGCTAAACCATCTGTTGCCAGAAGGTCCTTTAAACCGAGGACAAACTGGATCGCACAATCAACAGTAACTATCATATCCAAATACACTTTAAAATGTTTACTGTTTGCTATTAGAATTTCTATTCTAATTTTGGCAGAGATAATTGCACAAAAAATGTGAACACATCCCAATGATAACAGCACACTAATGTAGACATCCTTCCCATCGTGCTTGGAGTATCAAAAAGACTGAAATAATATTTTTAGAGTGGTCACTATTGAATATATTAAAAATCATATAATGAATTGATTATTCCATCGATTAATCCAAACTATTGATTAAAATAATAAACAATTTTATATGTCATTATCGGGCCATTATTCATTCAAGTCATTCATTTTTTATTTACAATTAATATTATTGGTTTTCCCATTGGTAATTTTAAATGACAAATTTAAATATCCTTTCTGTTGCACACTTGAATGATCTGATATGAGAAATACCTCAACCTCATTTGAAAAGATGTAAGAAGGCCAGACTTTTTTAAACACACTATATCACCAATTAGGAATATATCATGTAAATAATATAAATAAGATAAAATTGCTTTGGCATATGAAAGGTATTCAAGAGTCAAAATGCATGATTAGAGAGTGTTTAGTATTATTGAGCAGTAAGCACCGTGTTTTCACGCATATAAGCCGCCTCTGTGTATAAGTCGCACCCTGAAAATTGCCTAAAAATTGTTGAATTTACCAATTTCTCTCGTATAAGACCCTGATTCACAATTTCAACCTTATTTTTCCTTGAATTTCATTCATAGGCGCCAAAATAAATTTTGCTTAGCATTTTATATTTTCTCTATTTGGAAATAAATTATCGTAAGCAATTACGTGTATGTCAAGTCTAACATATAGCGTATATAATCCATACCCTTGATTCAGTCATATTTTTTAGCGACAAGTACGGCGTATATGCGAGAAAATATGGTACATTTTATATAAGAAATTTGAGAGTCACCCGTGAAAAGCCAACAGTTTAAGAGGGAGGGAGTCAACATTTTGTTAGTAATGTGTGTTCTGGGATTGAGGACAACGAATAGTCAATTCCAGAGAAACTCATTATCTCTATTAACATACTTACAATGTATCCAAACGTTCCATTTTTCATTAGCTTTAGTCGAAAGGCTACCAACGGGGTAATAAACATTCATAGGAGACAGTGTAAAAGATTGTGCAAATCTGCGTAATTACGCAAGAAAATGCAAAGGTAAACAGCCTAAAATATTCCTCTCCCTTGTGTTTCTACAGTACAGTATATTACTGACAAAACAATTATTAACATAGTATTGTTAAAATTGCTATATTCCCAATAGGGAGCGTCATTGTTGTTGCATAAAGCAAAAAGATGCAACGTAACAATAAAATGTGGAAAAATCCCAACTCTCATTTAGATGAGTTCATTTCTCATCTTAACTAAATATGACTTGTATTGAACTGGAACAGATATCTAAAATATATTTCTATATGATGATATTTCCCTACACTTTGTAGGGGTGTCAATAACAGATAGTTTTAGCTGATAGCAATAACGGTGAATGTTTTACCAAATTAGACAAAATATAAAAATTCTAACATTATCTGCATGACAAGTGGTATTTTGAATTAATTAAAAAAATTATATCGACTAAGCCAAACCAATCAAAAAACCTTCAGAGATAAAAGGCACCCACTATTAACTGTCCTACAACAAGATATGTAGAGAACAAACACTTTATTATGCATCCTTTCTTTCTGTTCATGTGCTCTATGTGCTAGATTAGGTTTTCCCATTGGTCTACAAATCCATACCATTATAGAAATAACAAACCAAGTTGCGAAACTCAAACCAAGCTTTTAACGGCTGCTTGCTCGCATGTCTGCTTTCTTCTTCTTCTTTCTAAGATATGTTTATACGAAAACATTGAAAGTGGGTTAACTGGATGAGCATCAAGGAGATTTTTAGAGCACAATTGCCTTTGCTTTAAACATAAAATGTTAAAAAGAAAAAAAACTTTTGATATTCATGGTGAGAATATGGCGATGTGGAAAGGCATTAATCATTCACAAAGTTTGATTGTTTTCCAGAGAAGAAGCAGCACACACCAAGGCCCAGGATAGTTTGTTTTTGTTATGTTTAAAAAGATAGCGCGGCTTATTTGGCCAGATTGGAAAGCTGTAGCTCCCAAGTGGTTAGTACAGCCGCGGTTTCACATTTCACAGCAGCCTTCTTTCCTCCTCCGCCTCCCTTTCTGCCATTCACTCACCGGTTCCTTGCTTCGCTGATCTCTCAGTACTTGCCCAGTGGCAATATACAACTGCTCATTCTTGCACAATTGAGAGAGGGAGAGAAAAAAGCAAAAGAGGGTTCACACATGAAAGGGGACAAGGGTGCCTTTTCTTGGCTAGCATGAGTTATAAAGAAAAAAAAATCACACTTTTAGGGAATAACTCCCTTCATCAATTAATTATCAAACAAGTGTCTTCTCTAGAAAAAAAAAGATGAATCTATCACCTCTGTTCTCATGGCGTCTTTCCCTATAACGCCCTGAGATTCATAAGAAAAGATATTTGTAGCGCTGACATAAAGACAAAATCAAAAGGAATATTAACTGAACTTGATACGTCCCATATAGTTATGTTGATTGTATCATATTTGAGTCATTATTTTGTAAATCTATCTTTATAATTAGATGCTTATCCTTGAGGGGACCTGGAGTGTTTTTGTTTAATTGGCTATAAAAGGGAGGAGAAGTCCCCAAGAACAAAGGCTAAAAACAATGAACGTGGTTGATGCTTTTATACAGTAGAATGGGGGATGAGCAAGATTAACACAATAGGGCACAAAATGCTCACTGGAAACCATTACGTTAATGTCACCTGTTTGAGAAAGTGTGTTCATGCATGAGATGGAAACACAGTAGGGGAGATTATCTTAATAGTTGAGAAAAACACTATTTGATTTTGAAGAGTTTAGCTTTGTTAAACCATTTCTCTTTTTGTTGAAGTAGGAGACAAGATGGGATGTGAAAGGGGTTTTCAATTTTGTAACTGGTCATCGCACCAAAACTTGGTAGAGATGCTTGTTCCAAACTACGAGTCTGTGGCCTTTCTTGTCTTTTAACTTAATTCTCCTATTGCTCTCTATTTTCTGCCTATGTCGCCATCCCTGTCCTCTCGCTCCTAGTTTGCAACTCATTTAGGCACTATTTTCTGTCCATTTTTCTCTATGCCATCTTTAACCCATGGACCTTTTTTGTGTCATGTTCTTCTAGCTTCCTTTTTTTAGTTTTTATTCTCATTCTTACTTTCTTATTTTGTTATTGCCTGTCCTTGTTGCTCTACTGTGTAAGACTTCAGTCAACTGTTCTCACCATGTTGATGCAACAGATGGTTACTTGCCAGCAGCGGTTACCATATTATTTTGGACTATAAAGCACACTTCAAATCCTTCATTTTGTCTCAAAATTTACAATGCTCCTTATGCCTGAATTCTTGTCCTGCTTAAAAACCCCAAGCCTATTTTGTTGGATTATAACTGTATTATACTGCTCCAGTGATCAAAATATATTTAAATTTTTCCAAAATAATACAAACAAAACAGACTAATGATTGATTTGTGAATAATACAATAACTGCAATGGCAAAAATATATAACACAAATTCAGTGCAATAAGTTCAAAATGTGCATTATAATCACATGCGCCTAATGTAAGAAAATAAACTTGTGCATTTGAGGGCACTTTATAATACGGTATACTTTATATCCCTGATTTTTTTTTGCCCACTTGTACTCATCTATATACATTCATTTACCTTGGTGCTCATTGGCCAATATGGCAACTCTGCCATAGTTACCGGATGGGGAAAGGACTTTTAAATAAAAATATTCACCAAATACCACCAGTCAGCAGCTGCTTTTAATATATCCTAATTAATTTCCATCTTGAAGTATTTAAAATGTTCCAAAATATTCATTCATTTTACGTACGGTGCACCCGTGTATGGTTGCAATAAGATTATACCTTCAATATGTAAAAAATATATATATTTGGGAGTTGTTTTTTTAATTATTCTCTAAGAGCACATGCTTTGACATTGGGGGAAAAATAAACTTCAGTTGAGAAATGAGCCACTGATGAATGTTCTGTAATGTGATGTGATGGTCTTGTCTTTGATGGGAGAATTGAATATTTTGGTTAAATGACATGATATGTTTGCTGTTGCTTGATAGAGATCTGTTCATTTGAGGGCTACTGATTTAAGAGTCTCAGTATTTTAATCATTTTAAAATTGTGGATTCCACAAAATGCTGTGCTTGTGTTAATGTGGTGTCACTGAATAACCCAACGGCACATTTCAACAAGGTTCAGTATTTGCGTGAGCATTTCCACTGTATCCCTGGGGTAGAGACCTTCTGGGAAATCATACATGACAAAGTAGCTGGTGCCACTTGACACTTATACAGTATGTAATGGGATGCATGTGTGGGGAAAAAATAGGAACTGTACAGAGTACATTCAAAACGATGCCTGCACAAATTGGGATTACAATTGGAAAAGTCCACAAATTTCCACTATCTGTAAACAGTATTTTTTTAGTTCAAATCCAATCGATTCATCTTTCAATCTTAGGGAACGTAGAAGATATATTTAATTTATTTTTCTTACCACACTGAGATTGACTGGCGTGAAGGGCTTTGGCACAGGAAGATCGTACAGAGAGTTCAGCAAATCATTCAGGTCATTGTTCTGTGTGGGAGGTAGACAGATAAATGAGAATTGTGTACTTATTTGGTAGATGCAACTGTTAGTGTACAAATGTTATCAAACATTTAATGCATTTTCATGTCATCAGTCTTTTGGTTTCCAGTTATTTCTACAATTCCATTTTTTTATCTGGAGAGAGAGTAGAACAATATTTATTTGTGACAAAAAGCATTCATGAAGTTTGGTTCTTTTGTGATTTTATTATGGGGTTAACAGAAAATGTAACCAAATCAGATGAGTCGAAATATACATGAACTTTGGAAAAGGCCATTCTAAAACCTTGATTCTATCTAATGGCTAAATAAATCACCATTCCAATACAACTTATGATGTGTGTTCAGGGCCATTGTCCTTGCTGGCGGAAAACCCTAACTGAGCGCAAACCCACCCTTCAGGCTTTTATTCATTTATTCATTTTTAGTTATTGTGTGTGTGACAAATAAGTATCTGTTCTAATCATGCTACCAGAAAAAAATATAAGTTCTGAGAAACTCATGACATTCAACAACAAACAACAACACTATAGCTTCTACTATAGTAATGAAAGTGCAATTGCTGAGCATCTTAATACTTTTGACCCAACAGCGTCAGCGTAATAAGCATCAGCAAGGTTAAAAAGGGCTGGATTTCAGGCTGCAGATGCCCATTTTCCACTACTGCTGACTAACAGGCAAAAGGGGGCTGTCAATAATTAAGCAAGGGTTTCCCCCTCCACCCACACTTCAATGACAAGGGCTTTAAGAAACCTACAGAGCTTATTTGACCACAAAACAGGCTCAGGAATGATTCCAGCAGCATTTATGAGCTCCATGACAAGACTGCTATTTATACTGCTGGGCCTCTTGGTGGAGATCAGAAGAGGACAACACTTTGCAGTTTAACTGCTATGAACACTGGGATTCTTCTTCGTTTGATATGCTTTTCGTCTCAGTGGACTTTACTTCGGTTTTGGCTGCGAGCCTTTTGCTTCTTTGGGGAATGCGTAAATGTATTTACTGTATGTGACTGCACTAGTGAGCCAATATACATTAAGTGCGGAGGTGTGTAACAGGGGGGTGGGGGGTGAAGACTGTGTACGGGTGTGTGCAATCGACCAGCCTCCTGTCATGAGAGGCTCAATGCTCACACGCATGGTCAGCAAAAAGGCCTGAGGAAACAGTTCATTTAGCCCTCGCCGTAAAACCCTCATTGCTCTTCTGTCTTCCCTTGTCTGTCAACATCTCCCTCTCGCCTGGAACGGACAACGGGGTAAATAGGAACCAAATGATGCACACTAACAGATAAGGCGTCCAGAATTGCCAGCAAGTTCTCTCTTCCTCACACACAAACTATCCGCCTTGACTTGGCTGCCTCCCTATTTAATGCACTATGCGAGTGAGTCACTTTCAATCAGAGATGGTTTCTTTTAAAACGCGGACGCAAGGCGCATGCATTCCTGATTGGGCTCCTTTAATAAGACTTTCTCAGAAGAAACACCAACTACATGACAAGTGAAGGCGGTCCCACAGCGTGATATCTCTCCCTCCCTCTTTCACCTAAGCCCTCTCTACGCTACATGTTGCATATTTCTCCATTTTGTTGCATATTTTACATTTTCCCTCCCTTTGCTGATATTTTGCAGGGAATAGTCAAGGGAAAAGACTTAAATGAGTGGTGAACGATTGCGTGCACATTCGTGTGGTAAAGATTTGTTTTGCAGTAAATCATCAGAAATAACTTCCATTTTCAGATCAGTGTTTGGTCTATGAAATAACACGTAAAAATATACACAGCTGAGCCCAATATGGCAAGCAATACACCAGTGAGTGCGAAAAAAAATCTCTTGCTGTTTAAATGTATTTTTCATTCAAGGGGGCTGGGCTTTCATTACCATCTTCTTGTTTTCCTTGTTTGCACTTGTCAATCACTACATGTACATCATCAGATAACAATGAGTTAGTTAATGTGGAAACAAGGTCATTACCAGATGTCGTGTAAGGTAATCTGCAAGGGTGTTCAGCAGCTTGTAGTAGATCTCAAACCATGGAAGATAACTGCAATTCAAAAAGAATGGAACATATATAAGTGAAACAATTCAAAATGTTTCAAAAATAATTTACAAAAAAAATCAGGAAAAGTTCAGCAACTTGATTAACAATATAAAAAGCATTGACTCCACTTTGCCTGAATGAGGGTCATGTGCAAAGTTCCTTCCACCTTCCATGTAAAAAAAATACGTCCCAAAATGTTGGTTTTAGAAATAGAAGAGTAAAATTTAGGTCAAGATTGAATGTAATAATGAAATACAATAAGATAAAAACACCCAAAAAAAATTATGAAAACAAGCCTGACAATCGTGGCATTGACAGTACAGTGTGGCGGAGTTAAGTGACCCTAATTCTAACTCTGATAAAGTGAATGTTGTACGCCGACTCCCCAAACCAAAGTAAAAAAAAACAACTGTGGTTCTTTTTACTTGGAATGGCTGTCAGAATATGTGCAAATAGAAGAACAAGCAGTGAAACTGGGTTTGATCTTTTCTTTTTCGAGTGAGAAAGGTCCGCTCTGCAAAACATGCAGCAAAGCTAAAGCTGCGAGCGAGTTTTTCGATAGAAAAATATGGACTAAATGGAAGCTAGACGAACTCAGGGGACACATTCAGCAGAAAAGTCATTCGAATGAAAATGAAAAGTAAGAAGGACAGACATAAAAAATAAGGTAAAATTTAAGTGACATTAAGATGTTATTGTTATGAATATTTACCATAAAAAAATATTATTACTGAGTGTGATACTGGTGTGTGGCCATAACGAGCACTTTTGATGTTGCTCACAGACGTGAAAAATTAGAAGGAACATTGGCTCTAGTTAATCTTCATCTATTTTCCGTACTACTAATCCTCACAAGGGTTAAGGGGATACTGGGGCCTCTCCCAGTCGACAATGTGCAGTCAATTAGGGGACTCCCAAAATGGGTTGCCACTCAATCGCAGATCCCAGGGACATAAACGGCCATTCACATTTAAACTCATACCTAGGGAAAATTTACTCTCCAAACAACCTACCATGCATGTTTATTGGGATGTGGGAGGAAACCAAAGTAGTAGGTATTGAACCCTTGATCCCAGAACTGTGAGTCTTACATGCTAACCACTCTTCCCGAGGTTTCAATATGAAAAAATCAAATGAAATAAAACAAAAAAATGTTCATGTGAGGTAAAATGCTACAGTTCACAAGAATGCTTTTGCCAGATGCTTCCTGCCTTCTCTTAATTTCCAACATGCTCCCCGTTTCCATGCCCTTGAAACAATACAACTATGTTACCTTTTATAATTAATAGACAAAAAAAATGAATTAATCAACCAGCATAATGTAGTGTGCCTTGGTTTTTATGTTGAAGTGTATCATTAGGTACAACCACCATAAGCTTAAAGCATCTACAGTATGGGTCTCTTTACCAAGCTGACATTTTCTTGGCTAAGTCGCTTTCTGGGTGGAAGAAGGCCAACACTTTCTTTTGGCCCTGAAGCCTCTGATGATTTAATATTATGCAACTACCATATTGTAAAAACATGATGTTCCATCATGATATTGAATTTCTTTTCGCCTTTGCTTTAACATGGATTTAACTGCATGAATAATTATTCCCAATAAGGACATGCTTTCATTAAATAAACACAAATTCCTGTTAATGCCTTATTAATGTGCCTTGATGCAAGAGGTTTAAAAATTCATTTGAAAATATAGTAGTAGTAGGTTAACTGGGCCTAAGAATCAAAAGTGGACACTGTGTCCTTTAAGTTGATTTTTTAAAGTGTTTGTAATCATGATAATAATAATTATCATTGAGTCTGAATCAAGTCCTGCTCTGGCAGTTGGCTGAAGACTGAAGGGTTTCCAGACCATGGGTCACTGGCTGCTCTGTAGACTGGAATTAACACACAACAAGAAAACAATAAAGTGAAGCGAATGCAAATTTTTATATCGCTAAATCCGTGAGGGGCCAATGACAGCCCGGGTTCCTGGGTAAGTGCAGCCAAGCGCACCAATCAGAGGGGCTGAGTGACCATTAGTCTGAAACAATCAGCCTCTTAGCATGCCTATATTTTGACATCTGCATGAAGATTTACTGCAATCGGGTCACACTTGCAGGGGTGACCAAATCAAACACGCTTTGATTCATTCACATGCTGACTGCATATCAGCCTATTTCTGCCATGTCAAACAACATACAGCACAAATGTTTGTGTATGAGGTCAGTTTACATTTAAGCCATGCAGAAATAAAACTTCACGCTGATGTCACAAACTAAGAAGGCAAACACTCCCCTTTTAAAATTCTGGCTTTAAGACATCAATCTATCATATTTTCTCTTTTTTTATTTTCCATTTGAAACTCCTAAAAAAAATTAAAAGTAAAAAAAAAGCCTGCCAAGTAGAGGTTAACCCTCCCGAAAATGACAATCATTATGCCGTACTACATATCCTTTGGTTTACAGTAAAAGACGATTAATGGTGAAAAAAAAAAAACGATTTTTCAAAATTCAAGTTGTATCGCGAATACAAGCTGTTAATGAAATCATTTGTTCTGGTTATTCTCTGACTTAATTCTCTTGTTATAGCAAAGTTTAAGCTAGGAACGCTTAGAGATATACTCCTACTCTTCACAGTTCATTCTTCAGATAGATGTGTTTGTGCAAGGCAAATCCTCTGATAGGGAGGGAGGCATTCATCACTTAAGTGCCCCCCCACGACCCATGCCTTTTGAAACATGTCTTGTCAAAGTGCCCTGCCATATCCATCCGGCCTACGCTAAAAAAGCAATGCATCAAAAAGTAAAGATCAGGCAGTCCCTTGATAAAAACAATTAAATTACTGAGCATTCACAAATTATCTTGTAAATAAACAATATCTTTGATATGTTCGTATTTTTGTAAGAATATACAGCATTTCCTGTGCGTTTGCAACCCCCTTGATAAATGCTATAGTCTTTTTAGTCCTTGTAATAGTTTTCAATCACCTGTGGGGTGCTGACTTTTATTACAGTTTTAAATCTCCCTAAGCAAACAGGCACCCAACATTGTGAGTTATTCTACACTTTGGAAACAGCTCAGTGGAAGATTTCATATCACCTTCACGTTTGCAGGTCAAAGGTTACACACAGGGGAGGAAGCGGTACTTGCCGCCCTCCCAGGAACCCGTTAAAATGGCCACTAAACAGCGCAGTGCCATCGCTAAATTGTATCCTACCGGCTGCGGTATCAAATAAAATGCAGGAATCCAATTCCCGCCTATCCCTGACCGCCATCAATAAAATAATCCAATCGGTGCCAACAAAGATTCCATTTAGAGTCATATATGATCGTGTTTTGGAGTCATAAAAATAACTTTTTTGTGTTTGAGCTATCTGAAACAACCCTGTGATGCTTTTGTTAGTAAAGCTTTCACAGGCTTGAAGCACCACTACCCCCCCAAATAAAACTGCCCTCCTCATTAAGCCACTTCCTCATGCGAGCAGAGGTGACAATTTTATTGTCCCAGCACTTGAACAATCTAAGAGGCATGAACAGTAGTCATCACTTTTATTTCAAATCTACGGGAGCTCATCAAATAAAACATATTCATTTAAGCCTAATAATCTCTGTTCTATAGACACATTAAAGTTTTTATTTTAGATGCTGGTTTAAATTAGTGAAATCAAACCATTCAATAAAAATCAAAGAGAAGATAATATATTTGTTGCTTGACATTAGACCGAAAATGTAAACCCTCCCCTAAAAAAAAAAAAAAAACAACTTCTGCCCTTTCAATATTTTAACTTAAAAAGCTGTCATAATGCAATCGAATAAAAACTAAAAATAAGATGCCTATACATAATTTTGTTAAAAAGTCATGAAAATCCTACGAATGCATAATGAATTTCATACATCATATGTCAAACGAATTAGCATGTCTAACTCAGCGAGAGGGACAGGGAATCCTCTGCTAATTGGCAGCAAAGCTTCATGCATAATTATGGACCGAGAGCGTCTTTGCTGTCGCACCGTGGCAGTAGCGGAATAACGAGGAGCGAGAGAAAGAGAGACTATAAGGGAAAGATGGGTGGGGGGAACAAAAGACATGGAGTCTCTGTGTGTGTGTGCGTATGTCTATGTATGTATGTGTGTGTGTGTGAGGGGGGGGGGGTTGTGTGCTGATGGCTGGACACTATTTTTTCACAGCAGCTCATCATAACAGCGACAAAATCACGACTGTCCACCAAAAATACACACAGACACACACACACACAAGCTGTGCTATTTTCGCCATTTAGTAGTTTATTTGCTTCCTGCTCAAGTTAAAAATGGGTTGATTTTCAAGCTTATTTGTAAGTGCATTGAAATTTGCACCAGTGTTTTTTCTTAGTTGTCATTTAGGAATTGTTTTTAAAAACACATACACACGCAAAACACTATTAACATGTGAATTAAATAATAACCCTTTGTTGCTGTCTAATTGTAAAGAATCTGCAGTTTTACAGAGTTTGATGTTTTTTTATGACTGTTGTGATAAAATAAATCCACTTTTCCAATATCTAAAACTGTTCAACTTTTGGATAATTGTGCAGAAAACACAAGAACATTTGTGTGGGTATAAACTGCCTAATTTGCCTATGTTCAGCTCAGAATGAACCCTAAGGATAAGAAATAAACTGTCTAAAAATATGTGCTTCTCAGATTTTTCTTCTCATGAGATTAATAAATGCAGGGGAAAATAACAAGAAATCAGTGGCCCATATCAATTACAGTTTACCTGACTACTAATTACGTATTTCTGGACATTACGACAAAACTTGGATATAAAGTTATTTAAGTAAATTTTAGCATTTATATACACCTGATATGTCAAAAAAATCTGCAAAGATATTTGAATTATTGAGGAAAAGATTCCTCATTCTGTACATTTAAAATGGGTTGAAATTTGAACAATTAACTATGAATTCATTTTTTAATTTGTATTGCTTTTTCTTATGTAGTCATCAGATATTATTACATCACAAGCTAACACTGATCAATGAAAACTCCCTCAACCTGTACAAAGACTTGCTTTAAAAACTTAGCCTTGTTGATAAAATGTATTAAAAGTACTTTTAATAAGGAGATATCAATGCGATTACTATATGTCTACTAATAGTAGAGGTAAACGTGTCCATCATACTCTGGTGTTCCAATATTTGTTTTTACCTTAACTAGTTACATATATGAGAGAGGCAAAATCTAAAAACCTAGCTACAAACTAAATATAAAAGGTTTTATTCAATAAATATCAATCTCAATGCAGCATTGGAGCACAAATCTGTGTGTTGGGAGGTTGAGAGAGTGCATTACCTGAGTAGACATATGCAGACCCGACAACCTTGAGTTAGTCGACAGAACCCGAACCTCTGCTTGCCATTTATATCGGTCAGCACAAAAGTGAAGTTCTGGCCAATGTGACTCTGGGATAATCTGAAAGAAGGAAAATCATGCATAAAAAGAGGAATGACCTCAAAACAAATGGGACATTCAATCTTGAGAATAATGCAAACATTATAAATAATGATCTTGTTCACCTAATATCATGGAAATAGCATGTTGAAAAACAGAAAACAGCGAGACACAACACACAAAATAGAGACCAGAGGAACCGAGTACCACAAGATGGCAGCAACTCAGCTTCAGTGGAAAAAGTGATTTCACACTGTAACACAGTCTCACTCACTGTTTTGGTAATGGGAATGGTTATGCTGCCTTTTCCCAAGCCAAAAATTAAAGCCTACTGCCTTCAGGTTAAATGCTGGCCTGAATGTTTCATGTGTCTGAAAATGTCTGCCCATAAATGTTCACATTTTGGCAATGCATTAAAACAGCAATTATATAGTGTGTGTTTACAAGAAAATGCCAACTATCCTCAGGTTTCTTTTTTATAACTGGGAAAATCAGTCTTACATCCATTACAATGTAACTTTCAGAAAATTCTAAAGCAAACTTGAACATGTCAAAATAGTGTCTTTTTATGCCGTTTTTAATGGGCGCACTGCTTTGTGTGAGGAGAGCATTTAAGAGTCATAACATTATGACCACTTATAATACCGATGTGCCCTAATATTTAAAAAAATAACCTAGGAGGGCCTAATTTTTCCACATATAAATTGAACTATGGGTTTAATTTTTCAGTTGTGTATAATTGCACTTAAATATACAGAGTTGTGTTTAACATTTTTATTGAGCCAGTTAGAAGAATTGACACATTTCTCATTAAATACCATCAGAATTTAGTTAATCACATTTTAATGTTATCCTCTAAGAAATATATTTTACAATGCAATTGTATGAAAGATGCAGCTGTAATTTGGAGAAGTGATAATAGGGTAAATGTGTTTTTGTATGTATATTGTATGAAACAAATCCTGAGGTTTTTTCGTAGAAGTGATCATAAGGCAAATCGTGTTTTTTGGGTTGAGTGAGCGTATGTACTTGTGTTTATGGGGGTAAAAGTGGTTTGAAACCGAGATGCGGCAGCGCGGGGGGGTTGGGAGAGGAAGCAAGAGAGAGTGGAATCATACCTTTCCATGTCAAAGGGAAAGCAGAACTTTGGTATCGTCTGAAGCACCTCCTGAGAGAGAGCGAAACAGACACACAGTTTAGAGAAACACACATCAAAAAGAGAATACAAATACTCACAAGAGTATTTTATCATAAAACTCTCTTGGGCACTATCAAGTGGTTGAACAAAATGAGGATTAATGTTAATCACTTCTGATTACAATCAGACAAGTACTAAATAGTAGCTCCTAAATGCAGTTAATCCAAATGAATAGGCCATATCAACGACTTCACGTGGCTAAACAAAGTGGTAATGGTCCCTTTCTCCACAGATAGGCAGGGATTCTCAGTCCACAGCTTGAATAATTAGCAGTTAATAAGTTCATCGATTATGGGGTGCCAAGGGGAGATGAAAGGATGTAGAAAGAGAGGAAAAAAAGAGAGAACAGTGGGCTGAAGCGACGGTGGTGGCAGATTGTAGCGACAATGGGCTAAGCAGCTCAGAGGGGTTAAGAGGTAAGGGGGGTGGTGGGGAGTACAAGCCTTCAGGGCTTTACCTCCCAACACCTCCCTTGTGGCTTATAGGAGGAGGAAGGGAGGGTCTCTGTGCTCTTCAAGTAAAGTGGGAGGAGGGGGGATGTGTGTGGGGGGGGCACCTTTTTCAGCCCCAGCATATGGATTTAGACAGGGAGCAGCAACAGAGCAGAGCACCATATGGGGTGAACCACACCAAAACAGCCACACAGCCGCCCAGCACCGGGTTCAAACTCTGTGTGTCTATGTGTCTGCCCCTTTCTCTTGACTATCCTGGCTCCTAAAAGGTACGGGGACGATGGAGTCCTTTATACAGTCTGTGTCACAGCTTGTCTAACCTTTCTTTTAGCTACCGCCAAGCCCAGAAACTAATCCTGGTGACTCTCAATGCTCTGGCTTCACTCCGTCTTTCTTTATCTTACCATGTCTGCCAAGCCTGGCTACCAAATCCAAGGTCTGTCTCCTTTTTGTTTCTGATGAGAGATGTCCCAGCCCAGACTTGAGCCATCTCTCACTTGGTCTCTCCCTGTGCCAGCCCAAATAAACTGATCCCAAAGGCAGGTTGGATGTCTGCTGCTCCTACTGTTGCTAAGACCTCACCATGGGGAGCAATCACTGATCCTCATACCAAGCTGCCCCCCACCCACCTTAACAAACCATAAATCTGTCACTCCAGTACAACACACGCATTGTCACAGACACGCAAGCAAAAGCAACAATGTCCTATGACAGAGGGGGAGTTAGGGCGTATTGTGTATGATGTATGTGCATTTCTGCTTGCTTCAAGGACTTTCCACTTTTTTATGGATGGAGGGGGTTAAGCATGTGCATTTGTCACAGTGTACATGTTTTGGTTTACGGGTGGTTGGACTCAACTCACCAATATATATTTTGTTTGCATGGGCTCCAAAATGAAGCATAGGGTAAGGGGAGGGGAGGTCGGTGTTTTTCAGAATTTGTGATAGAATTGAGAAGTCAACAAATACAGAGAGCTGGGTGGTGGGAAGGTCTGTGTGTGCGGGCAGGCATGGGTTTGTGTGGGTGTGTAGGTGTCTTGGCGTGTGCGGCTGAAAAACTGTCACACACATCAGAGCTGCCATCGCTGTGTGCGTTTGCTACTATTATTAACCACTATGTACAAGCACCAATATGTTCCAGAGAGCCCTCCTTGGCGCACTGCATATGGTACACAAATCCAAACACACACACACTGGGACTCGCTTTGCCTGCAAATAAAAACATTTGACTTGCCAGATTTGAGAGTTGTCACAGCCCCGCCCCCATCAGGTAAGCTGCTCTTGAGTGACAGTCGAGGGACTGCCGAGACTCTGATCTCATACAGGACCATCGGGAATGTGCGCGTTTGTACGTGTGAATAATGTGACGTAGAAACAGCAGATGTGTGCTATATATATATTTCTAAGGGCTAAGAAACATATAAGATTGCCATCCTCAAGAATATTGACATCATATATTTACAATCCTACGTCTTAAACAGTTAAAAAAAACTGCTATCTTACGTCAGCGGGAAAGATCTTATAACGCCTTCTTTTTTATCCACCAATGTGAAGTGTCTATTCAAGGATTCAAATGTAGTATTTCTAGTTTCATTTACGTCCATCTTTACCCGTTCAAGGAATTAATGTGTTAAGAACTTACTTCAACTCATCCAGAGACAAAATATAAAATCATTTGCATTTTTGTGTTCACGTTTTACAATGAAACAAAAGCAAAGTTATTTAAGCAATAGAAGCGGACGTAGTAATCAAACAATGTGATCAATGGTTAAGCACAATCAAATTGAAATCAATACGTTATTTAATGTCAGATATTAGAATGTAGTTTTGTTAAAAAGAAGGATTTAGATTGAAATGTCTTGAAGGCCTCAACAACAAAATGGTTGTAAATGTGAAAATAACGTTGTATTTTAGATTGCTTTAGCGGACATGTACGTGGAAGTAATACTCAATGAAATAGGTACTTCAATCGAATCATAACAGCCTTTGTGCAAATATTATATCTCTGGCCAAAGACTTGATATTGTATTGTATCGTCATTGGTAATCTACATCTTTCCAAAATGTACAAACATTCCAACATTATGTCTATACTTATAGTGGGCTTCCTACACAGCATATGTCATCGAGGAAAAAAAAATACTCCTGCAATCTGCGTTATGTAATTGTTTCCACAATAGTAAACAAACTTGAAGATGCACTGAACTATGATATCTTACTATGAGTATTGTTAATTGTTGATATGAACATGGAACAAAAACATTGAAATCCATATGACTGACACATTTTTAATCAACAATTAAATATCATTTGATAGTTTTGGTGGGTAATCCATAGGTCTGAACTGACAGCTTGTGAAAGCATCACCCAGCATGTGATGTTTAAAACCAAGTGTCCCTGGTCATACCCCTTTATATTTAATCCAATTGTAGCTGTATGGCCCCATCTTATTTTCTGATAATTCTTGATGTACTTCTGGTACAGCAATGTCATGCTTTGGGGAGTTTTGTCTGAAAAGCACAAGCGAATAAATCTAACTGCCCTCATCTGCTTTGCAAATTTACTAAATCACACATACATTGGAGCAAACTCAGTTTATGGGTCCTCCCATCTATACCTGGCCCCACTGTGATGACGATATAAGGAATGCACAAAGGGTTTTCCTTCACAGTTTTGTGCAGAGCCCAAAGCTCCTCACAATAACAGAACTCGCAAATGCATACCCCCCTGTTTGCTATTTTCCCAAGACAATAAAAGAAAGAAGCAGATAGTATATTTGTAGATGTGCAAGAAGGGTGGCGGGGCAGTGAGGGAGGAAAGTGCTGCTAGGTTGGCAGACGCTGGTATGTGTGTGTGCTGTTTATCGTGAGTGGTGACAGGGGTATCACTCAGTGAGACAGAATGCTCTGGGTTTCCCCAGTGGACCAGACTGCTATCACCGCACCGCAACACTACAACAGCAGCCCTGTGCAAAATAACATGGTACAACAGGGAGGTGCTAAAACCATTCAGCAAAGGGAGGTTGCCTTATTTCATCTAAAAATCGGTATAAACTTAACTTGTTACATTATCTGTAAATGCCCACTATTTTAGGAGAGATTGTAGTCTATAAAAATTAACATTGTATACAGAAACTACTCTGAAGGATTTGTTGGCTACAACAATGTGAGCCCAGTTTGGCCTCTTCCTTCAACAGATTCACCCCAGCTCTTTGCTACTTAAAATGGGAATAAAATGGCAAAGAGCAGCTTTAAAAAGATTTTGAAATGCTTCATATAAACATTTTTCATAGTCAACACATTTGACTTGGTGTTTCATTTTGAGTGTGAACTTCATGAGCAATATGCACTCACCCATGAGCTTTCAAATACCCCATAGGGAAGTAAAAGAGAATGGTAAAGAATTGTGAATCCAAGGCGGGTGTGGAAAAAGAATGAGTGTGAGCTGAAACATGCTGAAAATAATCAAGCACGAAGAGAAAAGACAGAAGATGGGGAAGGCTGAAACAGACACAGAGACAAAGTGAATGTCATAAGTTACCACAGAAGTGATGGAAAGTTATTCAGTGTGCAGATACAGCGGCCAAAGGAGGAAGATAGAAGGAACTCAGTTCATGCCCTTCTCCCCTTGCAGCAAGGACTCTTCCCTTGAGGGAATCAGACTTTAAGCCTTGGCTCTGCTTTATATTCCCCTGGCTACTGCAGCCAGATCAGTCTTGCTGGCTGACCAAAGTTACTCAACCTACTTCAGGACAGTTCGGCCTCCAGAGCCTTCTACAAGGAAGTTGGTTCATGGAAGAATAGCAGTAGGCAAATTTGGAAAAAATAATTGGTTTACCAATATTACAGGCAACAAATATATCAAGTATTATATATATTTGAACACCAATAATGTATTTTCTCATATGAACAAAGTAGGTCACAAAAAAATCTATTATTGATTTTATGTATGCATTCAACAGAATAAGTGACATTTCTTTGAAAGCCATAATAACAAAATTAATGTTATTAATGTTAAATCACTATTTTAACAAAATAATGCTAAAAAATGATCATATTGATCAATGATATTGATCATTATCTTTGGACTTGGACACAAGAAAAAAAATTAAGTATTGGCCTTAGAACTCACGTAAATGTAACAATTTGGCCACAAAGCCAAATCAAGCCATTGTCTATTAAATTAATGACAGTCGGCATAACACTACCAAATTCTCACATCAAACCATAGTTTCAAATCACGCTACCTTCACCTCTCCACTTTCTCTCCCTAGCTCACTATTCTCTCTCACCATCCTTCTAAACCCAAGGGTATTTTCTTAAATTCCCCCCTTTCTAGAGACGCCACCTTTTTCCTCACCCTCACCAACACCCGTTGTCTTCCTTTGCCCCCCCTTTTCCCAATTAGTCTGTCTGTGCGCAGCAACCCATCCGATGCCTGCCCATCCTGCCGGTACTGGTCCGCTCCTCAAGC
The DNA here is from genome assembly GCF_051989575.1 of Stigmatopora nigra. Taxonomy (NCBI): domain Eukaryota; kingdom Metazoa; phylum Chordata; class Actinopteri; order Syngnathiformes; family Syngnathidae; genus Stigmatopora; species Stigmatopora nigra. The sequence continues at coordinate 11,247,481 of NC_135512.1, forward strand.
CCCTCTGGCTAACATGACAAAGAGAGAGACTCAGTATTCAAAAAGACACACTGCTTTAAAATGTCGAATGGTAGGGTCGACCTGGGTGCAGCTTTAAGCAAAATATTCAAATTCTCAGCCTTCCTTTTTTAAAAATTTGCATGGATATGCATTCATTTGCAGTGTGTAAAGGCACAAGGACAGCTGAGCTTTGGTTTTCAAGAGACTGAAAAAATAAATAATGCATAGTTAAAATGTATGATTGCATGAAATCTTGATGGCTTGGGCTGGTACATTAAAACCATAGTGGGAAATGAAGAAATGACAATTCATACTGCTGATGTGCAATTTTGACCAAACCTTATATTCCAATATAAATAAACTTTATATTGCAGTATTGTGTGTTTCCTTGTATGGCTAGTTTCTTTGTTAAAGAACCCCAGCTGCTACGACTGTTAGTCAATATTCACCCAGATTAAAAAGCAGATATGGCGTACGAACACGGAATACGGAAAAGCGAAAAAGAGCCACCTATGCTCATACATTGTATCCAGCAACCAATAGTAGCTTGTCCGCCAAACATCCTCAAGTGTGACGTTTGAAAATTAGATCAGATTAAATTTTATTTGAACCTTTTTTTAGGCAATTTGTATTCCATATTCATGATGGCATATAATTTAGGGTTTGTTGTGGATTTTAATGGAAAACATGACTCAACCATTTGAAATTATGACTTTTCATGTAGATTTGTCCAGATGCAAATTGGTTACAACTTGAAAGCTGGCGATTTAAGGATTGAACATGAACTTTGAAAAAAAAAAAATATTTGTATGTGCCCTGTCACAGGGTGGCAACCAGTTCTGGGTGTAATCCACCTTTTGCGCAACATCAACTGAGATCCAGCACATGGCTCAGGCACCTGAGCAGGATAAAGGGTGTTGAAAACGGATGGATGGAGTCTTTGTATTTATGGTCTCAAAGTAGAGTCATAACACAGTAATTACTGTTATGACATACCTTCTGAATTATTTAGAGTAGTTGACGATAGACTACATTTTGTTCAGTCATGTATAAATTAGGAACAAATCAGTTCTATGGGAATGAAATGGTCCGACACCGAAGACCCTTTACTCCTGGGTAATCACATTTTATTGGAGCCTTAGCAATGATTAAATAAAAACCATATTTAAGGTAAAAAAAAGTGCAGGAAAAAGCCAGATAGTTACAGGCACCGACAGTGAATATAGCAGAGAATGCAGAATAAAAGGAGCAGAAAAACAATAGGCAGAGAAGCAAAGTCTCCTCTGGCCGCTGCCGACCACAGGCCCTGCAGAGATTCCTTTCATTAGGCTTTAATATTATGCTGCCGGCTTGCCATTCTGACCTGCACTATGTGCCGGTAATAAGAACGGCCTTCAGAGCCGGACCAAAGCAACAGAGCTGCTTGAGATGGGGGTGGTGGTGTAGGGGGAGATGGAAGAAAGATGAGGGGTGCATGAGCATGAGCTGATGTGGTGCACTTTCAAATTGACACGGGGCGGGGGTGTTACATTTTCACATTCTCGCTCATTCCAACCAAGCTGCTCAGGGAGTGACGAGGGGGGAAAGAGGGCATTTTGTCTTTCTTGAGTTGATGAAATCCCTCCATCAGTGACCCCTCTGGTGTGGGGAGTCTGTAGTGACTAAAGTTATTTTGGTTAACAGCATCCCATGTTGCCAATATCATTCTTCAGTAGGTGTTGAAGGTGGCAGATTGATCTCCTGGCCTCTTCAAACACTTTGCCAACACTTGTCAGGAACACAGTAAGTGTGCATCTGAGTCTCAGAGAGACACCCATGGCTATACAATCAATTTTAAACCTGCACTTCCAGGCCTTTACCAATAAGAGTGGTGAAATAACAAACTTGAAGAACTCAATAGAAATTAAAAGGTGCTGGAAATTATTCAATCGGCCATCCTTTGTTGAACATACTTTTGCTCCTCTGCACACCTCACGGCCCAGTCAGGACCATTGTGGTGCACATAGGGACTTTAGATAAGAGTAAAACGGTTACCAGGTTAATGGAGCCTATTACACCTGACTTTGGACAGTAGACAGGGTACATATACATATTGATTTCAAGATCCATAAACAATTATTCAACTATTTTAATGTTTATTATATAGTCGACTATGAACAGTCAATTTTAAACAACTAGCTAGGGTAAATTGGCCATTGTTTCAGGAAAGGCTTGAAATAAACATTTCACAGAATATCTATCAAATGAGAGGAAATGAGTGCAAACATTTTTCAACCACTTGTACACAAAACTCAGCTGAAGTAGTAGAGATTGCAACCATTGCATTGCAATAATTTAATTTCAGACGCCGCAATGGATATGTACAGCATTCATGCTGTTGGGGGAAGGGGCAGCAGCTTAGAGAATAAATAAATTGCATCAACAACAACAGTGTGCATGATTTCGGCGCTAATACCCTGTCCTGCTTATGTCCTTTATACGCATCACAGATGGGCTCAGAGAGGGAAGAGTAGCAATATTATGCCTCTGCCGAGATCTCCCTCTGAATATATTAGCAAATGATATGGGGAGATGTCTCACTCCTTGCCACACTCATGTGCACACACATTCACATACACTGGTGGGCCAAGAGAACTGCATATGCCCAAACATACAAGCATGGGCTTCATTAATGAAGTGCCAGGAAAAGAGGAAGAGGCATAAAGAGGAAGCACAAGCGTGCACGCAAACGAAGCAGCCGGGAAGGATTTTCCTCTTTAAGCTTTCAGCTCCCACTGGGCATAGCTTGACCGTAAGAACCCTGATGTGGGTCTGCCTCTAACACATGGCGTAAGAAACACATGCCACCTCACACCTATCTAGATACTGAATGTACACAGTTGGCTCAGGAATGGAGCCTCGCTTCTAAACATTTGCCTGTGTATGTCGGATTGACAAATGTGCATTGAATGAACACAGAAAGGGTCGTGTCGGGTCAACGTTAAGATTCAAGATTAAAACGATACTAGGGATGTCCCAATCAATTTGCACCTGAGTCCAAGTGCCCTGATTATGAAAATCTTCTAATACACTGAACCCACACTACCTACACTGAAGACAGACTCCATAATCATTTACAGCAATTTTTTAAGTGCAAAAAAAATTCTGACAACCCTAAAACCATAACTGCCCAATTAACTCAACAAAATAATCTTCCACTTATCTCCTGGGTGATACAATTTAACCTGTATGTTTAATTCATGCACATTTCAAAGAGTGGTGACTAACTAACCAGCTTTTTTGACCACCTTAGCTTTATCTCCTCATTGTAATGTCTCCCCGCTCCATTTGGCAAAAAAAAAAAACAAAGGAATGAAACCTATAAATGTGAAAATAAATTCCTCCATCTGCACAAAACTTCCATGGTTATTCCCCAACTCCACCCTCTACACAGTGTTCAGATAAATAAATTTGAAAGTTGGCTGAGATTACAATGACTTTCCTGTTACTGCAGAAAATCATGGTCATAAACTTGAACGTCTACTTGTAATTTTGTGCTGGTCAACATTGGTATCTTAATTGGCATAAAATGATAAGTTTGTCCCTCCAAATTAAAATGTGATGTTTTGACTGAGCAAGAATATCAGACGGACAGTTTCCTATAAAATTCTTCTTAACATTAGTAATCCAGCAGGGCAGGCATCCCGTTTGTGAATCAGCTTTAATTGTTTCATCTGTAGTTGTAATCAGTACTGTTGCTGCTGGCAGTTCAACTGCAATTTTCTGCTTTGCTAAAGTTTACCACCTCCATTTTGGATGGCCACAAATGATATAAAAAGGACAGTTTACAATATTTTTTTTTAGTTTTTCTTGACTTTCTTATATGGTTCATCTCCCAAGAAGCAAGCCCAGAGATCAGCGCTATCAGGACCCACAAGCAACAAAAGGTCCTAGTTAGGCATCTAGCTCAGTGCTGGAGCCAAAGGCCAGCTTAGTGGGGCAAGACTGTCCATTAGTCAAGACCCTGGAACACCCCAGGGATCTGGGGGTGATAAGGGTAGAAAGAAGAATAAAACACTATCAACCCTGACACATAAACACACATATTCTCAAAGGCAAACACAGATCATATGAGGCCTTGTTTGACACTGCTGTCAGGGTGCAGTGAAGGGGAAAGACAAAACCCTGTGACACTGACAACATACACCGACACAAATACATGCAAATATATCACTGGTTATGCTAGAAAAGAGTTCTTTCGCATTTCAATCTTGGCAAAAATTGGTTAAGTAATGAAAATTTAAAAAAAACACTTGCACTATATTGGCTTGTTTTTAAAGTTCGACGAAAACACTAATACTCTGTGTTTTTATTTGGCTTTTAGAAGGTCAGAAGATGGGTGAGAAAGTTGGCTTTTTCCATCCATTGGTCTGACAAAGGTGCCTCATATGCTCATGAGTCATCTTTTGCCTTGTTAAGCATCCTTTGACTGTCAACCACAATGATACCACAATGGAGCGTTAACTCCATGACTGCCATTACCAGTCCCTAGCTGCTGAGGTTCTCAATTAGATTATTCTTCACTCTGAAAATACTAGTGGGCCATCTAGAAGTCACACCACACTGTGGTAAGCTATAATTAACTTCTCTGTGTGTGCATGCTTCTTTGACTATAAGTGCATGCTCAGTCTGCACATTTTTCTCTACAACTTTGGGATGATATCTGAGAGCGAATGGATGGATTTCCATCTGTCTGCTTCAACATGCAGGAATCTGTGAATCTGATCTAAAAATACATTTTAAGCCATCTTTTCCTCATTCTCCTTTTCACATCCCTTTCCTCCTTCGAGAACCAAGTAGCATCTGCAGCTGACCAGGACGCTAAAAGACTTTGGATCTCAGGGAGAGAAATATGATAGCAGGAGGGGAGAAGAAAAAGGGCAGCTTGCAAAAGAAAGAGGGAGCAAGCGCCTCTCAACGTCAGGTTTCCTCAGCACACCCCAGCGTGCCAGCCAGCCTGCAGTCTGTTCTCCTTTGAGCTTTCTATTCTACTACAGAACAGGAAAAAAAATCAATTCATATTTCCATAATCCACACTCCTGTCTGTCTGTATGTCTTTGCCTCTACCCCTCCTTCCATCCCTGTCCATCTCTTTCTCCATCTCTTCCTTCTCCCCTGGGGTGGACTAACCCCTCCACCCCGATCCTACGGCCTACAAATGTCATTACGCTGAGCAACAATAACGGTCGAAACAAAAGGGGGCCTTGCTCTGAGCCCCTCTGCAGAGACTGTTGGCTGCTGCTGCCATATGCTGGCCAGCACGAGCCACAGAAAGAGACGAAGTCTGGCTACAGAGGACTCCAGCCTCAAGCCCCACAAAGGAGGAAAAGAGCCTTAATCCTGGTAATGAGGCCAGTGAATACAGCCTTTATGTATACAGGGGAACGGGACAATCCCTCTGTACACAGCGTTCTAACTAGATGTCTTAAGGGCCATCTTATCCACACAAACAATCTGATCAACAACAGAATGAAAGAAAATTAAGGTTGACCAAAACTTTACTCTTATGGCAGCTGAACTGAAGAGATGAGGTCTGGGCATTGGGCCAGACACAAACTATCACTCTGTATCTTTTTTTTTTGTCTTGCAAGCATATTCAGTGTCTGCATCAAGCTTCCTGCTCAGGCCTTGTGTAAATATTGATTGAATCATTTTGCTTTATTCATCTCCCGTACCAGAAATCCTCAAAGGGTAGCAGGGGTGCATGGTTCTATCACCCTTAACCAGTTGCCAGCCAATCATAGCGCAGGAATAGACAAACAAACTTGCACACTAGCAAGCATACCTATGAGGAATTTAGAGTTGTCCATTAAGCCTACCACACATGTTTCTGGGTTGAGGGAGGAAACCAGTGAAAAACCAAGCAGGGATGGCCAGAACGGGCAAACCCCACACAAGAAGGCCAGAGCCTGTGATTGAACTCCTGTTGTCAGAACCGTGAGGCAGACATGCCAATTACTCAGACACCGTACCGCCGGTTTCGCTTAAATCATCACGTAAAAGCTTAACTATTCATACTTTTAATTAGCATTCCATAAAGAGGTAAATTAATCCAGCAAGTCCCAACCCAATTTTCACTGTGGTTGAGGTACAGGCTAGATTTTTCCAAATTTGCACTTAAACCTTTGCATTTACATTGTTAGTATACTTGAAATTTGATTTGGAATATTTCTTGGGGGGAAAAAATGATGCAAACACATTTTTGTCAGAAAAAGATGCAGTGCGGCATGTGTAAGTCACTATTTCCAGACTAGCCATTTGTTGTGTCTTTTTAAGTACGTCTTGAGAAAACGTGTTTATTAAATAGTGTGCAGCTGAATCCCCACTCAATCCCTTTTCTATACAGCATGTCATTCATGGTAGGCTTACAGGTGTGGCACAGTTTATACATCCTACAAGTCATATCAGATATATAACACATTGTCATAGCTCAGAAAAGCGGGGGGAATGTATGATTCGCGAGCCAGATATATCACTTTTGATGGGTGCATATGGCCCTTCAGTAACCTGCAAGCTAAAATGAGGAACCCGCTTGTGAGAGAGCATGTATAAGAGCTGAGTCCTGAATGCACCATAGGCACATCAGTGCTCATAACACTACCTCGACCGCTGCTACATTCACCAATGGGAGGCTTGCGTTGGCACATAACAGTGTCAATGGCAGTGCTTTAGTCAAAACTTTTGAAAAGTGTTGAAATTGCAAAAAGCACACTTCTTTTTACTTTAAAATTTTGAGTAATGGTTTCAAGAATTATATTCAGGATATGAATTGCTTTTGGCTCTCTTTATATTTTGTTCATAATTCAAACAAAAAATTGTGAGGAAACTGGAGCTAAAATGGTTTACACAAAAATAGAGAAAAAAAACACTAGTTTTGCTCACAATTATTGTACCCATGGAATCTGATACAGTCCTCCATGCTTAGTTTCAAATTAGAATGTCGCTACAGCTAATCAGCCTTTTGGAAAGGGTTAAGAATTTTCAAAGTTGGCAAAGCAAAGTTATAAGTTGTCTATTGTATGATATTAGTGAGAAAATGTAATGTAAACTATGCTTGCTTCAACTTATCCAAATTAATAATAGGGAGGGGATGTTTAAAATCTAGATGAAATTTTTCAAAACTGCAAAAACAATCCCTACTAGTTAATAGGGACAAACTGCCAAAATTGTACTTCAAAATAGCTACTTTAGGAATGGCATTAACCTAATAATGCTGTATTCGTGGAAAAAAATCCAGCAGACATAGCAAAACAATAAAAGCGAGAAGCTGAAGATAAAGGTGTGCATTCCTGTCACGGTTGCATGATAATTAGTGATTCCTCGGTTATTGAAGAGCCGCTCACTGCTTTTCATTACCAGCAACAGACGTGCAATGAGAAAAGGGAGACAGAGTAAGAAAGGGAGAGTGAGAGGAAATGGGAGCAGTGATGATGATGATGAGGAGAGCAGTGGTGATGGGGGGTCCACTAGATGGAAGGGTGAGTGAGAGAATTAGAGAAGGAAGAGATGTGAGAGAAAAGTGAGATAGGCATAGAGCAAGAAGTAAGGAAGGAAGGAGGGAAGAGAGCAAGAGGGCAAGAGAAAGTAAGAAAGAGAGAGCGAAAGAGCAAGTGAGAGAGCGAGAGAGAGAAGGAAAAAAACGTAGTGTGTTCCAACCTGGTCGGTGTAGTCCTGGGGGAAGCTCCACAGCACGGTTGGATCTAGAGGTAATTGACAGACAGCATTAATCAGCGGGTGAGAAACACATAGACTTTGCTAGCTGCCTCAGAACACATACATATTAATGAGATGGGTGGGGGCAAGGGTGGCTGCTGCGTCTGTAGACACACGCACACGGACGAACACACACACGCATGCATACACACCCTTACACACACCTTATCCTCACACAGCAGTAGCAGAACATAGTGAAAGAGAAAATGTGTTGAGGCTGTTTGTGACGTAAAGATGCAAATATATATTCTCAGTGTAGATATGATAGTTTTCCAAAATACACCCAATGATCCACGTTTATAAACAATTCTGCCAAAACATATTCCACTTTGTTTAATTAAAGAGAAATTGGTATAGTTCTGTCCCACTGGAGGATTATTTTATAAATGTTATTGTTTTCATTATATCGATTTAATATTAGAATAAGTGATGACACCCCTGGCCATTGATCAAAGTGAATTGGTAATTGGTCATTTGACATTCTCTTTGACAAATTTCAGAAACTTTGATATTTAATCAAATACATACTAACTAAATAATCAACAAGAAGGATTAATTAGCGTGAATTAATTTGAATAATAAATATTTGCTTCAAAGGCATTCACACTTAAAATAAGAAACTACAGTGCAAGTATGAAACAACACTTGCATTGAGTTGAAACCAGACATTTGCTAGTGCATTACTGCATTAGAAGACACAGAGATCATCTTGCTTTTACGTGTTTTTTCAGATCTGATCATGAATTTTCAATATAAATTTTTAGTTCTCCACTCAAATACATTGACTTTATTCCTGTTTGGAAATCATGATGTTGCTACCCGTATTTTATGGCTAGGGTTGAGTTAACATGCTTCCAAATGTTACAATACTTAATGGAGAGCGTAATTTCAACTTCAAATATAAAGTCTTTGGTTAAATCAAGATAGATAAAGGAATACAGAGTATTTAACATCTAACATTATCCCTCCAGTGTTTTCAACAGCTGACAGTCTTCTCAATATTCATACTCAATATAAAAATATCTTTCTTAAAGTCCCTTAATCATCTGAGGAGGTACTTTACTGGATTCAACAGACTGAATTTCCTTGATCCACCACTTGTAGTTCTTGTCTTTGTCAAATGACCCCAAAAAAGTGCAAAACACTGTTTTAATCCAATTTTACTAATAGCCAGTCAGTTAGTGATATCGTTTAGCTCCCTCCTCATTAATTTAGTTTCATTGTTTTGGTGTTTTAGTTGTACTTTACCAGGAAATCCTGGAAAAAGAGTTAGTGTACAGAACAATGGTTAATAGGTGTTCTGTCGGAAATTGCTCCAACACGAACAGGTGAAAAAACAACGTGTTACCAATGAAAAGTTGTTAACAATGACAAAAAGGCTTTTCCTTGCGTTGTTGGCTGTGGCATTCCTAAAATTGCCCACAAATCTTGGATAAATGATTAGTTTTTAAATTACTATGCTTGCAGTTGTGTAGAGTCGAGACACATAAATATAAAATGTTTACCATCCATAAGGTGCACCCTAAATAGGACATCCTGAATTGATGGCCACCCGGTCGCAGAGCACAAGGAGACGGACAACCATGTCCACTCACAACCATACCTAGGGCAAATTTAGAGTGTCCAATTAGCCTGCCATGCATGCTTTTTTGGAATGTGGGAGGAAATCGGACTACCTGGAGGAAACCCACGCAAGCCGAGGGAGAATAAGCAAACTCGACAGAGGTGGACCGACCTGGATTTGAACCCAGGACCCAGACACGCTAACCACTCATCTAGCGAGCCGCTCTAGACATTAGGGAAATGTATTTCCAAAGTGAATAGAAGAATAGGATGCTACTTAACATGCTCATAAATAAATTTTAAAATCAGGAGGCAAGCAGGTTGTAAAACAATACAGATGGTGTCAGGATTCATACTTGAAAGAAAGCACAAGGAAAGGAAAAATTGGTGACTGTTTGCATTGAAATCCATTATTTCTTACATAATACATGTATGTCACTGTTTTACTGCTTCATGGCAAGTTACTCAGTAAGCAGAGAGGATGTGTAGTTTTTCCTCAGAGCTGAAATGATTAATTATTTCAAAATGTTATGGATTAACCCATTAAAAATACAATGATCAGTAACAGTTTATCATGGGAGTATCTCGGAATTAAAAACCAAATAATGAGTCACCTAAAGTTGTATTCAAATTTGACCTGACGTTAAAAGATATATTATTTTCCATGTTTTTATTGCAATGAGACAGACAGACCCCAAATTCTTTCCCAATTTTTGGTTCTCCTGATTGTTTTGCATTTCCTAACCTTACTTTCTCCGGTTGAACGTAAACCCCCCTTGCTCTTCCCGCATTATTCTCTCACTCTCTTGCTGGGTGTGTGAAGGGCGCAAGAGGGGGGCCTGAAGGGGGTTAAGGCTGAAAGTTGAAGGTTACGAGGGTGAAGAGGACCCCTGTTGCTCGGCCCGAGGACACAAATGTCACCATGACAGATCCTGGAACGGGTAATTCATCCTCACCTCCTCACAAACCACACACTCATATCTGAATTGATTACAACGCTTCAGCTCACATTTCATTGCATTACATATTCAGAATACTTGACTGAATAAATAAAAAGATGGTCTCTATAATTAAGGAGGTACAATGTTTTATTATGCATGCATAAATATGGAACACAGTTGAAGAGTATTATGGATGTGAAATATAAAAATATTTTTTTAGTAATCTCATAAAAGAATTTAATTTACTGTTTATATTCACAAATTCATGTACTGTCACGGATTGACTATGTTTGCAATTTACTGTAGCTACACTTGAAAGGGCCTGACAATAAAGAGTTGAAAGGAATATTAAGTCTCTAAAAGTAGCGTGAAACTTCATGCATTTATTGGCAAATATTTGTCCCACTCAAATCTTTTGGGAGGAAATTGGGTGAATTACAGTAATTTTCTTTTCTTTATTAAAAAAGGGGTGGTTTAGTGGCACGGCAGTGGGTTTTTTTTCTAATGTAATATGTGATATGGTTTGTATGTACTAACAAAAAAAGAAAATTACATCCACACAAATACTAGCAATCGACAAAAATGCCTTGATTTTAAAACAGATGTCTGTTGGTAGTGGTATTGGTAGAAGCTAATATGGTAGGAGAAAACAACCTAAACAGGTATGTTAGGTGTGAATTGAATTGAAATCACCTATCTACAGTTGGATTACTATATTCACACCCTAGAATACGGCGATGGGCAAATGTAGCGATAAGTGACCATCGGACCTTGCCATGTGCACGTGTCCATATAAACAGTTTACAGTGAGACTGCAAGATCATGACAGATTGTTTTATGTACAGTAGCATGTCCAATGATCCCTGGGGCCTTCAGGCATGGCTGACCTCCAAGAGTTAGCAAGGAGGCAATGTGTAACCAGCCTCTAGCAATGGCACATTTAGGGGGAAAGGGCAGTGAGGATGGGTTTTAAAATAAAATAAAAATAAATCAATGCTTTGTCTATTCCTGAGACATGTGTCTTTAAAGTCAAAGGTCAAAAGTGAGCTAGGTGAGAGCAAGGTTAATAGGGGATGGGGACTGGGAACGTAGGCCAACCAATACGTGAGATAAACCTTATAAGTGCGCTGATGACAATGCCTCATTACACCTAACTCAGTTGAATTATTAGAAAAAAAACAAATGATAAAATTACATTTTTATGGGCTATATCTGCACTGGGAATTGAAAACTGTGCTTTTCTTTAATCGCTCTTTGACAATTGTGTTCACAATTTTATGCGTATTGGCACGTCCAAGTAGGCTAAAAATGAAAAGTGCTGGCATCTTCATCTTGGCATACATTTACGCTTCTTGGGATTTCCAAGCAAGGCAAAAAAAAGGAGATATTGGCAGAAGAGAATGGCATTCCTAATGCTGCTGGCTGGTTGAAAAATTTGGCACAAGATGCCATGTGTCAGAAAGCTCACACTGGCCAACAAGATTCCATGCAAAATATTAAACTATGGTGTGGATAAACTAAAAGTAAGTCTCAACATGATGTAGCAATGGTCATACTAATATGCCATATTGTTGATGGCGAAAAAAACCAATAAATATCACCCACAGTGTATCTCTAGAGGATCACCTCAACTGTTGAATGACCAGAATTTAAAGTTCTGTCAAAATCAAGAATAATACCTAACCACAAACCCAGTGAGAATACACATAAAGATAAAAGCCTCTACTTTATCATCGTCTATGCTGTGGGAATCAAATACAGATATGTAGCCCTTATGGCCAACCGCTGCTGTAAAGACATTTTTATAAAAGCACTTTTTTCACCTCATTCCACAAACGACTGAATATGTGTTGAGTGTGAATAGGGGGCCTGTTTGTTAAGGGAGGCTGAATCCCATATGGTGAACACCAGCTTTTCCAGTGAGAAGACAGGCTGTGAAAGCCAACGGCAGCCTCTCTCCATCCATACTCCAAAGATGAAGGGATGTAGCGCCTGCCTCTCCTTGTTCCTCCTTTCTCTCACTCCCTTTGCCTGCTTTCCTCCCTTATTCTTGGCCAAGGGTTAAACTGCTGCACTCTAACCTCCCTGGCAGTAATTTCTTTCACTCCATTTTTCTTGCATGCTTCCTCATCTGTGAGAGAGATTTATTTCACAGTATGTAGTGGATTAGGCTTCATTCGCATGCCCCCGTACAAAAGCATTGTTTTAGTAGCAGCCAAGACGCTGTAACAGGAGGAAGCTGCTGCTGGTAAGCATCCACAATATGGCCATTGTGGACATAGGGCTGGAGGGACCCTGCACCAGAGGATGTCTAGACTTTGAGCCCGCACCGATTGGGTAAAAAAAAGAGGGAGAAAATCCCATCAGGCAGTGGAGTGAAAGTTAACTAAGATACCCTGCTGTGAACCTGATGAAGATGTCAAGCCAACATATGGCAAAAAATGTCCATTGTCAGAAGAAGATGCTTTCTTCCCTCAGAGGGTGGCTAAAGAAGATCAGGGGGCGGGGGTGCAACCTAAAGGAAGGAATAACTGTGGTGGTCATCGCTTTACTTTTGGATCAGTACACTTATTCTGAGTGGAAGGAGGCCCAACTCCTCCACATGCAGTCAAAGGAGTAAGCAGATTAACGGGCATTTTTCAAAAGGCCTGCCGAAGGAAAACACACTTGGACGTTTACAACATTTTGGGGGGCTTTTGCCAATCAACTAGTCCTGCACGCAGTAAATGGCATTACATTTCATGCTGATTTAGTGGGCAGAGGTTTCTAATAAAGATTATATGGTCCTTAAATTCATTAAAAACTGATTGGTCACACTGGCTAAATAACAAATGAGGGCAAGGAAAGGAACTGGAAAATGTGTCAAAAGCTGAAGTAACTAATGTGAAAACTGCTTTCATTCAATTTGACTCAAAATTAAATATAACTATTTTTCTAAATGGTAATTCCAATCAAACTACTCCAGTCTAAACTGAACATGACCGAATAACATTTCAAAACCAATACTAGGTTAAAATAGATATGAAGGTGTGAACATGTTAAACATTTACAATTGAATCGCAAAAGATTTCAAAGGGTTGCAGTTGCTTTTCTAGACAGAAAAATGAAGAGAAAAAAATCAACAACTGGCAAGCTTCCCATGCAGAAGATCATGGCCGGAGGGATTTTCTAATCCACTTCTTCATGTATATCTGAAGAAAATAAACAACAGCCTCAGCCTCGGTCTCGCTGGAAGAAGACGAAAGAAAGAGCTGCATTGAGATGATGTGACCCTAATAATGCCACATTAGTTGTTTCATTTTCCCAGCGATGTGAGAAAACTGCTTCAGTGGGACGAGCTGAGGAAGGGAGAGGGGGCGGGTGAAACGGAGCAATGCACAGACAGAGATGGAAAGAGAGAAGTGAAAGTGATACTGTCTTCAGGCTAGTTGGGATGCAACCCAATTTCGCAGCTTCACGAATGAGTGGCACAGCATATGGACGCAACCTTTGTGACAGCCCAGCGTATCATCACATATCAGCGCTGATATTTTCAGTCAGATTCCATACTAGTGCAACATTACATCAATTGGGGGCTCTGCATAACTGCATTGCCAACACAACACAGCATGTATTTGGCTAGCTTAGAAGGACGTGACTATTATCGCCTGAAGCAAAACTTCTCCCACTAAACAAAACCCATGATGCTTGGCAATATACGGCAACTCTAACTGTTCCTTGCAAAGAGAGTATTGGACCACATAAGATTACGCGAGGATGGCAAGAATTCAAAAAAAGAAAAGAGAAAAGAAAATACGTAATAAACAAGTATGGTATGGAGCCAGAAATGAAGAGAACAGAGTCAAAAGCCATGCTATCAGTTGTGGATCTTATACTCAAAGGGAGAAATGGGATTTTGCATGGATACAAAACCATAATCTGCAAGCCTTGTAGGAAAAGGCTGAGAATAAAGAAAGCCTGAGGACAAAGTTGTTTCAACATCTCAAGAACTAACATCATAGACATTAAAGCTACACGAGTCAGCTATCCATGGCAAGCCTTACGCAGCCAAAGTATCAGCAGAAAACCACATTCAGCAAAATTGTAAGACACAAGGCAGTCGCTGACTACATCAGAACAACCGCAACGAAAAACAGCAGGGAGAAGTAAAGTACTGAATTCATATTTGAACAATTTACATCTAAAATGCCAACTGCACGTATGGAAATAGCCAAGAAAATCTTTGAAGCCGAAATCAAAACTAAGAATGAATATTTCTAAAACTAATTTCTCAGCCATTTGGAAATAAAATCAGTACAATATAGTGGGTGCGCTATATATTACTACTAATCAAATTGAAAAGAATTCGTCATATTGTATAGATGTATTTTTTAAGGTATATATACATTTTACATTAAGATGTAACATTTATTAGGTTTCCTCCTTAATTTGAATGAAGGCATTGTGTACAACTTGTCTGTTTGTGTAAGCATGTATGAAAATGGTTGATATGTATCACTTTATGAAACACGCCAGAAGGTCTGAAACACTTTTCAAACCTAACCAAAACTACTCATGGAAATATCTACTCAAGCCCACTTCAAACACTGAGAACATCACAGTGATTTCCCCAACATTTTGGATTTTATGAACGTTTCAGAATTTCGGACCGTCCTGTTCACTTGAATTGGGTGATGCTTTTTACTCAAGAAATTCAAGACATTGAAAACATTTGATTAATTCTTTCTAACACAACTTGAGCCAGATAACTATTCGGCCATTTGGCTGCATAACTTGGTTCCAATCAGGAGAGACACTGTTGGCCGGTAGTAATCACAAACAATATCATCCATACAATTCTATTATTAAACATGATTCCAGATAAATTGTCCTCAATTTTCCAGTAAGCAAGCATAATCTGGTGAGGCCTTGTTGCATTACCTTTAAGAGGGTTGCTTGTACAGTCTTGGTTACGACAAATAGACAGACTGAATTCTATTTTGAGAAGTGCAACAAATTGTAGTTTTTCGATACATATAATGTTAAGGAAGCCTGCGATCAAGTGATTGTCAGCAAGCAGCAGATTCTTAGGGTTTCTTTTTACTTTTTGAGGTGGTGGGTAGCAGCATCACAGAAAACACTATGTCGCACGGTAGCTCCTTGAGGTGTGGAGCGGATCGATCTCTGTTAATGTCATATGGCTCAGCACCCAGAGGCAGCAGCATGGTGCTGATGACAGTGAAAAGCCTTGCCTTTGGCGGCTACATGCACGCTGCTGCTGAGCTGTGATTTGAAGTTCACATGCAAACGCTGACAGAAAGACAGCTTTCAGTCAGGCATTCCAACTTTCAGTCAGTCAGACAGTCTTCCCACAGGGAAGACAAAACATCTGAACCCGTTAAAAGCACACAGTGGAACAAACAGTCTCAAAATTCTGCAGGACTGGTGGGTAAAATGTTAATACGCAATACAAACGTAGAACACAAATTACCAGTATTCACCTGTCGTAAAATAAATAAATAATTTCAATGAGGCATCTAATGTCAAATGCTGCAGAAATGGTATAATTATCTATTTATAAAATAAAATCTCAAGAAATTTTCTTTAAATTTTCTCTGACTGACATTAAGTCACATATAACTGCAAATTATGCTTATGATGAAGTAAGCTCAGGCGGCAACTGCATTTGGTTTAACTTGTTTTGTAGCTATTGTGCAGCAGTAATGTAACATTGGATCGTTATTTTTACTGGTATATCTACAAGGGACTGTGATCAGCAAGCCACCGATTGAGCCGTCTTTGGCCCAGAGTCAGCTGAGATAGGCTCCAGCACCCCCTGTGACCCCAATGAGGATCAATCGCTTCAGAAAATGAGAAGAGATTTACAAGGCATAATATAATGGCAAGTTCTCCTGTCATATATATAGTACTTTTACATTCTTCCTCCAAATTTCCAGACTTTGATACCACATACCTTAAATGCTTGTATTAGGATGAAACACATTTTCATCACAATTGCAAGACACCATGGTGTTATCAAGTATCATCTGTATTATCTATCACCGAGCACTCTAGGGTTTTGTACTCGCAGACGGGCTGAAAAAAAATATTATTTGGCCATACCTCGTTCTTTAATGCTTCTACTAAAAATGCACCATCTATGGTGTGAACAAAGTGTTGAATATTGTTCCCTGTTTTCCGGCACTGATCTTGTCAAAGCTGTGAAAATGTTTCAAATTATGTGACATTATCTAGTGATACATTGTGCTGCAAGAGGAATCACAACAAACTCTCAACTGTGTACACAGTCCAATACCGAAAGACAATTGCAGAGACATTAAAAAAGTTCTAGTTTTCAATGAAAAAAGGTTGAAGAGAAAGTTAGGAAATGAATGTATAGGATAGCATTGAAGCAAGTCATTTTCTACTAAAAATGAGGAGACAAAACACCAGTGTGCCGTCTGGATCCATAGTTAATGTTTAACTGAATATGAGGCTCTGTTAAGTACTGTCTGATGACCAGAAAAAAACTATAAAGGTTAAGTGCATCAATTTACAATTGGATGGATTTTAAATGTGTTTGATATCAGAAATGTAAAAGTGGCAACTATTCATTTTCATTCGAATGTACTTCAGTACTGTCAACTGAAATCTTGACTCAAAATCTAGGGAAGAGGTCTAGGGTCTAATGTACATTTGAACTGTTCATTTTTAAAAATGGCATCCAACTAGAAACCCTGAGAATTACAAAGCACAACCAGAGAAAGATGAAAAAGAATGCATTTTTCTTGGTAATAAAATCAGGCAATCAATACCCATGATGCATTTAAAACTTGAAGTAACTAAGCTTCAACACTGATTGTCACGTTTCTAAATGTGAATATTGCATGCTCACACAGACTGTCTATCTGTTAACAAATAGCGGGATTTCCAGTGATAAATGATATAAGACATTTACAAAAGCATCAAGCTTGACCTATATTTTCTGTCCTGAAAAATAGGCCAAAGCCCAAATTAAAGGCCAGTAGGGCTACAACGTGCATGTAAACGCCGTCATGTTCACAGTAATTGTGGGGTGTTAGGCAACATTGGGGTAGCCTTGAACACAGAGACATACCCTGGAGGCATAGCTGTTGACATGTAAATAGTGAGGACTGAAGCTGAAATGACAGCACAGACAGCAGCCTTCTACCACTAGTTCTGCATGACTTGGGTTTGGTCTTGGTGCCTAAATTAAGAGTCTGGATGTCAGAATACCAGTACTCATATCATGTCAATAAGTAGGTTGATTTTCTTAATTACCAAAAAAGGTACATATCTGTCTTTTAGATCATGTGGCTTTGAGATCATTTTCCCTCACCTTACAAGAAATAGATCAGAGGATTTGGAATAATACAAAGTGGTATGTTACCTTTCACAGATGACCAGAATGATAAAGCATAACATTTCACGATTCGGTCCTATATTATTTGGGGGAAAAGCTCAAGTCATGGAAGGATTTAGTAGTACTATTTGTATTACACAGCGTGCAAGTATAGACAGAATATACTGCACCACCTATATAGTCTACATTACAACGTCAATGGAGCGTTTGGACATAGTGAAGTTTATTCATTTACATTCTAAAAATGTTTCATATACTTAGTTATGATTATTTTAGGGCACCAATTCAGGGCATCCCCCGGATGGTGCTGTAGTTAGCTGGGATAGGCTCCAGCTCCCCCCACGATCCCTGTGAGGTTAAGCAGTAATTGTATTATTGGCTAAAGTCAGCCAGAATAGGCTTCAGCACAGACACAGCCTGAATGGTTAGCACATTTTACAAATATTATTTAAATAACTGCAATCGGTATTGGTGTACAACAGCAGCACTTTTACACCTATGTTTATTGTTAAATTGCAATAGAAAAAAGTTGATTTACTTTTTATTTATTTTTTAATGTATTATTTTTCTATCACCAGGTGTAAAAACTAATATCATAAGATGAGACTTTCAAGATGTAGCCTTAAGAAGTGACACCTTGGATCTGTTATATTATTGTTTTAATCAGTTTTGATCAGGAGGAAAAAAAAGAAAGCTTATTTACTAAATCCAACTCACAGCACCAGAGAACAATTAATGCAGTAATGCACTAATCCAGTTAATTTGTAGGCAAAACTAGGCCATCTTGATAAAACATGAAAAAGAACAACCAAATCATTTTTCTGACGACTTCCAATGATATATTGTGTGTATATTTAGGCATTTATGGTCAGCTGTATTACAAATGCCATCTACTGTGCAGCACATATTTCTGTCATCTCTTGACATATATGTGAAGAACTTAGACTTTGAGCTAGTTCCTCATTTCGCATTTGCTTCATTGATTTCATGGTTTACCATAAATAAGACAACAGCTATCCAGAGAATCTAAAGAATGATCAGTCACGAGGGTATATATTCACTCAGTCTATTACCATGAACGCACACAAACAACAGCCAATAAAAACAACTGCCATGTCTGTAAAGCTGTGAGTGAATGTGACGCAATGAAAGGCTTGTGCATTCGTCGAAATCTCCATATTTTAAATTATTGATTAACCCCTACATTTCCCCAGTTTTCAAACTAAAGAATAAACGTCTATAAATAGCCAGCGTAACCCATGCCTCGAAGTATTTCCATATTTTCCCCATATTTTCAGTTGAGGTTGTTAATACAAAAGAAGAATAAACATGGTTTAATCGGCGTATGCAAGACCATTTACAGTGTTGCACAGTGTATTGATGCTCGAAATACATTTTATTGAATGAATGGAATGACCTCATTGTCATCAAAACCCAACCATTCTCATTCTGGCCAAGCATTATATGCTTAGGCCCATAAAGACTAGAAAACATCGCTGTCCACAGGGTGTTGGATGTGTTTCAGTAAGTACACTAGTTTTCAGAGAGAATTAAATGGTAATGGCAGTGGCAATTGTGTCAAGAAATAAATAAAACAAGGGAATCTTTAAAAAAAAAAAATAATCACAAAGAGTTATAAACTCCTAACAGTGCAGATAAGTGAATACCTTAAGATGTAATGTAGTTCGACACAAAGAGAGGCATTCCCATCTTTTTAAGTAAGGCAATCAAGAACTGAAACGAGCAAACAGCAGGTTCCGACACAATCGTGAATGGATGAGTGACTCTCAGTGGGGAGGTACAAAGGATTCTAGACAAGAACAAAAGAGTGATGATAGAGAGCACAGAGAGAAGCTGTTACGCTGTTATGCCAAATTGAGGTCTTACTATTTGACTGTCCATGCAGTAGGGATTGGAATTAAGGACCTGAGTAGGATTTTTCAAGATTATTCAATTAATTCAAAAGTTCAGTTTCCCATTTGGAAAGAAAGCTGAAGTAGCAGTTGAACCATGGGCTGAGTAATTACAGTTTGGTTTAAAGAGCATGCAAGGATGTATGTTTTACCATATGTACTTTTAAAAATACACCTATTCTTTCAGAATTGATCAACTGGCAGACTCACCAACTACAGACAATATTAGCACAGCAGGAAGAGCAAGGAAACAGCCATGGTTTGACATAGAGGGAAGAAAACTACGTCTTTGATAATATCTTCATCTTCTAAAAAGGAGTTAATTTAGCAATGTCACACAGTTGAGCCAAACTAGAAAGAGAAAGGGTTGAGGGATAAACAATATGTAAGACCCAGGGGCCTTGTCAAAAGTGCAAGTGAAAGAGTGTGGCTTCTCTAATGACCAATCAACACCCTCCTTCATGCCATAGCATCTGTTAGTCAATGGCCTCCGATTTAAGAGCGATTTTTCCAGGAACTCAAAGTGCTGCTAAGATCAAATCACACAGAGGAATAAGTGTGCTTTGGGTCAAGAACTACTTCTGCCATTAAAAAAATGTCAACATTCAACCTTTTCCAAAAGTTCTACTACAGAGAAATTTTGCTCTCCGATCACAAAAGGTGAAAAACAGAAAGGATAAAAATACTGTTTTGCTTGAGGGGCTACAGCATAGAAACTAGCAGGTGGCAATTGAACTAGCGAACAGTAGGTGACACTTTGAGACCTCCAGATCTCTAAGGATACACCGAGTACAAAAGAGACATTTCATAATTGGACAAAGTCAAGCTAAAATGCCGTGTGAATTAAAGGCCAAATTAAGAATGCTCTACACTTTTCCGTTTTAGACTTCCAGATAATTTCTGTCTACACGTTTAAACACAAATCGTATTTTCTGGACTATATGTTGCAAGTTTTTCATAGTCGTGCTGAGCCTGCGAATTATGTCGTTTTAATTTTTTTCATTCTGACTGTGGGTGCAGGTTTTCATTCCAACCCGTAAAATTGGCCACCCTTTCACAAATCTGGTGTCCTGCCAGTGCAATAGGCGGATAGCAGTCAGGTGCTTCTTGTTTTCTGCAGAAATCTCGTTGGTTAAAGTGCCTTTTCTGGATCGGTTGCAACCAAAACCTGCACCCACAGCTGCCCTCGAGGACTGGTTTGCCCACCCCTGTTCTAGATCTTCCGGTGTATATCTCATTGTATAACAGAATAACAATGCCTTTTAGTTTAAACATACATAGTTGATTAAGTTTTAAGGATATTTGAATGTTTCATGTTTCTCTGTCATTATTTTTTACATCCTATTAATTGACACTGTAGGGGGTGATAACATGCAAAATGAATCACACGGGCAATAACTTGTCATGAGAGGTGCCTCTGCTCCCTGAGCTGCATTTTTTGAAAGAATAAACCATCTCCATAATTGCAGCATGAATGTAGTTGTAAACTGGTATGGTGATCTCTTAAGTCTATTGCTTTATTACTGGAAACAATCTGTCTAAAAGGAGCGGGTGAGAACAGGTAGCATCTGTCCCCACCTACTGCCTTGGCAGCTTTTGCATCATCTGCTAGCTTTGGCAGCATCTTGGAACCACATCAATATGGCTCTATGTAGCCAGGACCACTAGTAGCTAGCATGCCAGTCACGCTTTCAACCAACACGCACACACAGCCTGAGCATCCAAAGAGCACTGAGCCAACAGAGCTAAGCGTAACTGAGCTTGCATTGAACAGGGAGGCCAAGTCTCCCTGGACCTGCATGGGGGGAAAAGGGCCGGTGTCTGTCATCTATTCACACAAGCCCGGTTAGAAGTGTAGAGCAAAGTCCACACATGTACACTCCTTCTGTTGTTTTGAGATTTATTTTCATGCTTTTTCTGCAATAATGAATACATCGAGAGATGCATGCTACAAACATCCTAAATCTCCCGGAATGGAGACAGCAACGGAACTGCCTGACACTAGAGTGTTTTCTTTTTTTTTTCCTGGAGCGTACAGGCCCTCTCCGACCATCATCGAAGCACCAGTTAGGACAGCACGAGACGCCACAGGCAAAGCACTCCAGTAAGAAACAAAAACGCACAACTCACTTTAGAGCACAATATTTTCAAGTATATCCCTCTGTCCAGTTAACATGAAGAATGACAAAAACCATATCAAATTGCACTGTTAAACACTGACTTCAGCATTGCGCACAGTAGGCTTAATAATAGTTTAAATAATAATTGCCCATAATGTGAGTGTGAGCATGAATTGTTGTCAGTCTTCTTGTGCACTGCCATTGGCTGGCCACCAATTCAGGGTGTCCCCGACCTGGTGCCCATTGTTGTCTAAGTTCCAGAACCTTGTAAGAATAAGCAGTACGGAACATGAATGAATAAATCATTTATTACTAATTGAAAGTTGGCAAAAGTAAGTGTTCTTATGTATCTTTTTATATGTATGGGAACGCTGGGATGGGTTTGAAACGCCCTGAAATTACTTTTCAGAATGTGGGATGCCTGATACTATCCTTGCGAGTCAATTAATTTGTATAATGAATGACGGATGGTAGGCCACAAGGAACCCTATTGTTAATTAAATCACAGAAATGATAACATCATCACACCAGTGTAATTAAGTGGCAGGTGGATGGAAAGGACCAAACACACCCACATGACTTAACAGAAACAAAATTTCCTGAATGGCATGCTTTAGGTGTTTCACGTTAACAATTGCATTACATTTTAAGATTTCAATTACGAAAACCAGAGATGAACAAAAGGGACTCCAATCAACAACAAAAAACCCACCAAAAGCACCTAAACCTAACACATGACAAAAACTTTAAACCATAAAGGTCATGCATCATTAGGTACAGGATTTATAGCATTCAGAGTGGTTCAATAGCCTTGTTGGCATAACATCAGAGACCCACAGAGGTCTCGTGAGATCCTCCTACACAGTTGTTCTGTCCAATGTAAACTGAAAACAACAGATCATTTCAGTGGATTCACATTTAGCGACTGTCTGAATGGCGCTATTGGTAAATTACACTTGTAGTTGACAATAGCCTCTTTACAAATGTGAACAATGTTTAATCAAAAGGACATTACTGGCAATTTATAAGATTTGGTTGGCTCAAATAAACTAAAAAAAGAAAAACATACTCCTGTTTCTTTGGCCTCGGTCATTTATTGGATGTTTTCTTACTTGTTTTGGATTGGGTCATTATCTCAATGGAGGATCCAACCACTGCAGTTCAAGTTTCCTGACACTAGCAAATTTTGCCATAAACTTCCTAATATTTCATTGAAACCTGCAGAGATTGGAGATGCACATCATGCAACAAAGAACACGAACATAACTGAGTATGTCTTGCATGGTTCATGGTGCGGTGCTATTTCCTTTTTTTTTTTTCTTTTTTTTTTTAGTTTGTGGCTTGTGACGTAACGTCCGGGCTAGTCACTGTTTATCCGATAACTCATTTACATGAATAAGTCTCATTTTCTTTACATCGATAATCTCACAAAAATACAGCTCCTTCAAATATTAAAGACTGAACATGTTTCTTCCTTTTTACAATTTTTTTTTGTACTGATGAAAGAGGTCTAGTTCAGGTTTTTTTTGGCCTGCATTTGCCAAGATACCTTTTGTCGTGCCGGCAAACACTACTTATTCGATTCTGAGTGTTTGACACGGTTTCTATACGGAAACTCCCACAGGACTTCACTTCCCCATGCAGACCTTAACTTGCGCTAATAATAAATCATATGAAGGCATAAGACAAAACCAATGTCAAGTGAACCAAACCAAGCAGACAAAATTGAAACAGTTCAATCCATCATCCACATGACCATTTACAGAATAACATTGAAATTAATAGTTAAACAATTTATACTATTACACCCCTATACATTCTATATATATATATATATATATATAAATATATATATATATATATATATATATATATATATATATATATATATATATATATATATATATATATATATATATATATATATATATATATATATATATATATATATATATATATATATATATATATATATATATATATATATATATATATATATATATATATATATATATATATATATATATATATATATATATATATATATATATATATATATATATATATATATATATATATATATGAAAGTGGGAGGATTTCAAGTTGGCTCTTGCATCCTTTGATTTTTTTTCTGAAAATGGCCTGCGGAGAAAAAAGTTTGGGCACCCCTGATCTAAGGAGACGTCTACACTTGGATGGCTGAGGTTACACTGTGTAGTTTACACATTACAATACACCTACCCACAAAGGATTGTGAGCAGTGTTTAGTATTTTTTTACTTAATTAGGAGGAATTAGGTCATAAACAAAAAGAAATGCACGACATTCTTTTCAACTATTTCAGAATTACTCATCAGGTTATATTACATACCAAAAACAAGACGCATAACCAATGGACACTGCCCTTTTACAATGACTAAGAAATGATTTCATGGTTGTGCTCCTTTTAGAGCCTAAAAAAGAAACAACTTAAATAAAAAATAATGTCACTAGAGGTCTGCCACAACAGTTCTGATTACAGAAGGTGTGAAAGCCAGTTAACACAGGAAGTCAAGGGAGAGGCCTGACCATCTTAAAAAGAGTTATTTTCTTTGACAACTCAAACAGCAGCCTTGTGCCTTTTGGTGTTAACCTGTACATCAGACTGGTCATGTGATAGTGTCATAGATGGATCTAGTTACAGGGACTGCAACTGCAGCACAAGGATGTGGCGAGGGAGGCAAAAAAAACTGTTTGCAACATCAGCAAAACCACATAAGACTTTCGACTCAGGCCTGACTGTTAAGTATGCTTTATAACCTGAATTTCTATGTAGGGTAGAAACAAAACAAGGAAAAAATTAACCTAACCCTTTAACTTCTTTCCAGTAAACTCCATAAGAATATAGAAAAGGTGAATTCTTCTGCCATATCGCAAAAAAAAATCAAGTTAAGTGAATCATACATTAATGATAGCCACATCTGCTTGAGTAAGGTCACGGGTGGAGAACATACAAAACTGATGCGATGCCTTCTGGCGTAAGAAGCAGATTGCCATGAGTGACGAGGTTTCAGATCATGGCCAAAGCCTTTCTAGTTATGACTCACAGCTTTAACCCTTTCTATTACAATATGAGTCTTCCACACCAGTGAGTGCAACTGTAGTGCTTAATTCATGTGTAGTTTTCCAAGATTAGCCAATTATTCAGCTTCCATAAGATTATCAGTAGCACAAATATGTAATGCATAATGAGTAGTCTTCATTTATTTACTCATATGAACTAACTTCAAAACGAATATATAACAGCAATTGTGCCTTGCTTGTAGAGTACATGTGTCAAAGTGGCGGCCCGGGGGCAAAATCTGGCCCACCGCATCAATTTGTGTGGCCCGGGAGAGTAAATCATGAGTGCCAACTTTCTGTTTTAGGATCAAATTAAAATGAAGAGTATAGATGTATAGGGAATATTCATTATAAATCAATAATTGCAGACAATTTGTACAAATTTGAATGTCCAAAAATGATCTATCGGTCAGCACGATTGAAAGCTGTCAATTTATTAATCAATTAATTTTGGCAGCCTAGTTGGAAGACATACTGGCCCTCTAGGATGAAAACAAAACTACAACGTGGCTCGCCCACAAAAAAGGAGTTTGACACCCCTGTTGTAGAGTATTAAAATGGAGAGGGCCACTGTTATGGGGCCTTTTTTATATGCGTATATATGTCAATCAGGTTCTAAGTCCACAGCCTTGAGTTAAATGACTCAGCTGAATGCATATGTCTGACCCGCAGAGTGGGCAAACAGTGCTGTGTAGCTGTGCTCTAGGGAGCACGAGTCCGGATATGAGCCTGACCCTGAATCATATGTGGAGGAAGTGGGTTATTACTCCACAAGCTGGTGGTTTATGAGTTGGCTTAAAAATTCAATATCAGAAGTAGATCCAAAAACCACTTTCGGTCTACTCTTTACTTCAACAAAGTAGCAGTACAACAGTCTACATAACACCTCCTAAAAGTCAAAGGTGAGAGTGCACAAAATAAGTTCGCCAGGGTAAAATGCAGTGAAAATATTTGCCTGTGATTTTTGACTTTGTGGTGACACCAGGTACTATTGTAAGATATGGCCAAATTTATTTTCAGTTTTCACAAAAACAAGAATATAATGAAGCCAGCAGTCCCTTTCCAGGCTCGCCTCACCATCTTTTGTCCATTCGGTGACTGCAGGAATGTTTGACCATGGCAAATAGTACAACAGTTAATACAACTTGCTGACCCAAGCGTGATCTTTCCAAAACAATCTTTGAGGGGTCAGGGTGCAACGAGAACGGTGGTTATCTTACATACTGAACAACAGCGGAAAATTGCAGACTAGGAGGCCAGTTGAACAGACGGAGAATGAATGGCACTAATATCTAACTGAAGCATTGCAGCTGAGTTTCAGCTGACTTACCCCTGACCTTGCTTTCAAGAAAAGCTCAAGCAAGACACACAGAAAACAATGGCGAAAACATTATTGCTTGTCTTTGTGCACATGCCACCCAATAGGGAGTATATGTTGTCTAAGTGGCGTAAATTCTGTGTGCACACTGCTGCCAACATTATAACTATTACAACAACCTGTCTGCAGTATCTTACAATCCCTGTAATTACACAGTAACCCGTTACTGTTTACAAGCTAAGAAATTCCTGAGCCATAAAAAAAAAAACACAAAAACTTATTTTAAGGAAGCAATATTAAGTTAAGTTTCCTAACTGAGTACTGCTTTCTTACAAAAGAGTCAGATGTTATGGATGTGATTTACAATTTGTGTTAATTAAGTGTAAGAAAAATAATGTAATTATATTAGTGTACACTGTACATCCTATCCTTTGAAAGCAGTTTTGAACAAACAAAAAAATTAAAATGTACGGCTCTAGAATGTTACCGCGCAGAATTTTTGAATTCATGCCCTAGTTAAAAAAAAAAAAAGATTTTTCTAACTAGGAATCAAGTTTTTAAGGTAAAAAAGTGCAACTTTGGGCTCATTTTTTAGTACATGCGACACTTTTAGAGAAAAAGTAGTTTGTCTATTTAAAGCAACGTGAAGATTCCAAGTGGAGAGACTGTCGCCCAATCAGAGGGGCCGCCTCATCCTCATCATCATGCCCGCCCAGGAGACACTTTTGCCAGCCACGCTCCTGCCGGGGCCTGGGCTGGGGACGGCAGGAGCGTAGCCGGGGCCCTCTGCATGTTCTCTTCTAATCACAAGTGGTGATAATGCATTGATATAAATTTCATAGGCAACATGGGACTGATATAGCATCCACTGACATAATACCACAAAAATTACGATTCATTACTAAACTGAGCAACTCATTTTATACTTGGAAAATCGAATAGTGCACCGAAAATGTCATAAAAATCATGTGTAATTAAATATTGATCTTATCTAAATTTACTGCCAAATCTAATTACATACCATGAAATCTGGGCCTTTAAACACAGCTGAAGAAGCCATGACTCATTTTGTTGTATGAATGACTATAATTGGATATGGAAGTTTATTGTACCTTTTGCCTTTGAGTATACACAAATGACAATTTTCATACAAGTGTAGTGAATTCAGGTCACATTCTCACAGTACCTCTGATAACTTTGGAGGGCATCCTGATTGGCAATAAGTGCTTTTGATAATAATAATTGATAATAGGCGATCCAAATAAATGTTTTTAACTCAGTAATAAACCCTTGCTAGTCTTATGATGCAGTAGTTGTCATCATGTCCCAACAGCAGTAAGCAGGCCCATAATAAAAACTATGAGCAGTGATTACATTAATACTACAGTAATCTTAATACTTTTAACTCGTGTTTGCACAATATAATTCAGCAGAATAGAATTAACAGTCTGATAGGAACAGGCAAGTTTTAAACACAAAATGAGGTCAGAGATGAGGAAAAGGAGATTATCAGTGATGAAAACGGCATCGCTTACCCCCATTTTTAGTGGCTGAAGATTCCACACGCACTACCAGATCAAATGTTCGGTCTGGGTTCTCCCTAAAAAGACAGGATGGATCCATAAATGTTGAAACAGAATGACTGTCATTATCAGATCACACAACCACTTGCTGTAATTGAATAGTAATTTTCTGGTAGTAACAAGTGGCCACTGATCTTCCTGGAGTCAATGGCAGAATGCTGATCTGATGCAATGGAGACAGACAGACAGACATATGGTTAAAACAGGACATCGAGCACATGTTGTTACATCTTTGAAGAGGTTAGCGGGGCTGCTAACATGCAGACAGAGCAGCAGACTGACCCAAAAAGCTGTCGAGCCAGCTGGTCTTAAATCCACTAGTGGAAAAGGCTCAAGTAACGGGGCATAGGCTAGCATTTCCTCCTCATCGACACTTCTTCTCCACGATCAATGTCAATGCACACGTCTATTTCACTTTGTAAATATAAATGAGAACGCCTTACTTGACTCTGCTGTCCATGTTTTAGCTACCGCATCGCGACAGCTCCGTGCTGCTGTCTTGTCGCCGCTTCTCTGCTTCTCGGCAATCCGACAATTGTCCCGGTCCCGATCGCGGTCCCGGTCTGCAGATCTTGCTTATCTGGTCGCTGCAGAAAGCTGTCACATCTCCACGGGAAAAGAGGGGATCGGTGTCTGCTTTGCCCTTGTTCCGTTAACGTGGGCCCAGTCCCAGGAGTGCACCACCGTGCTTATTTCCCACAACAAACATCACTCCAGGAAGTGCTGTCAAAACGGATTCCTACGTCATCGCATCGGATGACGCCGATTAGCATTTCATATAGACATTTTTTAATAGACTATACTTTTACCATTTACCAAATATTTCAACAGGATATCCAAATTAATTAAAAGAATAAATTATACATACACACACACACACACACATATATATATATATATATATATATATATATATATATATATATATATATATATATATATATATATATATATATATATATATATATATATATATATATATATATATATATATATATATATATATATATATATATATATATATATATATATATATATATATATATATATATATATATATATATATATATATATATATATATATATATATATATATATATATATATATATATATATATATATATATATATATATATATATATATATATATATATATATATATATATTGATAAATACGATATGGCCCGAAACAAAGATGAGTTTAACTCTTCTATATCTAGTGTACTGTTTTGCCCCCCTAAACATGGTTATCTCTAACTAGAGGGACACTTTTTATATTGTATAAGCACTCGTTCCATCCCACGTCTCATCTTTCATCATTCTTCCTGAAATGCAAGCATCTCGAGGAATACTCTGCTGACTTGAACAAAGTTTGAAAACAGTTAATTGCTTAAACGATCATTTGGCCCCAGATGCTGGCAACTATACAAAAAGTCACCAGAAGAACCTTTTACATTGGCAGTATTGCATTTCTCCTATAATGAGTTGTTTCTTTTTGATTTCCCGGTTAATAATGTGTACACATTAAGATAGAATTGATGTTTAGTGTGTCTGTCTTTCCGGTTGATTGCCAGCTCAGGCCATTCTGTGATGAGTTTGCATGCTTCTCTTATCATGACACTAGTTTTTGTCATGTTACTCTGATTTCCTCAAATATCAATAAAACATCCACGCTTAGATATTTAAGATACTTATTCGATTCTTTTTTCATATAAATGTTTAAATGCCAGTGTTACAGGTGGTTTGTTAATTGACTGGCAAAATTATATGGGGGTACAGAAATAGTATATAAATCAAATCATGAATTTGTATTGCTCAATGATTATATAGTAAACACAATTAAGAGGAATTTTAGAATAAAAATGTCACCACAATAAATATATAGTATAATGATGGGACTTTGGAATTATATGTATCAAAAATTTATCCTAAGATATCCATTGGAATTTTTATGTGCTCCTGTTAGAACTAAGAGTGAATGTATTTATCTTTGTTTCATGGTCTGACTCACAAATGTGCACTTGAATTTGTCAAGAGACCTAGTTCCTTATTTGTCAGGGGACCAACTCCCAAAAGTCAAACCAGCTCGCAATATCACTTACTGTTCTGGCACTTCAATATGCCTGAGTGTTGGTCTCTTTTATCAGAAACCAACCTATCTCAGAGGAGCTTACATTCTCTTTAGATTTGGCTTTATCTTGTTACTGTTTACAATTATTCTCGTATTCTACCAATATTTGCCTGGTGGTGAATTAAAATTGAATCTTGGATGTGCCTCTCCTCTCTCTGGAGAGTCTGTTTGGATCAGAGCCAGATTTTTACAGGCGGATTGAAAGGAAATTAAGTAGCAGCAAAATTAAGCATATGGTTTCAGGCAGAAGGATGCATTTATACACATGTGTATGTATGTTTAAATTTCAAGGAACTGTATAGTACATTGGCACACGCTGTTATTTATTAAATAGGAACACTTTAATTTGAATTGACGCTAAGGAATTGACCAAAAACACAATGGATCTTGTCAGATTAAAGAAAAAATTTATGAGCAATTATGACAACAATCTACAACAGTTACATTATATCTTAATAACATTTCTGTTCAATGCCTTCATCAAGATGCTCAAAGGTTTATCGCACAATTTTGCATTTCTTCTCATGCATAACACAACCTCAATGGCAATTGAGGAATTTGTTAGCATGAGAAGTACAGGCTGAGACAGAGATGGCATAATTTAGCACCCATCCTATGAATAAATAAAAGTATGAATTGAAACAATACAGGACCAATAAAGACAGCACCAACCCAATGAATTCCATTCGTTGAACACAATACTCTGATTGCCATGAAGTACCAATTGTCAAACGTTAATTATGTTAGCAAAAGATAATGTTCTGCTTCTAAATGCCAACAAAACTCAGTATTGTTCTGGTTATTTCTTGACTTTGACACGCTGGTGTTACCCTCTTTCCCCAGACTAAAATGTAATGTTTAATAATGTCGCATCAAGTCCAAGTTAGCCCACGAAACTGGAGTTTGCATGTTCTCCCCAGGCCTGCATGGGTTTTCTCCGGGAACTCCGGTTTCCTCCCATATTCCAAATCTACTCTAACCAATTACGCCTGCTTAACTCCAAGGTACATATATTTGCAGATAGTTATTTTTAGTAAACTTGGCTGAGGGTAAATGAACCCCACAATGTCAATCACAAAACACTTGTCAGATTTCATTATATTTAATACTAGAGCAGACACATCATCAGGGGCTTCCAGGACAAGATAACCTTGAAAGGATTCATTAATGTTGACTCATCAACCTTGCAGTTCTCATTCCAAGCCCTCATTTAACTTTAATATTATGGGAAGGTATCCTTGCACTATGTCAAGGAGAGCCTAAATGATCTTTTATTTGGATTACAAGGATTTACCTGCATGGTAAATTACACACATCTAATATGGTAATTATGCACCGTAAATCGATGTAAAGGGTCACAGAGAGACAAATGGTAATATGGTTGATCTTAAAATTCTGGAAAACCCTCAAGTCTGATTTATTCTCCATTGTTTATATAGTATTGTGTGGCATAAAAACTGCTAATTTGTGTATTTGAGTGATTTTTGGCAGAAAACACAGAAGTTACATGCCGTACAAGGATGCTTTTTTTGGATAATAATTTAAACATCTGTAATTTATTTTGCCTCATTCGACGGTTCGATCCCAGGTGGGTTTCATCCTTCCTGTTTTGAGTTTGTATGTTCTCCCCGGGCTTGCATGGGTATTCTCTAGGTACTCTGTTTTCCTCCCACGTCCCAAAAACATGCATGGTAGGCTGGTTTGACACACTAAATTGCCCCTAGGTATAAGACTGGTAATGGTTGTCTCCTTGAGTCCTGTGATTGGCTAGCGACCAATGCAGGGTATCCCAGCCTTGTACCCAGAGTTGGTTCGGATAGGCTACAGCACCCCCAAGGCCCTTGTGAGGATAAGCATTAATACAAATGAATGAATGAATGATTTACTTGGACTACTGTAAAATACTTTATTCTACAGCTGCAGTCGCATTTGCAAAATGTTGAAGATAGTGACTTATTATTTTGGTGAGATCCTTCATCTTCTCTGGATCATCTTCACTTTTCCATCAAGCAAAGCCAGTCAGGCGTGCAGTTGTGGTGGCGGTGTAAAGGTGCATCTGCATGCCATTAAGCCTTTCTCTTGTAAATATTATGGTCCAGAGTGTGTAGTGAAGTTGAGGCAAGTTGGCCAAGACCTGAGAGAAGTGTGATGGCCTGGGTGGGAAAAGCACAATGCAGAGGGGGACCGAGCAGTGCCAGCTTCACTATGTGGCCATGCAATGCCATGTGAAATGACAGGATGTGTCACCCACAGGCCTGGGGCTTTTTTGTCTTTGTGGCCTGTCAAAGCTTACCAACTAGTGGGGTCTCAGTTTGAAACAGACTGAAGGGTGACATTTTCAAAACTTCCAGAGGGATGGCAGAGGAGTTTGGTGTTTTTCACTCATCGAAGGTGCTTGCGTCAATGAACAGCTGAGGCATAACGTGAGAGATTGTGTCAGAATTTATTTGTAACTGGCTTGCTTAATTGAGCTAGATAAAACCTGAAAACAATGTAAACATGGGTAGCATGTTTCAAGTGGCTGAGTGGTTACCGCGTTGGCCTCACCTGGGTTCAAATCCAGGTTGGTTCACCTGTGTGGAATTTGCATGTTCTCCCCAGGTCTGTGTGGGTTTTCTCTGGGTACTCTGGTTTTCTCCCACATTGGACTCTCTAAATTGCCCCTAGGTATGAGTTTGACCATGAATGCTCGTTTGTCTCCTTGTGCCTGGGGATTGGCTGGCCACCAATTCAGGGTGTCCTACGCCTCTGGCCCGAATGCAGCTAGGATAGGCTCCAGCACCCTCCGCGGCCCTAGTGAGGATAAACCTGTTCAGAAAATGAGATGACGAGTTTCAAGTGGCATCTTTTAGACAATTGAATAACACAGAAATGTAATTTGCCAATTAATTTGTAATATCACACAAGATATATGCTTTTACATCCCTATCAATGCATGGGTTACCCACCCTTTCTCCTCTGTTGCACTCAGGGCAATCTGTTTACCTATATAGTTATGTTAATCTGATTTGTACATACAGTACATATGGTTTGGTTTGAGTGTATGCAGGGGACATACTTTAGTTTACATGTTATGTCTTGCGGTAATTAAAATAAATGCTCATTATGTGCAGGGAAAGAACCAGATGTATGTTGACCCTTCCAGTGGGTACAAAGTGTTCACAGAATGTGCCCACCTTCAGCGAGAGAAATGCTGTGGCAGTGCTTACAGACACGTAAGGTCCACCGTTATTTTTAACATTGTGTGTGTTCTGTTCCGTCTCAATCAGTTCTATTATTATTAATTATATTGTACCAGGTGTTTGAATAATCTTATTACTGTTCTACAAATTACATGACTTCATTAAGACCGGAAGGCTATATTGGATATTGTGTTTTAGTAGTACTACTCATATACAAAGTCTCTCAGTAAAGTATAGACTTCCGTCAACACTAAACTGTGACCAAAAGCAAAAATACATTGCTTGTTTGTCCGTCTGGTAATTAGTCATTAGACTACTTTGTGGGGGAACAATGGGGTATTCCTTATTATTCTATTGAATTGAATGCTGTTATTATCCTTGAACAAGTATAATGTCATTTAAAGCAAAATGCACAATAACAACAAAAAAGAAACAGACAAATAAATAATTAAGTAATTAATAATAATTATCTAAGTAGTCAACAACAAAAATAAGTAGGAAAGTGCACAAATAACAACAATAAACAAACATAAACAATCAATAAATAATACTAATAACAGATAGGCAGTAAATAAAGTAGTAGTCTAAACAATAAATTAATAGTAGTCAACATAGATAAGTGGTCAACATGAATGAATGATGAACAAACTCATTGTAACTATCAATGTGCATAGACTGACACCAAAATTGTAAAAATATAAATACTAGCTATTTTTCTCAGAAATGAATGAAGCATTTTTGGGATAAAGCAAATTCCTTTGTACAAAGATTAATTTGGAATGCCAACCTCAAAATGCAACATTTTTGGACATTGCTGGAAGCCCAGAGTACGTGGGCAGCAAAACAATCAATTTAAATGAGATATAGCAATTTTGGCAAGAATTGTGGTTACATTTCCATTAAGAATCATGTCAGAAGTTGGCTAAAATAAACCATCTGGGTCAGGTGAAAAAGTCACAACAACAGACTTTTTTTTTATTTTACTACCACAGAGGTAATTATGTTGCAATAGATATTTTTATTCTGAAACTAATATGCACACAGCACATAAATGTCACAGTGTTAAGGTGAAAGTACAATGAGATGAAAAAGTTTGGGTGTACCCAGTGTGGCCAAACTTTTGCATACTTTTGCATAATAAAATTGAAAAGCAATGGAAACTGTAAAATTTAAAAAGAAAAAAATTAAAAAGCCAAATAAGCTTTAAACCTTTAGGAGTCTGTAACCAGAAGTGATGTAGTGAAAGGTAGCCTTTTTATTTTTGTTTCGTTGCCGTCATTTCCAGCATTTTAGTTGTTTTTCCAAGGAATTCAATACTTTTATCAGTAAAATTGGGTTTTACTGTGTTGTGTAGGAAATTGTCATTTAAGCAATATCATTTTGGTATTGTGTAAAAACTCCACTAAAGATTCTTAGATCATTAAATCCAAATATAAAATTCAATAAAATGAACAAATTTCCCGCGTGGTAAGAGCGTGATGTGTTCTAAAACCACTTGTTTGATTGATGTTGACATCATAATCATTTACCGTCAGATTGAGAATTGCTTTCATCTATTGCAATGAGACTTGTTCAGTTCTCTTTATTCTCCATCTTCTCCTCTCCTGTCCTATTAAATCACTTCCACCGGTGGTCTTGTTAGTGCCCCTGTTCATTCTTTAACTTTTTTTCACACAGTTTTTGCTTTTCTCCAAAGATTGATTTTTTTTTTTTGCACGGAAAATTCATGCCTTGCCAACTGGATGACTTGACATGAAGGTATTTAACACAGTTTATTTCATTCTATTCTGCAGTGTCCATATGGTCAAGTCAATGTAAACTACCCTAAAAAAAGGTTTAATTCTCAGTTTCAATGTAGTAAAGTAACAGTTATGCAAGCTAGCGTTAAAAAATCCACTGCCGTGCTTTGGGACATTTTTAGCAGCATACTGAATGATGAAATTTGAGTAGTGACTGTGCAATGTCTTCCATACCTCACACCTATGCTTCATTGTTCTAATTTTAATATAGGGAAGATGAAGCGATTGTTCTGTAGAATTTTTGAAAAATACATTTTTATGGTATCTTTGTTTTTGAAGCTATCTTGAATGTCCATTGGAATGCAGTGGGTTCATTTCTCATTCCTTCTTATGAGTACTTAATTTCTGCTGGTATTTCTCTTCTCTGATGTATTAACAAGGGTTGTGGGAGTATAAGGATGAAAACTGAAAGTGCATTTTAGATGTTTGCCCTCAAGATAAAGGGCATATAAAAGAAGATAACAGTCGGATGTCAGATAACATGGTGTGCTCTTTTGCTTTGCATCTCTTATTATTTATTTTCTCCCAAATGTACGGGTGCAGGAATATTAGCATGATTTCCATTCCACATTGGCTCAAATAAACTCGCTCCCTTTGACTGGAAAACTGCATTGTTAAAAATAGGCAATGGGGCAAAGGTCAGCCCTTTCACTTGCTTGCACTGTTTTTGCACCATTTGATGGAATCAGGCTGTTAACAAACTGCGGCGTGGACATCAACAACGGCCCCACCAGACTCGCAGCCTCCTGGCAACACTTGGCTAAAGCGTTCTTCCCCGCGGCTTGTCTCCTGAGCGACCGCCTAATGAACTCTGGGGCCTTCCTTTCCCACTACAACGATAGACAAACACATGTCCAGGAGCAGGCATATAGGCTTATAAAAGCAGAGCACCCTATGGCTCTTAATGGGCTAATATAGAATAAAGGGTCCGCTAAACACTGCACTATGCAGCCCACTGGTATATCAAGGCGAAGTAAGGCCAAGGACTGGCGCAGCACCACTTGCGGATACGTTGAGAAAATATGTGAGGTTCGACTCGTTAGTGCATGTGGGAAGACATCGCAATGCCTTGGG
This sequence comes from Stigmatopora nigra, assembly GCF_051989575.1. NCBI lineage: Eukaryota > Metazoa > Chordata > Actinopteri > Syngnathiformes > Syngnathidae > Stigmatopora > Stigmatopora nigra. Next base: position 11,283,321 of record NC_135512.1, read on the forward strand.
GCTGTGAGCATGTCACACACGCTCGCTTGGCTTTGCCTGATTGGGCAAACAGAGGCACGGGAGAGGATGTGTCTGCCGCCAAATTCTGTCGGGGAGGCCACTCTCCTCTTCGGCAGGTGGGTCCTAAAGGCAAGCGCTTGGTGATGGCAACACAGGCCTGCGAGCAGCTACAAGGAGATTTATGATCCCAACAGTGCCGGGGAGGACAGCTTCTTGGGGACGCGTCGTCAGGCGGGATGAGAGGTGAATTTATATTGCGTTATTGTAAATCGAGGCAGCCAAGCGTGCGCCGGCAACATCCTACAGTGGAATGGTGAAGGTGTCAAAGCCATCAAGTAGGTTACCTGGGTTTGCTTGCCTACCGCCCCTCCTCGCCTTTTGCCTGGGGACTCATCTGTCGCTTTGACGTAGATGCATTGCCACTCACAGCCTTGGCAGTGCTGCAGCCCGTACCATGAAATAGGCCAACTTTTGTAGCTCCCTCGTCTTTGCACATCTTTACAGTCCATTCAGGATGGACTTAGGACGCTTGTTTTTCCTATCCTGTTTTACTGGCACAAGCGATACACACGGGGAAGGCTGGCGGAAGCCATCTCATCCATATTGATGGTCATTCCATAAACCCCCATTCAGTGATCGCATCGACAATAAAAGAACATTCCACGGAGTGCAAATTATCACGTCTGACTTTATGCATTTATTCCCTAGAGTCAAATTCATAAAGTGTATTTACTCGGAACCGTTATACGAATAAGAAGTAGCGGCCCAGTGAGCGAGTGTATAGTGCATCGAACTCATAATTTTTCAACCAAGGGCTCAATCGCAGATGGATTCTGACCCTCCTGTGTTCTGCCCCAGCTTGTGTGGGTTTTCTCCAGATACTCTGCTTTCCACTCACATCCCCAAAACACCGATGGTAGTCTGGTTCAACATTCTTAATTGTCCCTAACCACAGAAAATGAATGCAAGGGTATGTAGGAAATAATCCATTGTATTTTTATTTAGATCTAGATCAAGGGTGTCCAACACTCTCCTTAAGAGCAGCAATGAGTGTAGGTTTTCCTTCCTTTGATCAAGAAAACACCCTTTTTGATAATTTGGTATTTTATACGTGCATTAGTTGATTGCAGTCAAAAGGGAGTTAGAATGAGATTTGGTGTTTCATTGATATTTGCAATATAATGCCTTCAAAATAGGACTGAGCGATTTAAGATAAAAAAATATTTTAATTAATCTTAGTGATCACTTGTATCATAATAAACGACCAAATGCATATGAAGATTCAAACAGTACCTCAAAGGGTAAAACCATAAACATAAACACAAATGACAAAGTAATTGCATTACTCCACTGATGGTGAAAAACCTCCCATTCATTTGCATTGGCCATCCGCTCCCAGCCCTCCCAATCTAAATGAATGGGATATCCATCATTGTCAATGGCACAAAAAACATGATGATTCACTGCCAGCCATTTCAATTCCAATGTATTAGATGTCTATCTCTGTCTACCTTACAAATATATTTGCCAAAAAACATAATCTGAGTTTATTGAATTGGAAGTACATTTTAGGTCATTAAGACATACCATTTTCACTGTTTGTTTGTTTTTGTTTGCGCCAGAAACTACAGCAACAAGCCAGGCACAAAGTGTTTCTTTCAGGCGTTTTGGACTGAACATCTCTGACCTTCAGCTGAAGCATATGCTACACCAGACCAGTGTGGCAACAACAAACCGTGTGCCTTTCGACAGGACGATGGCACTAGCCGCAGAGAAAAAGAGAGCTGTCCAGTTTGTAACTGTGACCAGACGTGCTCCAGTCACAACCAGTTGACAGGCCGAGCTGCTCTCTCCTGGCTCAGCTGTCCCCGCACCTCTCTCTCCATCTCAAACATGCACGGCAGCCCTGAGGCCAATGGCTCCCACCACAGTCACTTACAGCATCTCCATCACTGTTGGTCAGGCTGGGCACATACTGACACGTGCTTGGCAGGGGGTAAAGAAAAAAAAATCAAATTTGAGTGTCAGTCTTATGATCGCTGAAAGGAACATCAGTCCCAGCAACTGGCTTGGCCCTTCCTTATTTATTGGAGTGTGGAAGAGTAGTATTCATATTCAAGCAGCACTTGAGCAGCCCCTCCATCATCGTCTGATCGACAGACAATGTCAGTTGGCCTCGGGGTAGCAGCCACCACACTGGTCATATGGACGACCGCATCCCTGTGGTAGAATTAGTGATAAAAACACACACATGGCCACAGTGTGATAGTCAGGGTGCCAGATTCCTTAGGACAGACAGGGCTGCAAATAGCACAGAGGGGTAGTTTCTCCCCTGGACCACAACTGGTGCACACACTGATGCCAGGCCAAGCCTTGGCCGCCAGATGAGCCCAGATAAAAGGGGAGGCCGGGGCACTGGCACCTCATTGAGGTACCATTTTTTGGCAGGTTTACTGTAACCTAACCACGTGAGCGCTGACAGAATCTCAGCCTGCAAGGACTTAGGGACCCACAGGTCATCGGTTTGCCCCCCCCCCCCCCCCCCAAGGGCAGTTCGCCATCCAGATGCCTATTTGCAGATCTTTAGAAAGTGTGATTTGTAGCGAGGAGGGTGCAACTTTGTATCACCGCCATTTCCGTGTTTTTGAGCAAGGCATACAACTTCCTACCAGTCGAGGGGCTTCAGCTCATAATTTCATCTGTAATGTTCCCTTATGCACACCAATGTATTAAAAGTGTCTGACAACATATTGTATTATTCAGTCATTCTACATACCACTTATCCTCACAAGGGTAGCGGGGGTGCTGGAGCCTATCCCATCTGACTTCAGGCTCCAGGCGGAGGATACCTTGAATTGGTGGCTAGCAAATCACAGGGTACAAAGAGACAAAGGAGAACCATTCACGCTCACACTCACAACTAGGGGCAATTTATAGTATTTAACCAGCCTACCCTGCATGTTTTGGGGGTTTGGGAGGAAACCGCAGTACCCGAAGAAAATCCAAGCCAGCCCGGGAGAGCATACAAATTCCACACAGGAAGAACCGAACCTGAAATCGAACCCTCGGTCTCAGAACTGTGATGGCGACAAGCGAACCACTCACTCACTCACTCTGCTGCACCACTAATAATGACCTTTATATTAAACATGTTTGTTCAATTTATATAGATATCCAAGGAGGGATTTGACATATGATAACTAGGAAATCAATGATTAAACACAGAAAAATGTCACTGCACATACAGTGTAGTCCGATACACAGGTATATTGCAATGAGTATTATTGATGTCACGAGGAAGAGCGGCCAGTCTAGGATACACGTATTTGATTAGTAAACAACAAAAATGGTATTGAAAAGATGTCTGCTTGCACTAAGAGCGGCAACTTCCTAAAAATGCAGACTTTCATGTTTTTTTCTACTATGCACAGTTTGAAAACAGTTTTTAAACATGTTTCTTTATGCTTATTTTTTCATTCTTTGTTCTGTTAAGCTATTTTTATTTGAAAATTCAGGTGGTATAGGTACGGTAGGTATACAAAATATTGCTATTGCATTTTAGGTACAAACTCATTCACCCTCAAATGGGCTTTAAGTTTTAACACGTTTTCCACATTGTCGCCAATATGCGCTGAAAACTTTCTTTGTCATCATGCCTCCTTTTTCTTCAGTGTAAGCTTAAAACAGAAGCACGTAGCCGGTTGGACAACGTAAAACCATGTCAAATGATCACCTAAACCAGTTTGCCCACCTTGAAAAGCTTTGCTTTGTTGTATCGCAATAAAAAAAATAAAAAACATCCATCTATCATGTTACCTTGTACTTTCTAGTGTGGCCAGATATGGACTAATACGTGCACAGGCCCCCTGGAGGATAGCCTATCCTCAGAGGACGTACAAGGGAGTGTGTGAAGGTGGCGGCAGGCTGTTGGAGCTGTTCTGGGTGTTGCGAGGAGGGGGGCCTTGGGGTGTGGAGGCAGCAGTTGGTGTGCAGAGACCAGAGGCTCAGACTAGCTAGTTAAGAGCTTCTCTCTCCTATCCTCCATCTGCCAGGGACTGGGGTTGTGATTTGAGCTCCAGCAGAGCAGAGCAGGGAGGAGATCGAAGGAGGGTTGGTGGGGGGTAGGGGAAGAAGGAAGAGACAGAAAAAAAGAGAAAGTACGAAAACATGGGGAAAGTGAGGAATAGAAAGAAGGAAGGCTTGGAATGAAAGACAGGATGCAAGATCCCTGAAATATCCATTTAAAGAATCGTCCATAGACAACCATGAGGCAGGGTTTAAAATAGTTTTATGTCAAATATAAATAAGATGGCAATAATGCATAAAACCCAAGTTTTGTGCTACCTTATAGTATACCATAGTTCAGATTTTCCATGAGTTCCAAAACAGATCACTTTGATTTGAAATTTTTCATTTTTTTATCTAATTATTTGAATTTTCAGGAAAAAAAACATGTATTTTATCGTTATTATTCTCACAATTTAGTAGAAATGGAATCATGGATTCAAGCCTCGGGAACCATATGTGGCTCTTTTGATGGGTGTATATGGCTCTCTGCCTTTTTAAATCATAATTTTTCTTCATTCGACTCTTCTGCATGCAATCTCTCATTGATACTCATTGATTAGCAACAGTGAAATAATGTTCTCAAAAGAATTCACTTTCTTTTTTACTTTCAAAGTGGTAAAATGAATAATAAATGCTCACATTTTCATGTATTTTTACTTTTAAATTCTCAGTATGGCTCTCAAGAAAAAATGTTTGAAAATATGAATTGTTTATGGCTCTCTTTGTCAAAAAGGATCCCGACCCCTGGATTAGGGCCTTTATTGAGGCCTGTCTCAAAATTTCAATGAATTAATCCACAGCATAGTTTTCCCAGTCCAAATAGTTTACATATCTATCACCATCAATTTAGTCCAAAAACCAGTTAATTACTATATGTGAATACAAAATGTATTCTACGCCTATAAGAATCAAGTCTGCTTTGTTTGTAAATATTTCCAGGATGTCTCACCCTCCTCCCCACACCCTGGGCAAGGCACATGTGACTGGGATGCAGCTTTACAGCACTTCACTCCTCCCTCTGATCCTCCTCCTGAAAACCCCAGCAGCAGCAACAGCAGCACCCGCCTCCCTTCCCCTCTCCTCTCCCTCATTCTGTCAGCTTCCCAGACGTGGCTCCTCGCTTCCACATCTCATCCTGGGAGAAGCTTCCCGCCTCCTCGGCCATGCTTTGGGGAGGCGCCGACACCGAGTGTCACTTGAGGTGACCCAGAAATGATAACGCCAGATCGACCCCGGATACGTGCTATGATAACCACTGAGCTTCACGGCGTAGACAGACAGACAGGCATCCCTGTCGTCTGAGGTAGTCCGGACCATCATGCTCAGGAACCGCGGCATGCACATTACAGTATACACTGAAATGGTTCTCATTGCCCTTGCATTATTGATGAGATACTACATACCAAGCAGAAGGAGCCAAGTGACTGTATAGCAGCATGGCACATGTTCATTTATATAAGCAGAAGAGGTGTAATTAATTGTCACCCATTGCTGGCAGCACAAGTGTTCACCTAGACAATATTCTATTCACTCCTTGTCAATTGAAATCACTCCACCCACACCTCCTGCAGGTGTGATCATGCCCGCAGGATGGCTCCTTGTGTCATCTTAACAGTTCAATTCAGGTGCAGACTATGCGTGTTTTGAAGCTCCGTGTTATTTTATGACCATCGGGAGCAGAGTTTTATGGCCCGCTTTTGAACGTTACGCAGACGTTCGGGGACATGAATATTCAGAGGCAAATGTGAAGGGAGATTTCATTGGTGGTTGTTGAGGAAATATATTGTCTCGTTAGGGAAATGACTTCAAAACAATATTCAATATTCAGCAAACCAAAGGCGAGATATTATCAAACAGTGTTGAATGTTTTACCTATTTTCATTTATTCATTAGCCATTTAGAAAGGCAAATATAACCAATCTGCCATAGAGCATATGTAAGTGTTTTCTAGATTAATCATTGTTACAATTGTTCATGCTTGTTGTGCAATAACCATAATTTTTAAGAGAATACATGAAATAATGATGAATTACAAGTAAGTACGGCATTCTTACATGTTTATTTTTGTTGGGATTTGAAGTAAAAGTGACTTTTGTAAGTATTTTTTGGGATGGTTTCATTATTATTTATTTGGGTCAATTTTAAAGCAGTTGTATAGATTAAAAGTGATGCCAATATTATACATTTTTAAGTAATGAATCTCATTCAGAAAATGTGTGCTTCATTGAGAATGCTTTGCTCTTATGATTAATAACGGTAAAGATAAATGAATGTAAGCTCCTAAAACGTGTTGTAAATCTTTGTATGGATGCTCATTGCTTGCCATAAGGCGGTAAGCGATACCGGATAGTGTTATTAGCCCTATTTAATTGGTGGCGACATCAGCCATCAGAAGCTCCACGCGTGCAGAGAAGGCCATTGGCTTGCACTTTTCGGTTCAGTCATGTGTGCGCCGTGTTGTGTCTTGTGGATGCCGGAGGAATATTTAAATGACTTGTGTTTTAATTGAGGCTGGAAGTGGAGCCACGGCTCACAAACGTGGAACAGCCCCCATCTACCGGCAGGCAATCGGCCCCTCTCTCTCTTTCTCAGTTTCTCTCTCTCTTTCTCTCTCTTTCTCTGTTCCTCTCTCTCTTTCTCTCTCTTTCTCTGTTCCTCTCTCTCTTAATCTCTTTCTTCATCACTCCCTCTTTCTCCCTTCTCTGTTTATCTTTCTCTATTTCTCTCTTTCTCTCTTTCTATTTCTCTCTCTCTTTTTCTCTCTCACTTTCTCTCTTTCTCTTTTTCGCTGTCTCTTTCTCTCTTTTTCTCTGTCTCTTTCTCTCTGTTTCTCTGTTTCTCTCTCATTTTCTCTGTTTCTCTCTGTTTCTCTCTTTCTCTCTGTTTCTCAGTTTCTCTCTGTTTCTCTCTTTCTCTCTATTTCTCTCTTTCTCTCTGTTTCTCTTTCTCTCTGTTTCTCTGTCTCTCTCTGTTTCTCTCTGTTTCTCTCGTCTCTCGTCTCTCGTCTCTCGTCTCTCTCTCTCTCTCTCTCTCTCTCTCTCTCTCTCTCTCTCTCTCTCACACTCTCTCTCTGTCCCACTCTCTCTCCCTCTCTCTCTCTCCCCCTCTCCCTCTCTCTCCACTGTCGTTCTCAACTGCGCCGCACAGTCCGGAGCATCTCCTCTGCATTGTTTCCATCGAACCCGGAGATTTACAGGTAAGGACCTGACTTTGACCGGACTTCTCAGGGCTTTGAAGGCAAGGGTTAATGCCAAGTATATGACACATCCTGCTTAAAAGCACTCGTCTGGTGATGTATTCATTTGATGTTTCATTCTTTGGAAATAAACTATTATTTCATTTGTTGTGATATAATTCATTTGTATTTTCTATTACAAAATACAAAGATGATTACGTCCAAAATGTCTTTTATCAAATCAATTTGATTTTTTTTAAATCAATAAAACAAAATACACTACTTGCATGGAAAAAAAAACGTTTTTTAATTTTTCTACTTTATGTTTTTTAAACCAAATGAAAACAAATAATAGCGTTTTACGAATTTAAATGACCCAATCTCATCATTTTTTTCGAGTAAATAACACATTTCAGGTTTACAGTTAGCCAAATGAGTGTTTTGGAGTGTAGATTATTGTTTTTTTGGTTAAAATATCACAATTATTCATGCAAATCCACAAACGACACCAGTCCCTGTGTGCGAGTGCCTGCATGCATGCATGCTCACTGACACATCGCTAAATCTTTCTCAGTCAAATCAAATGTTACCGCTGTAGGCTACGGGTCAGTGCAATTCTCCTTTTATCGACATTTCCAGTCGTCACAAATGTCTCCATAAAATCATCGTGAACGTGGATGACTTCAACTTCTTTCATTTTATTGTAGTGAATAAAAAGACAGACATGTACATGCCTCGTCGCCCACTTATTCTTATTACCTGCCGGAGCATTATCCAGGTTAGAAATAAATGTGATTTTTTTATTTTTTATTTTAATCTCCATTTATCTTTTTTGGGTTGACAGTGTGCAAACTAACTGTCATGCAATCCTGGGACAAAAGTCATTCATGGGGCCTCCAATCAAAAAGAACACAATTTAATGGTAGTTGTGTGTGTGTGTGTGTGTGTGTGTGTGTGTGTGTGTGTGTGTGTGTGTGTGTGTGTGTGTGTGTGTGTGTGTGTGTGTGTGTGTGTGTGTGTGTGTGTGTGTGTGTGTGTGTGTGTGTGTGTAGGAGTGTGTGTGTGTGTGTGTGTAGGAGTGTGTGTGTGTTTGAGTGTGACACACCTTCAAGTGGTTTATTTAAATAGAAAATAATAATAAAGAAAATTTAGCCCATTTAAAAAACAGCATGTTATTTTGGATTGTAGTAATATGCATTACCTATTACCCACCCAAACTATATGGGTGGCATCTGAATGACGTGGCTCATATTAAATCAATAATAAACGATATTTCTATAGAAAAGTTATAGCCGGCAGGTTTTACCCCACTGCTTCTCTTATGATGTAATACTTTTAATTTCTGCCGTACACAAAACACTCGTCAGGCCTGCAAGATATGTACTATAGCAAAAAAAAAGGTACTGCATTGCCCAATTCTCTAAGAAGATAATAAAAATGTATGTGTAATCACCAAAGATAATTGAGGTATAATAATAAAATGTAAAAACAGAAGCAACTTGGAGTGGCAATGTGATTCTAATGGGATGCAACAGTGTTATTTTTTCTAATTGTTTAATCGAATCAAGCCACGCCCACTACACGTGTGCGCACTGAAAACAAACAAACATTTGATTGGTCTGTCTGATGAATTATTTTACTGATAGTAATAATGATGATAATAATAATAATAACAACAACCGTAAAATATGTATCTATATGTTTTACATGCAATTTAAACCTTTTTTTGAGAATTTTAGAGAGAAAAAAACTTGATGAAACCAACTAGCATTGGTATCTAAAAGTGACAAAAACAATATAATAGTGTAAAGTGAAGCCGTGTGGAGACGAATGATCCAAGGCATGAAAAATACTTCTTTGTTGGGCAATGGGAATGAATGGAGAGAGAAAGGGAGACAGGGAGAGAGGTGGGAGAGGGAGAGAGAGGGGAGAGTTAGAGTTAGAGAGAGAAAGAGAGAGATGGGGAACTCCTCCTACCAAATTATTCAGACTGGGCAGGCTTTGCTCTCTTCACAAATAGGACACGGTGCTCAAATGCAGGCAGTTCCAATCTGACCTCCAAACACCAAGGAGCCCTTACTGGGAACTTTGGAATTGGGGGTGGAAAAAAAGAGAGAGAGAGAAGAAGAAGAAGAAACAATCCAAAGCTTGTGTCATTATTTTTGACCACACTGCAGCCACTCCCTCCTTCCCTCCACCCATTTGGACTATATGTACATATATATTTTTTTCAATCTGGATGAGAGACATTCTAGGGGGGGCAAGCTTCATTACCGTCCCACTCATGCTGCTGCTGCTGTGTAGTTTTCCCACAGTTTGTTTTCCTTCTGTGCTTCCAGTAGTTGCTTTTGCACGCAAGAGGTGACTTGACTCCCCGATTTTTGGATGTGCTGAGCTGAGTTGAGCCAGCAGCACCCCAGTCGGCGTCCACGGTATATGGAAGTGGTGGGCTGCAAGGCAGGAGCAGCCCCTTGCACCTTGCGCCCAGGACCGGGAGCCATGCTTTTCCACGGGATCTCCGGGGACCACATCCAAGGCATCATGGAGGAGATGGAGAGAAGGTCCAAGTCGGAGTCTCGACTGGCCAAGAGCATGCAGATCAATGGCAGAGAAACGGTGAGACCAGGGTCTTACAATTCATTTTTTTTAAATCTATTTTTATTTTTTAAACTCACTCTGTGAAGAAATAAATGCACATGAGTGACATCCCACCTAAAAAAGTAGTTTATATTTTGATTGGGCACAGCACATATTAATGAATATATCCATATTCATGTTAATGGACATATATATGCAAATATTCAAGAGCCATTTTGGTTGGTCATCATTACAAACAACCCAAAAGCTTTTACAGTATTCGGTATCACGTGGAGGAAAGTGCAAAATTGTTGTCATAATTTGAAAGTAAGTTTAATATTGTATTGGGTGTTAATGTTAGTGCAGGCACTGTCACATTTGCCACAAATATTTATGTATGTAAAAAAACTAATGGTATTTGTATTGGATTGCACACGAAATATTGTTAATAATTGTTGTAATACAGTTATTTGTGCAGTTCGTGGTTAAGCTTAAAAATGTATTATACTTGTATGATGACAATAAAAGCATCCAATTCAATTCAATTCAAAATACATTGCTCAACGCCATGACATTTATTTATTTTTGTGCGTCCACAAATTAGAATATATTTGTTTTGATACTGTCCTGTAAAAATTATATTTTATATTACGGGATCTGCCTTTTCCACCAAGGCCAGATGAATTGACGAATTATGTTTAGCAAGTATTTAAAAGGGGAAATAATGACATAATATTACTTAAGTTCAAAGAGGCGTTTTGGTGTTATTGTTAATGTGGGAAAATGGAGTTTCCCTACCAAGGTGTATTAAAGGGTTTTGTTGTTGTGTTCAGACCATGCCCTCCATGAGCCCGGAGAAGCCTGCTCTTTGCGCCGGCTGCGGGGGCAAAATCTCGGACAGATACTACCTCCTGGCCGTGGACAAGCAGTGGCATCTGCGCTGTCTCAAATGCTGTGAATGTAAATTAGCGTTGGAGTCGGAACTAACGTGTTTCGCTAAAGATGGCAGCATCTACTGCAAAGAAGATTACTACAGGTAAGATGTACACAAACAACTTGTATTCGTCATTCTAATGTGTTTTCGACAGTAACAAAAAAACTCCATGAAGATTAATTATTATTTTTTATTTTTATTCCGGGTGATAATTCTGTCTTTGTGTGTCCTTCTAATTTGAATTACGTTTAAATGAAGATAGTGGTAACATATTTACTAAATACTTGATGAAATCGTCATTTGTTCAGCTGTAAAAGGAGTGGAAACAAATACTGCATGTTGCTGATAGTCATTTTTTTGCCAGTAAAAAAATAATAAAATAGAAAAGTAAAATATAGACTGTATCCCTTTGATTCGCCATTGTTTTTGTTTGTTTGTTTTTGCCAAGTAATTAGCATTGATGGCCAGCTCATGTGCAGTGTGAATTAATTAGCTCTAATTTAACAAGTAGAAACTATATTATTTTTAAGTACATATAATATTAATTTGTGTTAGGCTACAAAAGTAATTTAAAAAAAAATACATTGACGAGGGTGTTACATGTCAGCCCATGCTGTTGTGATGTTAAAGCTCTAGTTGGAAATTTTATTAAAATTACTTTACTCCCTCGGTTTTTAAGACCCTATGGAATGTTTTTTTTATTTTTATTATTATTTACAAAAGCAAAAATAGGATGTGTGTGTGTGTTATTTTATGAGTTCTCACCGTGAGCGAGTCTCTGACAATGCGTCTGTTCCAGAAGGTTCTCGGTGCAGAGGTGCGCGCGCTGCCACCTGGGCATTTCCGCCTCGGAGATGGTGATGCGCGCGCGAGACTCCGTGTACCACCTCAGCTGCTTCACCTGTACATCTTGCAACAAGACCCTCACCACGGGCGACCATTTTGGTATGAAGGACAGCCTCGTCTACTGCCGCCTTCACTTCGAGAGCCTGGTGCAGGGCGCCGACTACCACCCGCAGCTCAACTTTGCGGAGCTGGCTGCCAAAGGCGGCGGTCCCGGCGGCCCAGGCGGCCCCGGCGGCCCTGGCCTCGGCCTGCCCTACTTCAATGGCACCGGTGCGGCTCAGAAGGGACGACCGAGGAAGCGCAAGAGCCCCGCCATGGGCCTGGACTTACCCAGCTATAACACAGGTAACGCAGTACAACGCACTACCAAACAGAAGCTGTGTTTCCAAAACTTTAAATAGCACAGGCATCTTAAACTTAAAAAAAAAACAATGACAAAAGCCAAAAGAAGTGAATATACTACAGAAGGTTTAATTGCAATTGAATGGAAGAGCAGTCAATTGATGGCATTACATCAGTTATGTATTAGGGAAATATACACGTCATTTTTGGTTGAATTAAATTCAATTCAAGTAAATCAATTTGGTCTGACAATGTAAGTAAATGCACTTGTAATAATAAATACAATGTATCACGATTGCCCTAAACACAGCATGACAAAACTTAAATCAATTTGTTTGGAGCAAAAGCAAATTTCTAAATGCATGCCAATCCACACCACCTCCATAATTCCACAAAAATCGGGATTAATGTGCTCATCGTCACTTTAATTGTCTTATGTCTCAATAAATATTGTATCATATAGATATAGCAGGAAAAAGTGGATTTTAATCAACGACTAATCTCTAATCTCTCCTGACAGAAACAAAGGACGAAATAATTGAATTAGATCAATGCTTTCCAATCTTAATAAAGTCAATTAGGGTCAATATAAAGAAATATAACATCATACACACACAGAAATGTCTCCCAAAAAATGTATAAAGAGCATTTAAAATGTCTGACTTCCAATATAAGTCAGGGACATAGAAAATGGTGAACACCATTTGTAGTCAATTCTGCTTTATTGGAAAAATGTAAGTGAAATTATTATTATTAACTTTATGCATCATAACTGGTGATCTATACACATATATACATACATAATTTTTATTATAATCTGACTGGCCAAAATATAATAATTAGATTCATTTTTTTCAGAGTTTACGGAAAGTATTTAAATATTCTCCCTGATATTCTACATGGCTGCCATTGATAGACAAACAACAAATATTCTATTTGCCCAATTTCATGCATGCGACTCACCTGATGATCTCTCACGCTAAGTGGTTGGCAGGCACCGAATAAAATGATTAGTCGAAATATTAATTTATGTAAGGACTGCATGTCTGGATGAAATGCATCTGCCCTCGGGGTAAACGACGCTCTGCCTGGAGTATAATAATTAATTTTACTGTCAGGCGTTCATTTTCACATCTATGTATAGCCCACATGGAAACATTTCTAGTGTTATTTGGTGAAAGGTTTTTTTTTTTTTAGTGCGCATGTTTTGGTGGCTGTCAAAAAGTCGACCGTGGAGCTTCGGTGAGGAGAATTTTCCCGTGTAAAAAATAAATAATAAATAAATAAAATCTCTTGTCCTTGCTCCGGGTGGCCGGCAGCCTGCAGTGTCCCAATTTTTTCCGTGTCTGTCCGCGAATTAGTGCGCGCTTGATAAACTAGTTATTGTGCGACGGCCGAATAGGGGGAGGAGGGGGAGTCGGGTGGGAGAAGGGTAATCTGCGTGTTAATTGTTCTCGGTTAATTGGAAGCGACGTTGGAATCCCGGGCCTCCAGGCCGCTGTTCTCAGGCCACCGACCACTGCTCCATTCACCAACATCACCCAGAAAACACGAGACCATTTCCCCCATATCACCCCCATTTAAAAAGCGTAATTTCTCATGGAACACTTGGATGACATTTCCTTTATTATTTTTTTTTAAAGTGCTTGATTCCATAATGATTCAAAATAAAGCAGATTGACTACAATTCCACACTGTCAAAAATCCCTTGAAACTATCAAAAGTGACTATTAAATCAAGAATAAATAATAGCAATAGATTATATCAATTTGAATGTGCAAAAAAAACTCAACAACAAACAAACCACAAACTAACCTTTTAACACCATTTTCATTGTAGTACCCCCAAAATGTTGTTGTTAATATCCATCACTCTGTGCACATCTAATACTTGCTACAAATAGAATCGGATTCAGTTGTTGTTTTGATGTTATTTGTCTCAAGTGAGCCTTTCGTTGCTTGTTTTGAACACACAGAGAGCTGAGTGGGTCTACTGAGTATTGTTTTTCCACACCTCTCCATTAGGTTACGTCTTCTTTGGCTACAGAGACCCCTAGTGGGGAACTGTATCACACAGTGTGTGGGTGTTTGTGTGTGTGTGTGTGTGTGTAAGTGTGTGTGTGTGTGTAAGTGTGTGTGTGTGTGGGTGTTTGTGTGTGGGACTGTGAGTGTGTGTGTGTGTGTGTGTGTGTGTGAGAGAGAGAGTGTAGGTGTGTATGTAGGTGTGTGTATGTGTGTGTGTGTGTGTGTGTGTGTGTGTGTGTGTGTGTGTGTGTGTGTGTGTGTGAGAGAGTGTAGGTGTGTATGTAGGTGTGTGTGTGTGTGTGTGTGTGTGCGTGGTTGGGTAGGTGGGTGTAGGTGGGTGAGTGGGCGTGGGTCGGTGTATGTGTGTTTGTGTGTGTGTGCGTGGTTGGGTAGGTGGGTGTAGGTGGGTGAGTGGGCGTGGGTCGGTGTATGTGTGTTTGTGTGTGTGTGCGTGGTTGGGTAGGTGGGTGTAGGTGGGTGAGTGGGCGTGGGTCGGTGTATGTGTGTTTGTGTGTGTGTGTGTGTGTGTGTGTGTGTGTGTGCGTGCGTGGGTGGGTGTGGGTGTGTGTCAAATGCCAGTAAATACCTTTTCCTGCTTAGAAAAGGTGCCAAAGTATAGTTTATTCTGATCATCTGACATCACTATCCATTACATACTTGTACTTGAATTTATAATTCAATCGTAATATCTAGGAGAAAGACTTATGCACAAAAAGCCAAAAAAAATATGTTGTAGTTACACAGTAGTGTATGTGGCCATCAATGTTTTCAGTGCAATGCATGCCTGCTTTCTGTGAATGCTAATCTGTATAAATTATTGCATCAGATGAAAATTATCATGAATTCATGATGTGTTATTATTGGTTGTGAATGTGTGTTTTGAATGGTGGGCCATGCATGCATTTAGTTCAATTGAATGTGTATGTTTGATGCTTGAAAGTGTCATTAAAACTGAAGTTAATCCAGTTCAGTAAAATTAAGACTTGATACAGGGTGGCTCAAATACATGACATAATTCAAATTGTAGCTAGTTGAATCATTTCTGTAGTGTAGTTGTCTTACAGTCAAGAAATAAATAGACTTTGTGTATGTATGTAGTGCGTCTGAAAAAATACATTTCGGTTCAACAGTTTAAAAACCGAGACATTTATTTAATTTGATCTGAATTTTAAAGCACAAATTTTCACCCCATGTGAAAAAATAAATAATAAGAAGTTTTGTTAGTAGTAAAAGTGCTAAGAGTTTATAAACCTCTCATTCAAAATTGAAAAGATTGGAATGATGTTTTTGGTTCACATTTATGAAACAAATGGCGAAAATAAAAAGACTTGACAGAAGGCCAATAACTTGCTAAATTTGGTTATTTTTTTAAATTGTTTGTTTGATCACATTTTAATTCATTGTTGTGCTGGTGTGTGTAGTAAATCTATAGAAAAATATTATATTCGATTTATAATTTTACCATGAAATGAATGATATTTTCCCACAATGTCCTTATTTATTGACCCATATAATAATGAACTTTTTTTAAAATTTAAAAATACCAAGCAGAAAAAATCCATGACTCCATTTTCATAAAAGTTACCAAGAACAGATTTTATCATAAAGTAATTTTTAACTTCATTTATAACTTACTAAAAAACAATATCTGTACCAAAGTCCTGCAGAGTGCAATAAATGAATTTAACATTCTGCAAAAACCTCTTGTAAGAAATTAAAAACAACATTCTACACTTTCTTCTGCATCCAGGCTGCAACGAGAACGACGCGGACCACTTGGACCGGGATCAGCAGGCCTATGCGCCAACTCAGAAGACCAAACGCATGCGGACCTCCTTCAAGCACCACCAGCTGCGGACAATGAAATCCTACTTTGCCATCAACCACAACCCGGACGCCAAGGACCTCAAGCAGCTGGCCCAGAAGACGGGCTTGACCAAAAGAGTTCTGCAGGTGAGCACACGTTCTTTTACTCTTGAGTGTTTCTGTACCCACGTTTTTAGGCCATAAAACCCACCCCTTCCCACACATTTCTTTCATTTGGTTTGTTTGAATCTATAGCTATCATAGATGTAGTGATTTTAGATGGGTGTTTTTGGTTGTAATTTGATGGATGCTTGAATTCTGTCATTTTTTGAGGCAGAAAAGGAGTTGATTAGCATTTGATTTTTAAAGAAGAGTGCACATTTTCTTTTAATTCTTAAAGATAATCATTCCTTTTTCATATATGTTGTGAGCTGAGGAGCTGACATATAGTTGTCTGCCGCCTTGAACTCCCCTAAATCGTTTGTCAATCCATGTTGATCTCCAAGTCTAGTTGTGTGCTGTATTATCTTGAAAAGCAGTCAAACGAAAACATTTCAAGTAAAAGCCACACTGGCATTGGTTTGCAGGTTTGGTTCCAAAACGCGAGAGCCAAATTCAGAAGGAACGTTTTACGACAAGAGAACGGAGGTGTTGATAAGGCTGATGGCACCTCGCTCCCTCCGCCCTCGTCCGACAGTGGGGCCCTGACCCCCCCCTCCAGCGCAGCCACACTAACAGACCTGACAAACCCCTCGATTACCGTAGTGACGTCGGTCACCTCTAGTTTGGACAGCCACGATTCGGGAAGCCCTTCACAAACTACCTTGACGAACCTTTTCTAACAAACTAGTAGATTTCTTCATTTTTTTTCCCCCTTAAATCATTATTTGCTCCGATTTTTTTTTGTTTCTTTTCTCACTTTGTTTTAATTGACCTTTAAATCAAGCAGAGATGGTTTCTCTCAAGAGAGAGTGTGCAAGAATAAGAAGAGCAGTGGCCAAGTCGAATTATTTTCAAATCAGTGTGTAGCATTTGACAGCCTCATGGCAGTGACTGACATTGGGAAATCATTGGGAAAAAAAAAAAAAAACAATAGCTAAAAAGCCTGGCACGTAATCAACCCGTCATTTGTACATTTGTATTTAATTATGGCAAATTGAGCCCTACCTTAATTGTATGCTTCCCATTCAAATGTTATTTCTGTTGTGAAATCACTTGGGAAGCTAATTTATTGTAGAATGTTCTGTATATGGGTAAACATCCAGAAAACAGTCTTTGAATTCTCTTTTTGAATGTCTACTGTCTGTATGGCAGTTGAATTAGACAAAAAAAACTCACGGCGGAAACCACCACAATTTTTTCAAGGAATAACAGTGGTAATAATAATAATAATAATAATGTAATTGTCTAATTGTTGGACAGCAAATTTGGATTGGAGAGCAGTTTTCTGGCCTCCGTTAGAATTAACCGTCACTTCATGTTAGCGCGCTGTGTGAATTGCAGTAAAATTGATCCCAGAAAACCTATGGAGTCAATTGCACAAAGCCCCGCCCCTAAAAGTGCATTATTGTTTTATCATGTTGCTCAGGGTGATTTTTATTTTTTAAATGAGAAAGGGAGTGTAGAATAAAGATGAAGACTGGATTTGTAGAGCTGGCGTTGGGGGGGATGAAAAATGACCTTAAATGAGTGGAATGATTCCATGTTATTTCCTGACATTGACTTTCTCAAATGCCACTTGCCACTGATCAGACCAAAAAAATAAATTAAAAAAAAAAGATGTTTCTTCTGGCTGAAAGGGAGTAACGGGGGCGATAAAGAAGAGTGCAAGCTAGAGCTAGTGAAAGAAAGAGGAGCAGTAGACACATTTTCATTGTGCGTGTTCTAATTTGTTCTCTAGCAGAACAAAGTGGTACTCCAAGTCTACTTGATGAAGTAGATGCCTAACTCAGTTCTACTCCATGTGCCTTATGCGATAACTTGGGAGAAAAAGGTTGTGAAATTCAGGATTCTCTATGTTCTTTGTTAACTGATTCACACCCTTTGAACGCCTCACTAGTTTTGTACTGTTTTTTGCATCTTATTTTCAAAGATCTTTTTATGGTGTATCTTGTTTTTGGAAAAAGAAAAAAGAAAGGGGAGGGAGGGGGAGCGATGTCATAGAAAGCATTTGTGCACTCTTTCAGATATAGTTCCAAGAACCTTATATATTGATCTTCGTGTTAATAGTTGAGTACAGTAAGTGTTCTATCAAGATTGTCCATGTTTTCCTGTTTCTTGATAAAGATGGTGTATAGAAACTATTTCCCCTTAAATATTTATGGACCAAACGGTTGTGATATATCTTATTAAATTTGTGTGAATAAAAACAATACTTTGCTTTAAATGGCTTTTTTATTTTTCATTGCACTTGCCATTTTTTTGTGTTCTTTCTCGATCGAGTACAGTTTTTTTTGGTTTTGTTTGTCACATCAACAACCGCGAGAGCCGTCCGTCGCCTTACCGTCCGTCGTTCCTCATTTTTGCTCCCATTTTAAGTTTTCTTTCCTCTCTTATGATGTTTATGGTTTTTGACGTAATGCCCCACAGATTTGCATCTAAACCCTGCAGTCCAAAAAATTTGAAATTTGCTTTTTAATGCATGATTATGGCTGTAGAATTTGAATTGGCAGAATGCTGCAACGCGCATCTTTACATATGTATAACATGGTAAACCTAAAATGAAATCAAAATCAATGCAGACCTCGTAAAGCCAGGTTGCTCTGTAGTTAATATATTCTTACTCTATCATTTCTTTCAGGGAGAACAAATCTTGGGGCATTACAGCCATACATCCCGACGTTTGAAAATTCCCTAAAGTATAAACAGAAGGGGGAAAACTTTGATGGCAGTTCCTCACCATTGAAGACAAAGACAATTTTAGGATAAGATGATATAGCCTATCTAGATACAATACTCCGTTGCAAGTGAACAGCAGATGTTGCTGGCCACACAAAAAAAATGTCTTGTTTCAATCCATCAAGCAAGGAGACTGACTACACCATGTATAAAACCACTGAATGTTTGTAACCGAATGACTCGTGCAAATCCATGACAATAAAATGTATTGTGACCTTGTGGGAAAAAACAACAACAACTAAACTTGGACAACTCCACAGTGGCCACAGCACATGGAAACATATATATATAAATACATGTGTATATATATATATATATATATATATATATATATATATATATATATATATATATATATATATATATATATATATATATATATATATATATATATATATATATATATATATATATATATATATATATATATATATATATATATATATATATATATATATATATATATATATATATATATATATATATATATATATATATATATATATATATATATATATATATATATATATATATATATATATATATATATATATATATATATATATATATATATATACACATGTATTTATATATATATATATATATATATATATATATATATATATATATATATATATATATATATATATATATATATATATATATATATATATATATATATATATATATATATATATATATATACACATGTATTTATATATATATATATATATATATAATATATATATATATATATATATATATATATATATATATATATATATATATATATATATATATATATATATATATATATATATATATATATATATATATATATATATATATATATATATATATATATATATATATATATATATATATATATATACACATATATATACATACAGTCCTTCTACAGTACATTCAGGTTTTCCTTGTTGTTGGAAAAGTCCTCTTTTTGCGGACAGACCCCTCAATAGTGGGCATCGACTGAGGGATGCCCGTCAAATTTGACGCGTGCGCTAAAATGACTGCTTTGCCATCTGTTTTTACTGAGGGGGGCCGGTTTGTAAACAAAACACAGAAAGATAAGATTCGTATCTTGCATGCATCTTAGCCTCATCTTGTTCATGTAATTCTTGAGATGTATATACCGTTTCCTTTGAGTCACCCGTGTGATTGATGGTCAGTTGAAAAAATAAAAATCCTCAGCCTGACACACGTTTCAAACAAGAGCCTTAATCTTATGAGGTTAAAACGTTGAAGGAACTTTCTACAACTCTCATTCCAGCCGTAGTTTCGTAGCCACAAACATTGAATGTGCAAGTAGAAAAAGGTGTATTGTGTTGGAAGAGCAAAATGAAGCAAAATAAAGAAACTGGAGCCACATGGGGATGAGTCAATGTTCAATTCTAACAATGCAGAAAACAGCCAACACATGACAATTTGTCCAACGAAGAAAGTAAACACACAACTACTTCTGGAATTGGCTTTGCCTTTGACTGATTTGAGGTCAGTTTGACGTTACAGGGAGCAGACAAACTCAACTCAAAGGAGTAAAAAAAAACATGTCAACACATCGCCGAGCTTGAGAATGAAAATTCTGGACAACATCACTGTGATGACAACAAGGTGAGGGATTTGCTACCAGCTTGTTGGTATCGAGGTTAGGGTTAGGGTTCGATTCCTGCTGGTGGCGGTATGATTATGTATGTGAATGATCGTCAGTTTCTGTGTGCCCTACGGCTAACTGGTGACCAGTCTAGTGTGGAGGCTGCCCTTCACCCCAAAGTCACCTGGGATCCGCTCCAGCAACCCTTACAGAAGATGAATAAAAAGATTCAAACAAAACTTCTGGCATCAAACAAAACTTTGAAAGTTCAAATCAGAAGAATATTGGACTTTAATCAAACTTATGAGCCATATGAGAATAACACGCAACACTTACAATTCCCTTTTTTTTACATTCTCGCTGCCCAGACTTTTGTTCTCCATGCCAAAATTACCCGCCAGTGTCTTTTTCTCTGGCAAAAATGATTTCTTTCTCACTCGTTGCCTCTCTTTTCTCATGCACTTCCAGTTTTAGCGTTTAGGATTTTTGACACAAATTTCCCAGGTGTATGGGAAGTGGCTTCTAATTGGTCAAATAGATTTCCCATGACCAAAGAAGCTATTACGGGTTTTATGCTCAAATTTATCGTATATTGACCTCCAAAATATTTAAATGTTCAGATTATTGTTTTAAAAGTAAACTGATTATCTTGGTTTTTTATGCTAAAAAAGATATAATCTTAGATCTGGGCTTCTAAATTTTTCTCCTCCTAGCAAAGGACAGCTAGTATTTGTAAAGGACTGGTTTGCACTTTGGAAAAAATAATTTAAATCATTTTAAATAACATTTCCCCCCATTTTATTTCATGCTTAAACTTTTCAGGTTACATTTGAATCTAAAACGCACGACATTTACATCATAAAATGGTATATATTTGGTGGCTTTGGTGCTTTTATGTTTTTGATATATTTATCAGAAAAAAGCTGTTATCACTTTCTGATTCCAAACCCAAAAATCTCCACTTTTTTTTACATTTACATATATTGTACATTATCTTTTTTTAAATTCAAGAAACAATGCCTATTTATTAGAATCCATGCAGACTTTTTTAGGAACATACTGATGTGCTAAACATTTTTCAGCATACATCTCTCTGTCTCATCGGCTTTGTGTGAGATTTGTCATCTGAGCAGTGACTGTTCACAGGCAACTATAAAAAAAAGTATTTATAACATGTTAGGAAGGAAGTGACTCGTTTAATAGCTTTAACATTGCATAGAAGGCAGCAGAGGCGATAAGATTGAAAAAATGGGGCGACAAAGAGAAAAAAGTGTTGTCTTAGTCTCACACAAACACACACAAACACACCTACATAGAGTCACACAGTACATGACCCGACATTAGAGAGGCCCGGTGACAAGTGTGGAATGATGACTGAGGTGCAGGTCACACATGGAGTTTACATGTTGCTCTGATAGTGCTGTTGTTTTTGTCACCGTCTTGTCATGGGCATGCACATATGTGTGTGTGTATCACTGTACTGTGTGTGTGTATATAATTTCCTGCCAGTTCTACCTCACTTGCCTCTCGTCATTGCTAAACATCTATTTAACCTCTCCTCACACACACGCTGACATAAGCTCGCACCGACATACACGTCAAAAGGGTGACCATGTGAGAGAGACACACTAAGGCCTCCCCGCCGGTTAAAGCAAAACAGGTGGAGGCATTTCCTGGGTTTATGCCAAGATAAAGGCAGCACTAACAAATTCGCACACACACACACAAATGAAAGGTTGAAAAACATATTTTTGGAGTGATGCAATATGCCAGTTTTGTCCTTCACTTTATTACAAACCATCTCTCCCATGTGCTCATTTGCACATGGCTCTCCGCACACCACCAATCGTCTATTTCTCTGTTTTGCTGTTATTCTATATTTAAACTTATTCATCATGTAAGGCTTCACATCGAGGCAACCTTGAAAATGCTGCGATCAAGGCCCATAACAACGGGCTGCCGTTGTGCTTTGAAGACAAAACAACATTAATTAGCCAATAAAATGGAAATGTGAAGCTGCCTCCAAACGTGAAGACGCAGTCAACATTTCTCTCCTCCAGGTAGCAGTTGCTCTACGTGCACATGAAGGGGAAAGCGGTGTGCATTGATACGGCGCGTGTCAGCTCGTGACAGGTCAGCTTTGTAGCGCTCTAGTGTAACCTCTCAGTTCCTGCTGAAGCTTCAGGATGCTCGCAGCTCCTCTCCTCCATCTGCCGCTCTCTATGAAGCGTGCACCTGATCACAGCGGCTCTGACGGCTGCTTCTGTCTCAACCGTGCCGCAGTCTTGCCTCACCCCTGAGCCATATCAACAACACAAGGCGAGACATGACTGAAAACATCAACATGCCTTCAAGTGGTAAAAATGTGCAAAAAAAAAAAAATATATTCATATTGTTTCTCTGTCACCCTTAACTTAATTTGTCTTAACCTTATTTTATCAACAGTATACAGTAGGATACACTACAAATGTAGTTCGGCATTAAAAAAAAAACGAGATTCCGACTTGCCTGTGACTAAATGATACATTTTTACTCTTAAAATGTTAAGTCAGGGACCATTGTGCTGCAGGTAAAAAATAAAAAAAAAATAAAAAAGAAGAAGCCTGGAGCGTTGCATGTTTTTGTTCATAAATTTGTTCAGCGGCTCCTAGTTATTTTTAGCATCTAATTGCTATTCCCTTGCAGCAGCCATTCGTTCCAACCCTTATTGAACCGAGGAACATATTTTCCATTAGAAAAAAACTCACATGTCACACCACTGACAAAAATGTTTTGAAAATGATATACTGTATCCTAAAATAATTATAATCTTGTCTCAATTTACTCACAAATTCACCTATTCTGCTTGAAAAATGGAGCTTGTTTGGTTGAACATGGGGATTTCTTATATGAATGGCAACCGGTAGCTGCATAGGGTAATTCTTCTTCCATATAGTATAACAGAATTTAATTACTCTGTCTGTGACTGGGTAGTCCGGGGGCTGATTGTTTAGCATGTCGACGTCACATATCTGGGTTCAAATCCAGGTCATTCCACCTTTGCGGAGTTTGCATGTTCTTCCCGGGCCTGTGCGGGTTTATTTTGGGTAATAGGGTTCCCTCCCACATTCCAAAGACATGCATGGTAAGCTGATTGGACAAAATTGCCCCTAGGTGTGGATGTGAGTGTACATGGTTGTCCGTCTCTACGTGCCTTGCGATTGGCTGGCCATCAATTCAGGTGTACCTTGGCTGCTGCTTTGCTAACTCCAGCACCCTCGGGACCCTTGTGAGGATCAACATAACAGAAGATGATTGAATTGCTGGATAGCTTATCTCCTTAGGGGTCGCCATTGCAAACTTGTCGATCCACAGATTTAAATGCCCTTCCAGACAAGAATCGTACCGAGGCTACCACCACAATGGCAGCGGAGCGCTCAGACCACTCATCCATTACCCGGATTTAAATATACATACTAATACTTACAATTTTTACATTTACTGATAATTATTCTATTGCAAATCTTAATTGAAAAAGGGAACTAAGATACTAAGCAATTCTTGTAGCTCGATACATTTAAAGTTTTGCCTGAAATTCATGGGGTTATTTATTTTAAAGAAAGACATAGAACACCTATAAAATCAATTTTGCCACAAAACGATGTTTTCTCGAGTATGACAAGATGTGCAATTGTCCAAAATAGCAGCCAAATATTTTTGGAACGAAACCAACTGTGAAAAACCTCCATGAACAAGGTCTCAACTGGATCCATCACTGTTTGATTATAAGTCATATAAATTTGTAACGAATATATGGAACAATTAATCTAGCATGCAAGGTTAATGTCTCTCTCATTGAGAAGTGAAAAACACTAATCACTTTATTTGTAGAAAATTATTTGTAGTTTAATTTTCCCATCTTATTAAAAGAAGATGCTTACAGGACACCAAATCTCTCTTTTCTTTTGAGGACATTTCCGGATGGAATTCAACCATGTACATTTCCATTTGTAGAAAGGCTGGGGAATAAGTAATTCAGTTCATTGTATTAAATGTGAATTATGATGTCAATGTTACCGGGAAATGTTTAAAGTGCCTCCATTAAGTACTTCAACCGCTTCCTAATAGCCTGCAGGAAGAACCTTTTCTAAGCGGGTTACCTGCAAGCATCACTATAGGAAGTTTGACGGGGGAAAATAAAGCGAAACACACAAAAAATCCTCAATCAAAAGCAACTCCTTTCTGTTAAATAAACAATATCAGCAAAATAAATGCACAAAAAAAGTTTTCTTTTGTTTAAAAGCACCACAACAGGCAGACAGACCCTTTTTTTAAAACCATGGAAATTTGACGTGATTATTAAACAGGTTTTCACCAAACAAACGTGGCTGCACGTATGTTGAACTAGAGGATCTCTGGGTGCAGCTCCCCGAGCAGACTGACGCATTACTTCTCCTCCATCCATCTAATTATTCCCTCAGAAACCAGAAATTTGAAGATACAAAAGACCGTCCCTATCTGTCACCATACACCATTGATCTTATTGAGAGAAATTGTGGGTGTAGAGGAAACCCAATATAACTTGTGCCATTAAATTCCACACAGCATTATTCACATAGCGAATTGACAGATATCTGCGAGACATTTCTTTTAATCTTCAACTGTTGTTGAAGAAAAAGGAAGACGGAGGGTAGAGTGGGGGGCTGCTACACACTACCGGCATCTCTCGCTTTTCCATATTTGCGGTGAGGTTAACAAAAAAGCCCATTGAAGTATGAAGAAAAAAAACATCATCCTACGTAACTTGTTGATTATTAACAATGTGGATGGTAAGATTGAGGTGTTTTCAGTGGATCACGAGTATTTGGAATTTGTCAGTTTGAATGGAATGTGCACAGGACGTTATTATCAAAGATATGCAAGCTGATCAATTCCACATGCCAGTTTGAAATCTGCAGTGCAATTTTTGTCAATAATACGTGCGTCGGCCTCATAGCTCTGGGGTCCTGGGTTCAAATCCAGGTCACATCCACAGTGTGGAGTTTGTACGTTCTCCCCAGGCTTGCGTGGTTTCCTCCGGGTACTCCGGTTTCCTAACATACTTATGTCTAAAATGCCTTTCCTATATGTATCTTCATTCTCACCCTCTTCAAAATATGGGATAATAAAGTCCAATATTCCAAAAACATGCATGGTAGGCTGATTGAACACTCTAAATTGCCCTTAGGAATGAGTGTGTGCATTGTTTCCCATCTCCTTGTGCCCTGCGATTGGCTGGCGACCGAATCAGGGTGTCCCCCGCCGCTGCCCTGAAGTCAGCTGGGATAGTCTCCAGCACCCCCGTGACCCTAATGAAAATAAAGCATGTGTCTAATGCTATTTTGTAGCTGTGCCACTATTTTAAAATATGGTAGATAGCAAATATGAGTGCATGTAACTGTGTCTTTAAATCTATTTGGCTAAGCTCTGACGGTTAATCATTCCTGTTCAAGGTAAAATGGAACTTTGTTGCAAAAGTGTCAGTGGTGAAGGCTATTGGTGTTTCCCTTTAAAAAATGATGAAGAGAACAAGGACAGTCTCCTGATTGCAGCGTAGTATCACACAACAGAAAAGTGGCTTTAGGCAATCACTTTCAAAAAAAGAGTTAAGTGTCAAAAAATAATGTACACATAAAAATAAATAATTAAAAAATATATACATTTGTTATATTTATATATAAACGTATATATAAATATATATTTTTTGTTTTTTTTCAACCGTGTCAGCTTAATCACAATGTTGCAATATTGTGCACAATGCCCATTTTTGCTGCACAGTTTTTTGCACTTTATTTGTACACAGTTGGCAACTCTTAATTTCTTTGAACTTTTCAACATTTATTTATTTTGAGCATTTATTTTGAGCACGGTACAGAGTGGAAATGCAAATCGACTGCAGTGTGAAACTCCAAATTGCACAAAGCCCAAATAGCCGTAACTTTGAAGTTTTGGCAGGATGGGTTGACCTTTCTGGGTTAAGATTGAAAATCTTCTTCTACTTGTGGAGTTTTTTTTTTAAACTTGGGATTGTGTCGTTGAAAAGAGAGATAAGAAAGTAGACTGAGATCGTAAGACAGATTTCTGCAATGACACCAATTCTGGATTGGTATGTTGGAGTGAAGAAGCTGAAGCGAAAGGTGAAGCACTCTTTACTGGTTTTTATTGGTCGATCAATGATGCTACCCTCACCTTTGGCCACAAGTTGTGGGTTGTAACCGGAAGAAAAAGAAGACGGATGCAAGCAATCGAATTGGGTTTCCTCTTCCAGGTGTCTGGGCTCTCATTTAAGTTGACTTGAGTATTCATTCATGAGTAAAGGCCCTGCTCCTCAGAATTGAAAAGAGCCTGTTATGCGAGGGCTCTCGGATATCTGCTTGGGATGCCTCCTGGACATGCCCTTGGTAAGGGTGTTACAGGCACGTCCCACAGGAGGAACTAGAAAACTCTGAAGCGACTACTGGCTGGTTTCTGACCCGAGCCAAAGCGAAAGAAATGGATGGATGGATGAATTTACCAAGGTGAGTTGGATCAATATGCAACACTTTTGAGACCGCCAAGAGGAAGGTCGTAAAAACCTGCTCACTTTGCTCATGTTTCTCCTTGGGGACACTAACTAAAATTGCTTCTGCACTGTTATTTAAGGAAAGATCAGAATGAAATTTGGTAGGTATATTCGAGCTTTGTGGATGTATTGGATCTCAGTGCTTGATTTTACTGTTTTTGAAGGGGTTGATCAATATTATGCACATATGAAATTGGTATTTGCACAATAAAATTTGGTAGAAATATTCGGGACATGTATCTGAGTCGATCCTTGTAGCCGAATCTTTTCTATATTTTTTTTTGGAGGGCTGATTAATCAATTTTTTTCAGTTTTAATTTTTGGTTAGTTTTTATATTTTCATATTAGTTTTGAAACAGTCTTAGGATATCATAGAACTGTTTTTTCCTGTCTGGCCTATTTAGTATGGGGTGAAAATCATAATTTTCATGATAATACTATTGTGATTCTTTTTTCTAAAGTCATTAAAATATACAAAGCCATTTAATGGTTATGGCCATTTTGATGCTGAAACAAATCATTTATCAATTCATCATTACTGCCTCTGCTATTTAGGTGACTATTTAAATAAACTTGAGAGGTACTGATTTAAATATTTATAATTTGATAAAAAAAATGTATGCTAAACAAGTGATGAGATTGTACATGTCAAATGTAATGATGAAACAATACAATATGAATTTGCTGTACAACATTACAAAGTCTTCCGCAATTTAATTCAATAACCATGTCTTATTTTGTACAAATTCAAGAAAAATCAGTTATATTTCAGCAATATAAATTTTAAAAAAAGTACAATTCAATTTTCAAGTTGTGTATGGTGACCGCTTTTGAAAAGAAACTATCCTTGACTCTGTTTGTCTTGGCTGTTATTGTAGCAAGTCAAAGAGATAGAAGCCGGGATGTATATAGTCTTTTTTGGTGCTCTTTGCCCTTCTTAGGCACTGGAATGTATTTAATTAAAACCGAATTTAAAAAAAGATCAAGTGAATCCTACAA
The DNA here is from genome assembly GCF_051989575.1 of Stigmatopora nigra. Taxonomy (NCBI): domain Eukaryota; kingdom Metazoa; phylum Chordata; class Actinopteri; order Syngnathiformes; family Syngnathidae; genus Stigmatopora; species Stigmatopora nigra. The sequence goes on from NC_135512.1 coordinate 11,311,185, forward strand.
GGCCATCCAAGGGAGGTTTGTCATATCTATGCAGAGTCTCGCGGTATTTGACAGCTCCCCGGGAATGCCTCCTTGTTTACATTGGTGGCACGCGGGTCAGAAGCGTGTGGTGGCTGGTGGGGGGCCTAACGGACAAACTGCACACGAGACCACTTATACGCACACGCACAAACACACACACACGCGCATCAACACACGCGGACCAGACGCACCACCCTCGGCAGCACACGCTCTCTCCCGTCAGCCCAAAAACAAACAAGAAAAGCCTTTCAGAGTTTTGGGAAGACAACCAAAGGCCGATCCCGGCGACTTTTCCCCCCTCAACTCACCCACGCGTGGGCTTGATCAGGAAAGGGAAAGTCCGCAAAGAAACCAACGCCATAACACGATCTGCGGAGTTTCTGCGCGTGAAGAAGAAATAGCTTAGCAACAGAGTCCCACTTCCTGGTAAGTCCTCACTCAGCTGACCGTCAATTTTTAGCAAAACTACTCATCAGCGACTAATCTGCTGTTTTTGGACCTGTTTGTCTATTTTTTTGGACTAGACTGGGATAGGGTCGTCCTTGAAAGCCCCCCGCGGTTGTTGTAATATGTTTACATGCGAGATTCATGGTTAAGGGGGAAAAAGTTTGGGGAAAGTTCTTCTGCTAGCTTAGCCTGCCTGGGCCAGCGTGCAGAAAGCAAGGCTAACTTTTACTGTATTTAAGTTTCTCTGACATGGATCGTTTCATTTAATGTCACTGACACTTTGATTTGATACAATGTGCTTCTTGTCAAACATGTTTTGGTGTGAATGTTGGTGCGATTTTACTGTGGAGAAAATACTGGCTGTATACATGAATGTTGCTACTTAGTGAGTCCATGCAACAGATTGGAAGTGACTGTGTACTGACTGTTCTGTAATTTATGTTTCGATTTAGTTTAAAGCTCTTTAAAGACAGATCGCTGACTTTACATAGAAGATCGGAGTTGTTATTGTCTTTAAAATTGTTGATCAAACCTGTCTCATTCAGATCAATGTGTTTACTACTTGTAAGAATGTCAATTCTCTACAATCTTGATACTTAAACAATGCATTGGGATATAAGGATCATCACATTTAATGTATGCAGTTTATATTTGAAGTTTTGCAATGATGATACTTGAAGTATAAAAAGTTGCACAACACACCTGTTGATTTGAATGCTTGTTATTGTTATTACAAGATTCAGATCTTCACCATTAAGTGCACAAATCAACAATCAATAAATAAGTACTAAATATAAATAAGAATTTACATAATAAGTTGCCAACATAATAAGTAGTCCACCATCACACTGTCATCTGAAGTTGGAAAATATGTTTTTTTTATTAATTTACATTTATATTTTATCTAAAAGTGATTTGTTTTACTAGTGATTTTTACCCCTGCTTTCCTGTTGTTATGTTTTGACCCTCATCTAAACATATTCATTCATTCACCTTCCGTACTGCGTATCCTCGCAAGGGTTGCTGGAGCAAATCCCAATGGACTTTGGGCGAAAGGTTTGCTACACTCTAGACTGGTCGCCAGTCAGCCGTAGGGAACACTCGGAGACAGACAACTATTCACACGCCCAATCACACCACCCCCAAAGCGGGAATTGATCCCATGCTTGCCCGCACTGAAGTCAGACTAGTGAGCCTTTGCGTCATCTGGTGGCCTTAAACTTATGTTCAAATATTATTTATAATTATAATATTAAAGGTTGGCAAAACAAAAGGGAGTAGCACTAACACATATTTTCAGCATCAAGGACTGACAGACATGCGACTGTAAGTCAAAACTCATGCCAAGTATCATATTACAATGTCACGTCTTAAAAATCATTGCCTAAAATGATTACAATTGTTAGTAATAATAATGAAAAAAATCCACTCAGGTCACTTAGGTGATTATTTTTAGAATTTACAGTGTTCCCTCGCTTATCGCGGTTAATGGACATAAACTTTCATTAGGCTTTGTGTGTACAAAAATTAATTTGTCTGATGTCATCGTATAACAATATTTAAATTTCACATTGCCACCAAAAATGCTCTGTTTACACCGGTAACAGTAAGTTATAGCACAGTCTTAGTCTGGAGTCGCATTTTATAAAAGTTAATCATTAGTGTAACATGTATTAATGATATTACCATAACCTGATAGAAGCAACTGAAATTGCAGAAACAAAAAATACAAATAAATCTCTCAAGACTCCAAATTGTTCCAAATTGCAGTATTTCTTGTGCCATGGGAACATTCATCTTTCCACCCATTCTCTATATAGTGCCTGCCATCACTAGTGGAAGCTGGAACCCATCCAGGCTTACAAAACGTGGAATACACCATGTAGCGAGCCAATCATAGGCTAAGTAGACAGAGAAATGCATTTTCCCCACCAAGTTAGATTTGTGGCCTTTTTAATAGTTAGTTAGAGAGTGGATATCCGCTTTGTGGTGAAGAAAGATGAATAAGGAGGGTTAGATCAGAATCCGTGTGGGTTTTTCTCCTTTGAGCCATCTTGTTAAGCGCCAGAGCTGGCAGCATGATAAAACCCTACTGAATAGACAAAAGAGGCTTGTAGGAGTTGACAGTCTAGTGAGCGGATGTGTAAGAGAACGTTGCATTCAAATTTTAATTTTAAAATTGTTGTTGGTACTTCTGGCTATTGGAAAGCCGACCATTTTCCAAACCCGACACAGTCCTCCACTGATATATAGTCCGAATAGGTTTTGTGTTTTTTTATACAGTAACTCAAGTCATTGATGCCAATAAATCAATATATGCAATGCAGATCATAAGACTCAAACTTAAAAAAAATATTTTGAAAAAGCATGGAGATTGCATAAGTGCACATACAGTATAATACACACATGCATACATCTTAGAAAAATGAAATGACTTACAATGATTTTTCCCGCTGAAATTTTAAATTTAATTTTGTCAAATTTGGTTTTCAGCCAATGGAGACCTTATATATTCTTTTTATCAGTAGAGTAAGACCAAGGGCGTGACTTCCACTTTCTTTAGAATAAACACCTAGGTGAAGCATACTAATTAATGTTGATTTCCCCCTAAAAAATAGCATAAAAAAGTTTAAACCCTTCCAAGTTAAGAGAAACTGACACTACAAAGGAAAACACCATCTCTCTTTCTCTGGCAACACCATTTTTTTTAATAATACATTCAGATTTAATGGAAAAAGAGGTAGAGATTTTTTTTTGCTGACACCATTGCAACAATCTGTTATTTCGGTGGTAAGGATTTTTGGGACTGAAACTGAAAACACGCTTTTAGCCCTATTTCAGCCACACAATTTTTAATTCATCACTAGTAATGATGTTTGGCTCAGCCAGAAGGATGATTCAGCTGAGGGTTAGTTTGAACTGACATACCTTGTTGACCTAATAATTACTCACTTCTCTATTGCCACATTCTATCATTGTCAAAGACTCCTTAAAAGCTTTACTCTACAGGCATAGTCTTGAAAGACGACTGCTTCAGTGATGTTGAATGTCAAGTAGTGTGTCATGAACCAGATGAACAACAATGAGAGCCAAAATGCTTGTCTTTGTCGCTGTAAATTGGAAGTTCTGCCAGAACAAAATGGTTTTGACTCTGAGGAAATAGTTTTAAAGTTAACCATCGGAAAAGGTGATGACAACAAAATAAGATATGTACTAAAAAAAAGGACAAAGAGAAAGGAGTTTTAGAATTAAGGCATGTTTGACACTTTATACCTGGTATAGATGCTGACAATTATATTGTATTTAGTTAGGGTTGCAAGATTTTGACCAAAATTAATAATTCCGATTTTAAATTTTGCGGTCAAATACTGCTTTTCCTGATATTTACGTCACACATTGAAATGCTTAAAACCGGATTTTTAATAAAACAAGACACTTCTTTTACAAAAGACACGTCAATTTTGTTGTCAACCTTTAGTGTGTGTGAATGGTCGCAGCTGCGTTGTGACAAGGATACATTTTGGCATATTAAACGATACAGGGGATGCTTCATTCAATTCATCACACGCGTTCTGGTGTATTACAAGGCTATAGTTTTCTTACAGATTTCTTTACAGGGCTTCAATGGAGTGCAAGAGGACAAATTGTGAAAGTTTGATGGCAAGCATGTGTCATTTCACATTCCTCTTGGTTTGGCCTTACCCTCAAGTTCCAGACACTAATTTCTGTATGTTTTTGGGCCATTTTATGGAAATATATTTTAATATTATCTCTATATACTATGATCAAAATCAAAAATATTATTTTCTTCTTCATAAAGCTTATTTTAAGATTTTTCCTCTGGCCTATTTGAAGATACATTTAACATCACCTCTTGAATGAAGTCAAAGACCATGACCAAGCATTGCTAAGAAAGTGATTATGGAAAAGAATCCTTGCAAGGTCTTTGCATTCTTGGGATTTTAACTTCTCAAATTTCTTTGGTCTTTCAAATGAAAAATGTAAATACTTTGTTGCTGTCTTTCTGAGAACAATTTAATGCACTTTTCCCTTTTCTAGTTACTTTTCCCTTTTCTAGTTGTGTTTGGTTAAAGTTTAGTCTAAGGTCTTTGGCAATGAAACTGAGCTATTCATGCAGCTTAGACTCCCTTGGAATGAGCTTCTTCATCACTATTTGTGTATTGATCTCTTCTTGGAGGGTCATGGGTGTTTTAAGCATTCAAATCAGACAATGCCTTGCAGCCCCCTGTGTGTCTCGTGAACATTTTTAACATCACTGTGGAACTGCTGCCTTTGCACACTGGGCTCAGTTCTACTCTGCAGGGAAAAGACTACAAAGACATCCAAACGCAAAAATTACTGACCTTGGAACTTGTTTGAAGTTAATGAAATAGTTTTAGTACTGCTGGGTCATTTTATGTCATGACCACACGATTTCTTCTGTGCTTTTACTCCCCTAAATGCATTCATTTAAATAAAAAAATAAAAAAATCCCACACTGTTAAACCACTCAATGTATCACGTGCCTGAGCGTTGAACCCGTAGGGTATAATTGACTAGTTGGAATGAGGACATGCACGTTTTAAGTACTGTATATGTTTACATTGCAATGAGCTTAAACAAAACTTGTACATGTTGAGGTGCTATTTAAGCCTGAAATATACTCTGTAGAGTCAAGATGGTTTTCCACCAGTGTTATGGGTCTTGTAGGATAGATTGACATTTACATATTACACACTAAACATTTCGTTTCCACCTCAAAGTTTAACATATGGAGACATAGCGCTCCTTGTAGATGTTGACTTGAATATTGTATAACATTGTGCTGTTTTGATAAAATAGCTGTACCAAGTAAATATCAAAAACATATTTTTTTGTGATTTTCCCATGTAGCTGACTATATTTACAAGTTAACTTATTTACATTTGGACTCTTTGCTCTGATTGGTTTTTGGCAACTATTTTTATTAAGCAGGCCATTAGTGAGTGGGTGTGTATGAGGCACAAGTTGGGTCACTGTTAATTTTGGCATTTCATAGATAGCTCGTTAGAAGGGCTAGACTACCTCACCTTGCATCATGGCATTCGTCATTTTGGTATTCATTGTGGTCAATGGGAGTGGAGGGAAATTCTGCTGTGTACCATCAAAGCAAAGATGGCAAATATTTTGTGGAGGAAAGATGCTGTCATGCATTATCATCAATTTTTACTTTAAAGCCATTTTCAATGCTCCCTTGTTATTCTCCATCGCTTTTGATTATCCACAAGCAAATTGATCAATCCTTTGGGGATACGAGTCCACTTTCAACATATGATTCCAAGTGTTAGGTTCCACTGTAAACACCATGTCAGGGATAATGACAGTCTACATTTGTCATGAGATAAGACAAAAGCAATATGAATTGGCACTTGTGAACAAATTGACATAAAGGGAGAGGGTTTTTTGTGTTAGTGTCTATACGTGTTTGTTTAAGTGTGACTGCAAACTAACCTTAATGTTTCAGTATTTGGGGCACAACAAAGTAAAATAATATTCAAATGTCTTGCATTGGCAGGCTTCTTTACACTGTGGAAAGTTGGCGATATTTACTTCTGTCTTGTTTTCCTTCATCCTTTTCACTTTATTTTATGATATATCTTTTTGAGGATGTAGGATTGTTGTGTAGTTGTTGATCTTAAAATCAAGGTGGGCAATATAAATTATTATTCTAGTTACAGAATTAAAGTTTGAATTAAGCATGCAAGATTCTCAAACCCGCAAGCACTAAACGGAGCACTGTCAGTTAATACTCAGTTCTTGTAATTAACTAGGTTGTTAAACTAAACCAGACTTCTGAAACAGCCAACAAATATTCAGCATGTATGCTATGTTTGAATGTTTTGTGTCATGACTCTGACTTTTTAATGTCTCGCTACTAGGGCTAGAGCCTATACATTTGCACTAAGATTCCTAAGAAGTAGTCCACTTTCAAGTTAACATGTTACTTATTGAAGGATTTTCAATTACATTCTCACTCAAGCATGGTGCACAATTAAAATTCTGTCTTTTTTCAGTCAATCTTTGTTCACTTTGGCAGCTTGGGGCAGGGGACAAATCACCCCCGCTCTGCTTTTACTGCTTATGCACTTTGAGTCACAGCAGCTTCTCAGATTGGCCCGGGGCCTTGAGACCTGGGGGTATGAATATGGAAGAAGGGTGTCATAAACGTCAACATCAGAGTATCTCTTATGATTCCCAGTGGTAGGTTATGTTTATTCTTGAAAATGTTTCTAATACTATTTAGATTCTCTGATATGTGGCATCGCTTCTGTTTATGACTGAAACTTAAGTTATTGATCACTGATTGTATTTGTCTTTGGGAGGGTACAGATGGTTTCAGTGAACGAGCAACAACTTGAATATGAGAAAAAATACTTTCCATCTTTTTATTAGAAAGAATGTAGAATTTCAAATGATAATAAGCAGGAGAAATGGAAGGATAATATTCCGGGTGCTACAGCCTATTCCAGCCAACTACAAGGAGATGTACAACCATTCATGCTCACACTCATACGTAGGGGAAATTTAGAGTGTTCAATCAGCCAAGCATGCATCTTTTTGGGATGTGGGAGGAAATCGGAGAACCTTGAGAAAAAGCACTCAAGCCCAGGGAGAACATGCAAACTCCATACAGGAAGGTCCAAAACTGAGATTGAATCTTTGATATCAGAACTGAGGTTCATGCGCTAAACATAAAAAAGTTAAAAGTTACGGACTCCACATCCCTTGTTTCTTTTGCTACAACAGGAGAATCCTTGTGATTTTTCTGTGATCATGTAAGCGCACTGACAAATTATATTTCCCTTGGATGCATTGACAGCATCTACAAAGACGATTGTATTGCTTCATCCATTTCAAATTGCTGATGTGTAAAGATGTAAAAAAAGGCTATAGAAGTAGTGAAAGTGCTGCCTGTGGCTTATATTCGGGTTCCTGATTCCAAATACAGGCCACCACAAAGGTTGGAAACCACATCCTTGCATGTATAGATGATAAAATGCCATTCATACATTTTGCTATATCTTTTCCTCTTTTTTTCCTTTCCCACCTTGTCTGTTGTCATATATTCTGTTTTTCAATGTTCTGCTTACTTTGCCCAGTCTCAGTCCTTCTCTTTCTGGGCTTTTGCTACCTGTGGCCTCTTACCTGGCCGGCCTGGCCCATTGTCAACGGGAGGCAGGCAGCCTGACTCCCCCTGAGCAGCAGGAAGCTGCAGCAGCAGGGGTTCAGCTTGTATGGTGCTGCCGGCTGTCTGTCAGAAGTCCTGCCAAGCCAAGGATGAGAGACCTTTGCTCATGTGGTATTGGGATACAGAATAAAAATATTTTCTATCTGAAGGCAGGCAGGAGGAGGCGGTCGCAGTGTGCTCAGATTGTATAGTAAAGGTAGAAAACGGAGTTCTGAGTGTGTTCATTTACTTGCTTTCTTATGTATGTCGATTTAGGATTTAAGAAAGTCTGAGGTAAGAAAAGAGGAGAATGTCTTTAATGAATTACTATTCCACGAAGTCGAGGTATTCAGCTTGTATTTAGAAACAATACTTATGGTTGGGTATATCCGCACCTATTCCAAAGTGAAAGCCTGGTTCCCAACTAGTTCAGGTTTGATTGTCTAACAGTGAATATTTAACACTGCGGCACAGTGTGAGACTTGGTTGCGAATAGCACTTAGCAAGCGACATGGCAGTATAAGCCTGTGTGATGCTGGGCCGTGAATCTGAAGCCCATTAGAAAACTGCAGACAAGTAGGATGCATCTTGAAATTCTGATTTGAGGAAAAAGGCAGATGGCATGTGCTGGTGGTGTCGCACTGTAAGGAAAAAACACCAGGATTCCCTGATGAAAGCAGCTCCTGCTCGCTTTGAACAGCGAGTCTGTCATGGTTTGTGTCTGCTGTGTGGCTGCAGGGTCAAACTGTGATACGCAACTCCTGGAATTTGTGCTTTTTAGGTTTTTCATGTTCAGATCAACTGAGGGGAGTAACAGTTGCGGGTGCCGGGGACAGGAAGTCTCATTAATATTAATATTGTAATGTTTGAAGGAAGCAGGGAAGACCTCTCTGGTTCAGCTGCTTTCATCTGTTGTTTTGTAGCTTTTTATTCTCTCTTTCCTCCTGTTTTTCTATAGTGCTAAGTAGTTTTATGGGAAATCTAAAAATCATTACAATTATAGCTTATTACCAAGCTTTACTCGCAACTGATATACGAATTTTACAGAAATTGCATATGAACTACTGAAAAAAAAGGAAATCTATTGCAGCAAAAGACCAAAAGTTCAGCGTGAACTAGTCCCATTTCAATTCAATGATCCACAACTTATTTTCTGCAAATACAATAATGTATTCTCTGAATACATTACACACACAGCTCACTATACTTACTATATAATCAGTCCAGGTTTTACTTCTGATCAGAAAATTAATTGAAACAACTCAAATAATTTGTGTTAGACATTTTTGTGTTTCTCCCTTTACCTCGCAACCTATCCCTTCTTCCCTAGAAACCCTACTGGGCTGTTGCAGCAAACAGAAGCCCAGCCCTGTGGTGCAGAATGTCACATTGAATATCCCGATGCCAGAGGTGATTAAGCTAATTTGGTGGTCACTCAGTGACACAGCTAACAAACAAAGCCTTTATTGGTCCTCAAGCCCTGCAAATTCTGCTCTGCTGGGCGATGCCCTGCTTTGCATTGTGAGTTGTTGCCTCCTGGCACAAATGCAGCCCAATGCCCTGAGATATTTGTGCAGATGTGGATAAAGATATATAATATTTCCTAAAATAGAATAGGTAAAATTTAGGATGTCATTTTACTTAATTCAGTTTTGTGTTTGGATGTTGATTATATTGGGGGAATTATTTTTGTTGTCAAAGGCCCTGTTTTTCTGTTCTTTATGTTGTCGTGTAGAAGAAATCAGTCATTAGATAATAGCACAGTCACAATGGAAAAATATATTGGGGTTAAAGTATCTGTATCAGTAACCAAGTATTATTGATTTTCCGGTGATTTTATGTGGTTTTATTTGGTTCTGATTTTTTGGGTTTTTTAAACTGTTGTATTGGTGTCAATTTGAGTCACCGTTGATTCTTGCAGAGCTCTAGCAATTATTTCCTCCAAGGTTACCCTCAATTAAATGAGTGTTTTCAGTCCTTTACAAATCAGATCATTGCACACATCTTGGATCGCCCTGCATATTTTGCAACAAGACTCCTTTTCTTATTCCTTTGGCTTTATTTCTTCTCAGTGATTGACAGTATAAATAATTTGCACTGAAGAAAAGGGTATTGTGCTGCATTTATCTGGTCTTGTGCCTGTTGGACATACTTCTTTTATCATTAAAATTGGAGTTTATTTCTTACAAGCTTGAATATAATAGTTTTCTCTGTGATCATTAGCATCCTCCTTGGCTGCCGCCCCCTGCTTCTGGAATGAGCACATCAAACGGTTTTGTGTACGAACGAAGCCGTCTGGCCGACTCCTGCTTTTTGCTGTAAGACACCTGCTGAATTGATTGACAGGCAACAAAGATCCCCTTACTATACGAGTGTTGTCAGTGCTGCTGTAGAGTGGGCAGGACAATAGAGTAGAGAGGTGGCCTGGGCTTTCAGCCATGTGCCAGCCAGCTCATGATAACAGCAAGCATAAGCTGCATAGGACAGAGGAACATGAAGAGGCTCTGCTGAGAAAAGTGAATGGAGGAGCTGACATCTGCATGTGCTTGAGTTTTTTTTTTTTTTGTCGCATAATGGCGGAAATCCGAACCATAAAGTAGGAGGTTAAAGAGAATACAAAAGTGCAGGTGTCTATGTACATGCACTGTAGACTTGGACAGAACAGTATGTATGAAGGTCAGTTTAAAATCTAGCTGTTTATTTTTCAGGATGCGGCAAGTGAAATGCACTCTGAAGCAGAGCGCTGTGCTAGTTTTGTCTGGATGCTTGAGAAATAAATCAATTCAGGCCTCACATGAAGCCCAAGCTTTTTTTGTGCTGTGCTGTTTATTTTTGCAGTAAAAATAATCATTAGCCTATAAAATTCCAAAAGTGAAAAATGTAAAGGAGGCGTATAAATAGTAGGTGGCATGCAACATTATGGATCTCTGGCCTTGTACTCTCCCTGAGGACCTCAGTGGTTTTCTTTTGTCTCGATTCCCTTTTTGATCAATTTCCTGTTCTGCCCCCAACAGCGCTAGAGTGAAGAGTTGAGTTATGCAAACAAACCCAGCATTCCATTTACAAGAGACGTAGCTATTAATTCAAATAATCCCACTTTGGAATAATTTCATCTGTTTAATGTCAGCCTTGCTGTTTATTTCATATGTTTGATCGCCGGAGCTGAAAAATAAGCAAAAATGTAATCAGCTCCCTGATCTTTTTTTTTTTGCTTGCTTGGCAGGAATTGCGAGACATACCGTAAGGATCTTAAGTGTGTTTAGCTGGCTTTGCAAAGTGAATCTCACATATTTCACCATATTCTCTTTTGTTATGGATGAAGAAACAGTTTCCTCTTTATTTTGTATTACACTGAATCTTGGGCTTTCTCAAAAACTCCAGAATGGCTGACATGCTGGTGTGGTGCTCATCTTGTGCATGTCCAATGTAGATGAGTGTTGCACATTTGGGCTAATGAGTTTGCCTAATGATTAAAATGAATTTCAGAGTATGCAGCTTTTTGTAGTATCTGGACCCCTCCATCATTAGTGGATGGTTTCCACTTTTTTTTGTATCATCAGTGTTATTCTAGCAGCGGATTCATTCGAGGCCTGGGGTTGGCTTTCATGAACACAAACTCAAAGGTTTCTCCACTTCTTGTAATCATGGACACCACTCTTCTAGGCCTTCCACTGTCGTCTTCTGGCTCCTCAAAGGTGCCTTTGATTTTCTTTACATCTTAAACCCGGGCCGGATAGTGTCACTTTATGTTTCCGCTCCCCTTTAACTATGTAGCCCAGCCCCACTCCTCACCCTATTTTTTGTCCCTTTCTTTTCAATCTTTTTATAAACACAAGCTCATCAATTTCTTTTTGTATTTTTTTTTTGCCCCAATCAAAGCTGATTTAGCGCTCCTTTATTTCAAGGAACTTGGTGTACGCTTTGTTTCTTCCATGTCTGTTTTCCAGGCTTCCTTGAATTACCTTTTCATAATTGACCATCTCTCTTTGTATTACCGCTTTCCCCATTGTAAATGAATAATAGAGCAAGGGGAAATGAGGATTTAAAATAAGCTAATGCCAGCAAATTTATTGTTTTATGGCACACAGTTCAACAGGCTTTCACAGAACCACGATGATTTTATGGCTAACAAGTGCAACCCAAGTGCATTTTTGCTGTGCACAGCCGCTGACTGCCTTACCCCAATTAAACTTCAGTTTTGCTTTTTCATGGAAGTTAGTTTTACCAACATGGCAAAAACCAATGTATTATATTGAACTTATTTAATTAAATTGGGATTAAAAAGGATTTTTTTCTAATTTCATACTTAATTTTCTTAAATTTCAGGTTTTGCACTTTTCAACACACCTTTTAATGGTAATAAATCTTTCTCTTTTGAACTAATGTGGCGCCTTCAGATAGGAGAAATATATGATATGCATTTTTCAAGCAGCTTAATCATCAGTTTATTTTCCCCCACTGTGGCTTCCTCTTGCAATCTTGATATATGAGTGTTCTATGGTGATAATTAACTGAACATACTTGACAGCAAGCTCTTTAGCAGGTACAGTAGAATTGATGAGAAATTCTTTCTGTTTCTCACCCCGGCTTGATGAAACCTACTTAAAATTGTGCTTTGGGTATTTAAAACAACCAAATTACTTCTTCTACCATCATGAAACCGGTAACAGAAACTGAAAGGTTTAAAGCAACAGATTTTTTGGAATGTTTATATTGCTGCCTTGCTTTGCCTTTTAGAATTGTATTGCTGATGTGGAAAAATTGGGTATCAGGCCAAACAGTTTGTAATATTTTATACATAAAAAATTTCTGTTATCCTCATTCTCACATGTTTCTGAACATTTTTAAAGTCTATCTTAACAGTGACTTTAGGGCTTTTCCTTTTCTGGTGCTCAAAGGAAACATTCTATCACCCCTAGAGATGGTCAAAATTTTTGTCATTTGTCTCTTCTTTTTCAGTAAATATCTCTCGAACACTGCCTCTTTATTTGCGTAGCAGGTGCAAGCAAGCACAGTAGCCCGTCTATAGAACTTTGTAGACAGATAAACAGTTCCCTCAAGCAGATAAAGTTCCTTAAGCATGATGTACACCTCACCTACATTATTTGAAATGTTTTAATTTTGCCATTCCCACTTCAATGTTTCTACATTCTACTTGACAGAAATGGATTTGTAAGGGTTTTGTTTTTTGCTGAAATGTTGGCCTTAATCTAGTCCACCATTTAAACCGTAAATGTGTATCCATTTACTTTGATTGGTAACTGATTCAATTAATTGGGCTGTTTTGGGGGGTGCCATAATTCAACCTGTCAGACTTAAGTGATCTTCTCATCGGTTGCCAAGCTCAAATGTCCTCGGGTTATTTTGACACAAAGGCAGGCAAGAACACGAGGTTTGAAGAGGAGTCATGTTGCCAGCATCAATCTAGCAAAACACACAGCTAAAGTGCAAAGAGTCAAATGGAAGGCAGCAAGGCCATTTGCAGAGCAATTGCCATATGCTTAATCACGTTAAAACAGATACATTTTTTTTGACTGCATATACTTATCAAACCAAATCCAATTGGAAATGTTATATGAGTTCCATTAACATTAAGACGTGTACATCTTCAGCCTTTTTCACCAATGCCCTGAAGTCCAGTGATGTAACAGTATTTTTCACCCAAAACACGCAATATCCATCTGATTAACAGACATCAAGCTGAATGTACTGATTTTGGCACATTGGGTAAAAAATGCAATGATTGTGAAGACGTGAGCAAAATATATAGGGCATTCTGGAAATGCCATTACGTCACCTTAAGTGAATAGTAATCAGTACGCTCGTTCGGGTCGAACGGGTAACTGGATCAAATAATATTTTCTACCAAAAGTAACTTGACTGGTAGATTGCGCTGGGCAAGTTTGAGCACCAATGGATCAGCTTCCTTGAATTGCCTAGTCATTCACAAGAAAAGATGGGGTGAGTTTCAGCTCTTTGTGAACATGTGCGTGAGAAGATAAGAATTTTATGGTCGGTTTCATGTGTATTTTTTTAATGCTTTTTATAGACAATCAACCTATAGTGAGCCATCTTTTCAATCAATGTGTACTGTACGTCTTAGGCTGTATGCCAGAACATGCAATTATGCAGCATCCTTGGCATACAGTCCTATCCAGTCCAATCACCTCTGTATGACCTATTTTCTTGGAAAACATGGAAATATGTGAAGCTGCTGAAATGTTAGTAGCTATAACCAGAAATTTGTATGAAACACGCTTCTAGTCAAGACAAGTGAATCTAAGGGGTGTAGTGTAATTATCTCTGTTTCCAGAACATTAATGCTAAGGCACTACATGGTGCAATGAGAGAGCTCCACAGAGGAAGTGTCAGATTCACTGACGTGACACTGGATCCAATTCTGTTGAAATCATATACTCACTACTCGGATAGTTGCCTAATTTAAAGGTTTGGCGTTTGGAACACATCCGTTGTTTTAGGTTGCGCTTTTTTTGTTGTGAAAAATTACCCAATCAACGGATTAACTGTTATTCATGCTGCTGTTGTATTAACCAACTATTTTTTTTGTTTGTTTTTTTATACAGGGGGAAACGGATTTAAGGCCTTAATAACATGGATATGGACGCTCAGCCTCAAGGACAGCAAGCCGCTGTGCCTGTGTTTCAACCACAGGTAGAAATTTGTCAGTCTTTGTCTAGCATTTTAGGCTTTATTTGCTGGACGATGCATTTGTGGTGATAAATGTTTTGAACATGTGTAAATTTATCCAATTTAGTTACGTCAGTGTGATAACTTTTAGTAGTCACATTTTATACCAATGATCATACTGTTAAATGTATACTAACGTAGTTTCAAAAAAAAAACTTATGGACCAAATAAAAGTAAAATCCACAAAAATTGTTATGTTTTGAAGCTGTACCTAATGTTGGGTACAATCTTAACGAGATTATTAATGATGTGTTGTTTTTTTGCCATTTAACCTGTATTGCAGTAATAATACTGCTTCACATTGTGAATTACATTTGAGCTGTCTTTCCTTAGCGTCTCCTTTGAAATCTCTCCAAACATTATACCCCACCTCCTTTTCCTTTTTTTCAATCATGCTTCAGATTGTTGAAGCAATTGTATGAACTGCAAGCTGCAGTGGATGAATGCAGGGTTGTTTCTATTGATGAGAACTCTTGAGCCGGGCAGACCTGGGCCTCCCTCCACACCTCTTTTGGTTCGATAAACTGGTTTGCCTTTGGATTTGACTACTGTCCTTAAACATCCCATCTATTGATTTCTTTCTAGAAGGATGTTTTTGCCTCCATAACTATTGAATTCACTTTAAACAAGGATGTTCCTATTTATGCCCCAGAGTAAATGTGTTTTTTGTTGCAAAAAAAAAAAAGAAAACATTAAAAATAGGCCCCGGCTTTTGTTTTCCTTTTGTGTGCAAGGGCATTACAACATTAACATTGGAATTGCCAAGGGAGTCAATTTATTCTAAGTTTTGTAATTGCAAAATTAAGCATAATTGGGTTGCCCACATAAGAAATGCAGATAAAAGCTCTAATGATTTATTTGACTTTAGGCAAACCCCCTTTACACACAAACAATAGATCAACTGCAGATCCCCTGGTTGTTGATTATGCGATCTTTTTTAGGCTTAATTTTCTCTCTCTCTGGTTTTCAAGCTATTTCCATTTTTTCAATACTACTTAAATCCAGTCCTACACCATGTGCTCATCTTAGGCTGCTTTTAATGTTGACATCTGAACTGATTTCACCTATGTTGGAAGTTCTAGGATTGGTTAAATATTATGAATTCTATTGCAGAGTAACCTGCTTCGAGACAGATGGTTTCAACAAGTCGTATCTCTATCCCAAGGTTCAATATACTGGGCAGGACAAGGAGGTGGGGGTGTTGATTCTCCTGAAGAAATCTATGCAATGAAGGATATTCTGTATTGCTTGCAATATATAGTAAGTCCTTTTTCTGTGTCCCAGAGGTGTGATGCATATGCATAAGGTAAACGAGATGAAGCTGGTAAGATGTGCATTTTTAATGGTGTAGTTGCTCTTCATGTGAGTAGTGAGGTTGAGTAACCTTCCACTACTGCACCCTTATTCCGATATGATTTTGATCGTTGTTCCACAGTTTGACAGACGCATCCGTCTGTAAGCGTGAGCCTAGTAGTGTTGGTGGAGTTGTGTGGTTTTGCAGCGGATTGAGAGACGAAATGAGAAGCACCTTTGGGCTAAATCATGGCGTTTTGGCTGCCTGGTTGGTGTACTGACTGAGGATGAATATTGCATGGTGCCCTGCTCAAGGGGGCGAGTGATAGGCAAGAGTGGGTGTGAGACCTTCTGCCTGCCAGTCACTGTCTCTTCCTCTATTCCTCACTGTCTCTTTTGGAGTCTACATGCATGTTAATCTATATTTAAACCGACAGTATTTTAAGATGTGTATGTTTTAGTGTGTCAAATGGTGAAAAGAATAAAGGTTGTAATTGTACTTAACATGTTTTACGAAGCTTGCATCGGATCATACTTTTGGGCTAACAGGAATTGAATGCAGTGTATTTGTAATGTTTTTGTGAATGTATCATTCTGTTCAAGAGTCTCAGCTTTCCTAAGAGGAAGCAATAAACAAGCAAAAATGTATAGATGGATGCCAGTATAAGGCAACTCGGGATCATCAGGAGTGACGTGTCTAGGTGCAAGTGGAATCAAAATGTGTAGTATTTCAAGGGGCCCCTGCTGACTGGATTGAGCTTCCTTGTAATGAAGAGACAGTGATGGCGTCAATCTACTATTCAGATAATTATAGCCATGAAGTCGGTAATTAAAAACAAAAGTATATTAATTCATACATTTATAAATTAACATACATATTTTCCACAACCAGATTTGTTTTTGAAAGTGTGCAAATGTATTCTCGATAAACCCAAAACTTCAAATTTTAGTTTTTTATTTATTTATATAATTCACTTGGGCAGTTGGCCAGCGCACTTTCAAAATTGGCCTGGATGGGGCTGATGTACTTGAAGTGTCAATTTCCGCCGGTCTTTCCTCTGTGCTGCTGTTGGCCTTTCTGTGGCAGCCGTTGGCACTGCCTAGCTGTCACATCAAACCCTCTCCCCCTCTGCTGCTTGTCTCCCTTTGCTACCTCCCCCATCAAGCCTCCATGTGTCTTGTCAGCTGTGTTTGGAAATGGCGTCATCATTGGTCAGCCAGTATCACACTTGGTCTGATAAATTCTGTCTCTCTCTCTCGCTCTTTCTTTTCTCTCTCTCCCACTGAGATGCTCATAGCAGTTGTTGTCACCTTTATACCCTAGACATACTGCCCCTCACAAATATTATCCACTTTGTCTTGCCAAGTTGCCACTTAATATCCTGACCTTATCTCCATCACCAATCAGAATATCACTAGTACACGTAAGCATAGCTGGCACAAATTTAACTTTTTTTGTGTCACTATGTTGATTCCATTAAAAAAAATGACACCCTTATTGGTGGCCATTTATTTAAAAAAAAAAAAGAAATTCAGGAGACATTTTCAGTTTGTTTTTTTAAAGCCTTAATATAAAAATATTCCTGTTTCTTGGTATTTACTTGGCCGTGCATAGTGACCAATATTCCAATTTTAAAAAGTGTTACTGGTCTGTATCCAATGAAGTGGTGTCAGACCAATTCACCAAAAAGACTTCAGAGTTCTGGTTTTTGTTCCAACCAGTCCAGCTCAGACAGTTTATTCAATGGCTTTTTTTTTTTTGCTGGAAAACAGCAGCACCTAAATTCAATCCACTGATTATACTTGCAGGAGATCAGATTGCTGTAAATGTGTCCTTTGGTTGGAAGAAAAACTTCCACTAACTTGGGCATTTTTGAAATTAGTTTGACACCTGTGATATAAACATGACTATCGGTCATGGCTAGTTTCTTTGTGGTTGCTTACGGATTTGATGTAAAACTGAATTACTAATTGATAAATGGAATTTATATTTACAATATTTAACGTATGGTCTGATCATACCCCTCCATGTTCTCTTAAGTCACCCCAGCATCATTCAGGTTCATTCCTGTCTGACCTCTCCTTATGTGTGAGTATGTTTCTATCTGGCCCTTGTTTAATCTGGAAGCTCCTGATTGTGTGACACCCATGTGCGGCAGATGAGACGGACTGTCAGTCAGCTGTGGCCTGGCTGGCCTTTGAAGGCCAGGCCAGGGGGCGAAGAGGTGCCGCAAATGGCCTGTGAAGTTTACATTCACTGCCCACTGCTAAACAGATTAGCTCTAATGAAGTGTCTAATGCCGAGGCCGCTGGTTGACATAATCCTGCCTGGCAGCCTGGCCCCTCGGCTGCCAAAAAAGGCGCCCTCCCTCCAGCCCTCTCTTCCGCCCTCGCACGGCCTCTGCTGCCACCCAAGGCGACTCCACACGGGGAGGTGCCCACTGTTAATCATGCCGGACAGTGTGCGATCTGACATGCAAATGTAGGTCATTGCATATGTAAATGTGTGATTACGGGGCTGACATGCCAGGACACATTAGCAAGACTGTGCTCTCAGCAGGCGGTTGTCACAGCGCTTTAGAGGCTCATGCTAACATTTGTCAAGCTACCACGCAGCGAATGAAAGCAATGCCCTCTTGTCCTCTTCTCTCCCTCTCTCCCTCTTTCCCTCTCTCTGTCAGTTCCTCTATCCCCATCAGTGTATACTGTCTAAACGTCCGTGTATGATGTACATATTTTTCACACCTCCCTACAGATATTATATTTATCAATCCAAATGGAAAGTTTAGGCAGCCCTGGCCATGGTGTTTTACCGACTATATAGTGATTAATCCATATTGGGGATCTGTGTTATGGTAGCTGTCAGAGTCACACAGAAATAGCCACTTGGTCCCATCAACTGACAGATTCAGATTTCTTTTTTTGAATTTTTTTTTTGGAAAATGTTTTAAAGATTCCTTCTTAGCTTCAAACTATTTTTTTGTTTTTACCTGCCAAGCTGTTTGTCCAGAGCAGAGGTCGCCAACCCAAACTAATTATTAAAAGCCGTGCTGCATGTATTTATATCAGCCTACTATCAAAAAGGCAACGTTGGCTACAAAGTCATCATGAACATTGATGATTAATCGATTGCTTTCTCTGCAATGCATTCTGTAGGGAATGACGCACCACATGACTGCTCTGTTGTACGATAATAAACTAACAAGTGCCTCAGTTACACCTCTGAACTCATCTAAAAAGTGTCTTTCGTTTATTTGTTTTGTTGTCCAGAAACCTCTACAACCTGACATGGGCCATAATTCACTTGCTAACTTCCAAATTGAGAAGAAAATAGGCCGGGGACAATTCAGTGAGGTGTACCGGGCTAGATATCTATTAGACAACACATCTGTTGCCCTGAAGAAAGTCCAGGTAAGAAATATTTTGTTATTCACTTTCCTAACATGTAACAGACGCACACTTTTTTTTCCAAATGTTTCAAGAAAATATAGGTTGTTAATTTTTTATTTTTTAAATGTTAGAAGTGGAACAGTTTGACTAAATCATGCCTGTCCAATTACCGAGGGGCGCAGTGGGTGCATGATTTCATTGCAACTAATGAAGAGGATACATTTTAACCAATCTGAAATCCAAAACTGTAATCCGTTGTTTACATTGAGGTGGTACTTGTTTGAAAAATCTCATTGGTTAAATAGTCCATGCTGGATCTGCAGAAACAAAACTACACTCACTGCGACCCTTGTGGAATAGTTTGGAGACCCCTGGGCTAGAGGATATGTTGTCATGGTTCAATTTTTACTCACTCAGTCAAACTTTGTATATGGATGTACAATTATAGAGCACAGTCCAACAGGTTTGAAACATTACAGTCAATGAAATGCCACCTGTCATAAAACAGGAACCACATTTCCTATATTCTTTGTATGCCATTTGCTCTGGAACCCTCTCCACAATAGATTTGTTCGAATAGTTTAATACTCTATCTCTCACTCTCAGTTTCTTCCCAATTCCCCTTTTGATCACCTTATAGATATTTGACTTGATGGATGCCAAAGCTCGGCAGGATTGCATCAAAGAGATTGATCTCCTTAAGGTAAGCAACTGTAGAAGAGGGAAATTCATGTGTTTTGTGTACTCGCACTCTTTTTCTTTTTGGTGCCATGGTGGAGGCATTGCAGCACAAGAATTTTGTGAATGTGTGGCATTTGAGGGTACTGGTTGTGTTTTGTTTCTTAGAATATTTGTACACCAAATAGCATATTCAAAGGAAAGGGGGACTTTTTTTAGTCCTGAAAAGAACATGTAATCTTGTTTTCTGTTTTTGAGTAAACTTGTTACTTCTGTAACCGTTTATTTATACAGAGACAAGACCACAACTCAATTAATAGACTTAATAATAATTTTGAAATGCTTTTAAAAACATTGGAGGGCATTCTTCATCTCTTTCCTTCCTCGGTGCATCCAGATTATGTTTTGCCTTCACATATACATGTACTCGTCTTCGTGTATGCTCGTATAATCACTGCAGGCGAATTGTACTTGTAGGCGTTCTCACATATACAGTAAATAAAAAAAAAGAAACTAATTCGATTAGTTTGTGCCACTCTAAACACTCCATTGTAGCTCCAGGGGCTGATCTAAGACAAGGAAACTGATGCAGACGCCGCTTTCCAAGAGAGATACAGTATATAACTGAGCGGGTGATGTTTGACATAATGACACAAGACATCAGGGATAACCTCGCTTTGTATCTCTAACATTCTACAAGTGGTCACAGCAGGGTGCACAGTCACACTTAGATGGGTGACTAGTACCATGCCCCCTATTTATTTCCTCTTACGATTTTTCTTCTATCTCTTCTCTGCTTACTGTTACATTCATCAATCTTTTCCCATTTGGAATGTTTCCCCAATCTGTAGGTCTCAACCCCCCTTCTCAGTTTCACCACTTCATTTACCTTTCGCCTTGAGCTTTTTGTTTTTCCTTCTCTCTCTAAGCTCATTCAAGTGAACACAGAAGTTCTGCCTGGCCTTTCGCTACACGCCTTATAATAAAAGGCTGAGTATGAGAGAGACAGCCATTTTGCCGTATGCCCCCCTCTAGACAGGGAGCCAAATCAAAATAATGAGAAGCACACTGGCATGGACCGACTGGAATGACACACATTTTTGTGCATGTTTCCATGCACCCATGCATGGAGACACATACAGAAGCGCACACACTACTCTTAGTCACTGCCTTTCATTGGTCTGCCTATTTGTTTGTTTGTCTGTCTGTATTTGTGCCTGCTTCTTCATCCGTATAGGCCTGCTCTGACATACCACTTTCAACTTGAAGATCCTACTTCTTATTCACAGTTCTTTTGTCCTCAATAAGTATCAATCTGTCTCAAAGTGCATGCAATCCCATCTGTGTGCTCCTTTTGCATATATTTCGATAAAATTACAGATGAATAAAAACATTAATGAAAAACTATTACTATCATTTTCAGACCATAAGCCACATCTACTATTTTATTTATTTATATCAACAAGAAAATGCTAATATATTATCAAATTGTAGGTCATGTTATGTTGTCAAAGAGCATTCCTAGGTATCATTTTCTGCCTTTCAGAGGAATCATTGCCTCAAAGAATATACAGCTAATTATCATCGTTAACTCCACACACTGGTGGGTCGCTGGCTGCGTGCGTAATTACATAATCAGTCAAAGCTCTAGCTGATATTTCCTAATAAATGATTGTTGTTTTGCACCAGACTTCCATCCACCATTAACATCAACATCTGCGTGAGACTATTGCTCAACACTTTTCTGTATCTTTTGCCTGAGGTTAATGTTATTATGGCAGAGGAATGGATTGGGCGGGCTTGTCATCGTTCTCTCGCTGTGCTACACTGTGAAGACTTGTAGAACTGACGTGCTGAGCCAAATATACATCTGGCAAGGGAGTGGACAAGGCGGGCGGGGAGAGAGGGGGTGACAAGGGAGAGGACAAGGCAGTGGCGGTGGGGGCAAGGGTTAAGATGGAGACATGGGGAAGGTAAAAGGGAGGACGACTGAGGAGAATGATGCAGGGATGCAGAGATGGACAGAGCGTGCAGTGTACTGTGTGGAACCCTCCTTTCCCTTTTTTTATGCATCATTCAGAGCATGAACATTTCTTTAATCACAATGCAGAAAGAGAAACCACGTGGAGGATGTGTGTCACACTGCTCTGTCTAGTCACATCAGAAAACCCCCGACACCACCCCCTCCACCCCCCATGCCACATGGATACTAGTCTCCAGCATCGATATGTACCGTTCCCTGTAATATCTGTTTGAACTACATTTAAATTGCCCTTCTCTGCGGTCTCAACTTAGTTCTTTTTCATGTCCCTCGTGGTACCTTCCTTCATTTTGCTCTAGATACATAGAACTTTGTTTACAACCGCAATGTTGTACTTGCCTTATTGACCAACCAACAGTAAAGAATCGCAGCCTGAGCTAAGCCTGGCTTGTTTTTCTGACTGCCAGCCATGTCAGCCTGTCAGCCGTGTAAGGTTGTGTGCCTCGGTGTGTGCGTGTGTTAGTGTGTGTGTGCGTGCATGTGGAATCGCACGCGTTGCTGTCATCACAGTTGTTGTGAGATGTCACCCAGCTTTGTCACACTTGAGGACATAACCGTTTCATTGGTTCATGTGTATAAAATATGGATTACAAATACTGCATGTATGCAACTGTTTTATTTCTAATTGGATGTCCACTGTGCAACCTCAGACTTTTATCAAATCAAAGCAGTCTTTTATAACAACCTCCACTTAATATTCAATCAATGTTTTCTTCAATACACTCTGTTCCAAATGGTTATGCAGATGAGTTTTTTTTTCATTCAGATTTTCCTAAAAAGCCTTTGCAAATGAAACGGAGCCTAATATTCCAGTTATCAACTCAAAATCCATTTCTCGTCCCGATATTTGAATCTGGACATATTTTGATACCAATACTATTTCAATACCAAAGTTCTCTTTCCATGGTCAGAAAAGGTAGTCAGAAAAACTGCAAATCTAGTTTACAGGAAAAATCTCATCATCTGGCTTCAAACTCTGGAAATCTTTTTCCAAACAGCCCAGATAGGGCTTTTTTCAGAAAAATCTATTCCATA
The DNA here is from genome assembly GCF_051989575.1 of Stigmatopora nigra. Taxonomy (NCBI): domain Eukaryota; kingdom Metazoa; phylum Chordata; class Actinopteri; order Syngnathiformes; family Syngnathidae; genus Stigmatopora; species Stigmatopora nigra. The sequence goes on from NC_135512.1 coordinate 11,334,005, forward strand.
TTTTGCAGACAGGAACCAGACAAGTCAGCAGGGAATCACTTGTGGAGTCATTTCAACATATAACATATGCTTCAAATATGGTTCATGTATTGGAAGTTTTCACATTTTCGATTGTAAACTTCAGATCCGTAAATTAAATTGGTGTTGGAACGCCATACCCACCCTTATCAACGATATCAATGATTACAGTGTATTTTTTAAGAGCACTGTTCAAAATTCTAACACTCAAGATATCTGTAAAGACATTTAATTACCCATTTTGTGAAGGTGCAGCATTAGAAGCCCATGGGTATTCAAATCAAAAGTTATTACATGCTAAATTAGTATTTTTTTCACATTTTTTAAGTTTAAATGATTGGACCACTATCGTTGGCAATGGCAGGGCGCAGGTGAATAGGGCCTGGATTTCCTGTCTTATCCTATCATTTATTGGTTAAATTGCATGTTCTATTGGCACACAAACTAATGATTCTGTCTTGTCAGTTGTGATTTACATTGTCACAACTACACCTTACACAAGAGAATAAGGCCAATAACAGCAATTTTAACAAAAAATAGGTGGTTAAACTACACAGACTCCATCTCTGAGGTGGAGCACCAAGACAACAAATGGAGCAGAATCCTCTAGGCAAGTAGTATCAGACAGACAATACTCTCTGCAAGCCTCTCTGGGAGGGTTTTGAGCTGTATGGGGGACTGAACAAAACATGTTGCAGCCAAAACACAACACAGCTGCCACCCTTGGGATATAATTTCAAAAATGCGGCACTTTCTCACTCATGATTTTCTTAAGCAAAATGAGAAGAGTGAAAGGGAGGCTGATAGGAAGGGAATGCTTAGGAGAGGTTCCATCTAAGATGCCAGTTCATTTTCGTTGAAGAAAACTTAGTTCAACACAATAACAAATGTTGCTAATGAATATAAAATAGTTTTATATTGATATCAAAAATTGGATAGACTCTTTGCCAACAAGAACAGTTTAATCTTATGGGAATATTATAGTAAAGATGATTTTTGCCACAGTCATCTAAGTTTGAATGAAAGAAAACACTTAATACTACTTTTATTTGATTTTCTTGTTGTATATTTTCTTCCTCCCACAGCAACTGAATCATCCAAATGTGATAAAGTATCATGCATCTTTTATTGAGGACAATGAGCTAAACATAGTGTTGGAGCTAGCTGATGCCGGAGACCTCTCGCGTATGATCAAGGTACGTGACTTACTAAAGCTTCAGTACACGATGTAAAGGGAACACAAGAAAACAAACAATTCTTGACAGCAGCATACAGTATACAGGGATACTGATGGAATCATTTACCAAATATTTTTTTGATAGTTTTTCATTCTAGCTTGAACCACCACTAGAACAGGAAAATAATTTAATTTTTATTCTAGACCGTAAACATGAGATAGAAAGACACTAACATTTAATCTCCTATTTTTATGTATTTACATCAAACACACGAGTGCACAAAGTTAGAGTGCTTCCGCAAAAGCAATGCATGTATACTTTTTAGATACATATACATTATCATAATATTCTTTGTCAGGCAGTTTTAGAAGATGATGTAAAATTGCATGTTTAATTAAATTAGATGTTTTTGGAAATGGAGCTTTAGCTCACTCTACCAAATTTTGATGCATACATTTACAAGGCGGGGGAGGCGGACAAATGCACTTTCATTCGGAAAATTTAGTTCACAGGATCTGATTAGTCAATTGGAAGTGATCATGAGTTCAAGTTCGACAAAGGAACGTATGTAAATGTACATTCAGGTCCACATTAAACTTACAGATTCCTACTTTGTTCAATGAATTGATAGAATGGGTTGAGTAATTTCTTTTACTTTCTCATCTTGTTTTGATACATGCTCCCCAAAGAATAAAAAGGGTACGCGTTTCTTCTTCTCTCTTCAGTGTGCTCCATTAGCACTCTTTGCTGCACTCAGTCTTCCGTCTCATGGAGTGATGTCACGGACACTCAAATCGCATTTGAGCTATTCAGATTGAGAACCGTCTTGTCCTCATCAGATATGAAACCACCACCTTCCTGCATGTGGTTTGTTTCTGTCTGGCAGGAATCGGAATTTTGCGCACTGTGACTGTTCAGATTACCAAAGAGCCACCAACTTTCAATCTGGAAGGCCTAAAAACTGTCACTCCTGACTTGATGTGCAAAGAGATGTTGAAAAGTTGAATAATAATCAAAACTAATTCATCTCATCTCATTTTCTGAACTGCTTTATCCTCACTAGGGTTGCAAAAGGTGCTGGAGCTTATCCCAGCTGACTATGGGCTAGAGGCGACGGACACCCTGAATTGGTGGCCAGCCAATTAATTGCAGGGCATCAGGAGACAAACAACCATTCACACTTACACTCACACTCGTACCTAGGGGCAATTTAGACTGTCCAATCAGCCTACCATGCATATCTTTGGAATGAATGACTTATTTTATATCCTCACCCCATCGTGCCGCAATTTACACACACACAAAACCGAGATTTTTAATGACTTGAGTGTTAATTTTTACGTACTTGTATTCATTGCTACAAATTGGACTGCATAGATGCATAGAATCTCAAAGGATAATGTCTGAAATTGAGTGCCAGCTCGACGCCATATCGCCTCCCTATTGAGATTAAAGGAATGTTGGCTTGGAAACAGCATCTCAGACATGTGGTCTTGTATAACTTAAGAAACAGGCGCAGGAGGTCTGTGGTTGTGCAGGCATTGGAAATTTGGCTACCTGGACAGTGAGTCAAACTGAATCATAATGTAACCAAAAACCAAATATCAGACTCACTGCTCACTCAATGTGAGGTTCATTCATTCATTTTCCATACCTCTAATTCTCACAAGGGCACCGAGGGGTGCTGGAGCCTGTTTATACAATATATTGTCTAAGCCTGGAATAAACCTTGGAACACATCAAAATGGAGCTTCATTGATTCTTAGAAGAATCCTTCCAATATAATGCATTAAGATATGGCAAATTAGGGAAATCTGAATCTGGTATCTATTGTTTGTGACCCTAGTACTGGAACGAGCTATTTGTGTTTTATGCTTAGAGAAAAATTTGACCAGAAAAAAGAATGTAATTATAAAGTAGTAGCGGTTGATCCTGTGGTTTTCGTTGTTTTTCATCTTAAAGACCAAATCCTGGGTTTTTATGGTTCCTGCTAGTATTGCAAATTCGTGTTGTTTGTGTGTGTATAAAGCCTGGTCTTCTCCCATGCATAAATGATGTTGCAGCATTGTATCAGCACAATTTGACAAGCTGTTTGCGTTCATACTCAGCAGCTTCACTAATGTACAGTTTTAACAGAACAAATTAGGAGAAGTGAGGGTTAGCTTTACAAGAGAATAAATGTGGCTGGCAAAACGATCTTATACACACACATCCTACCATGCCAACAGATCCTTTACCGACGGTATGAGAATGTATAATTTTCTCTAAAGCAAGTATTTTATCACACATGTTGGCCCCTGTTAGCAGTGAATGTTTTACGTATAGTAGCCACACTACAGTGCATTTGCACACTGACAGGTTGGTCATGATTAGGTGGGAAAACCAGCTGGTTAGTATGTAGGCTTTTAAGAGAATTATTGAGTATTATTATATCATATATATATATATATTTTTTATCCAATCGTGGTTATACAAGTACTTCAGCCCTGTACTAGCAACGTAACATGAATAAGCAAAACTCTACTATAATTACTTGTTAAATAAGAGTAAAACCTTTTAACACGTGTTTCTCCCCTAGAATGCCCAAGACAAAGAATATTGTTGGCTTTTTTGTACCATTGATCATCAACAAAATAAGTAATGTTTAGGTTAAAGTTGCATTGTTCTTCAGAATGCCACGTCACACACTAGTTATAACATTTTTAATCTTTACTTGGAGTCTGAAACTGAATGTATACTTTTTTTAATCATTCATTTTTATTTCCATAACATTCCTTTTACAATATCCAAAATCTATTTATCCCAGAATTAAAATGAAATGAAATGGCAAGACTTGTACGCACTTCCAAAATATGAATGTGCAGTGTTTGCAGTTAAAGATGTGATGGATAGGGTGGTGGTGGGCATCTATGTGCTCCCCCATTGACATCAAACAGTTCTCTGATATGGAAATAGGAGGGCAAGGGAAGAATGGCTCCTTAGTGAGGCTTTGTTGGGATATAGGCCAGGTTTATCCATCCTTCTTTCCATCAACCTCTGTTATCCCACATTTTTTCTTTTATTGTACATTTGTGCTGTTCATTTTTATAATTCACCCATCGGTTTTTCTTTTATTTCTCGAGTGCTTAAGCTCCAACTAAAACTGCATATATTAATAGGATTTTTAGAGTCTCCCACAAAACATTTGTTTTATTTTATTATTATTGTTTTTACATTATACTACATTGATAACACAGGCAGGAACTAGTAATGCAACAAATGTACTGTATTAAACCGCAGCAAATAGATGTGTACATTTAAAGTCCGTATTTTTTTGCTGTATACTTGATTTGGCCAGTTTAAACCAAGGAGTATCATCAAGACTTCCTGCCTCATCATACGGCTTTTAGGGATCTTAGGGGAAGAACCATTGGATCAAAACCTTCTGTTTGTGGAACAATTCAACTTGGAATTCAATTGGGGGAAAAAATAACTACACAGTTAACAGGATCACACTGCCTCTTCGCTCGTCAGTCCAAATAGCAATGAAATTGGGCGATATCTGCAAACAATGCTTCCTAGTCCTCTACTATGAGCACACGATATGTGCTAATATTTGTTGCATTATTGCAAAAAGTATTTACATACACACTTGCTTATAATTATACTGTTAAAGAACCCCTTAATTCAACTGCACTCTTTGTATACTCACGATCTTGGAGCAGAACTACAGTTGAGCCATGTTTTTACTTAAAGCTTAGTGTCTGGTATTTCAAGCTTTTAATATGGGACCACATCCTTGATGATTCCGATCAACTCCGCCCTCCTAAATAAACCTAAAAAAAAAAAAAAAACTTTTTACAGTGTGCCACCTTAAGCAGTTACTAACAAAGGAATTGCGTGCCAGAAGGGGAGGGGGTGGTATGAAAGTACTTACATTTCCTCTCTTTGTTCCTGAGACTGCATGTGCTTTCTATTGAAGACCAGAGTGAAAATGAGAAGAGGCTCAGTTATGAAAAGAACTGAATTAGGGAAATCTATCTGGGTCCCATTAAAATACAGAACCCTAGAATGGGGGATTGAACATGGCACTGCATCATCTCTCGACCAGTCCTTGTAACAGTACTATATTGCAAAACACCAACATATTTTTGATGCTGTTTTAAGTTTCTATTGCGTCTAATGTAAAATATTTTTTTCTCTGTGTTTTCGCTGTTCTTGCAGCACTTTAAGAAACAGAGGAGGCTTATCCCTGAAAGAACTGTGTGGAAGTACTTTGTTCAGCTTTGCAGCGCACTTGAGCATATGCACTCCCGGAGAGTTATGCACAGAGGTAGGTAGCCTTGATTCCCCAATGCTATATAGACTACATGTAACTGTAGACCTTCATTTTGAAGTATATGAGATTGAAAGCAACGAACTGACCAGAATTTCTTTCAGAATCATTAAGGGAAATTATCTAACTCTAATTCTTTCGCCGTCAGATATCAAGCCAGCAAATGTATTCATCACAGCTACAGGTGTAGTGAAGCTAGGAGATCTCGGACTGGGGCGATTCTTCAGCTCCAAAACCACGGCTGCACACTCTCTTGGTAATACAAAGCATTCTCTCACTTCTTGTATTTGAAAGGTATACACATGTTTGTGCACCTAAATGGCTACCGACACTATCACATTGCAGCCTCGTGTAATCACTTCATTAGCCATTGTGAGAGTAAAGCCATGTGTCATTTGGCTATGCTGCCTACACAAATGTGTGCATACAATTTCATTGGCCAGTTAGTCACTTCCTATTGCACTGCCCTTTAAACCTTGAACAAACGGATACAAAGCGCAGCCGTTTGACACATAGCCTAGATAGGGACTATGTGCTGTAAAACAGGCTGGCAAACTTAACAATCAAACTTACTGTTAGTGTTAAATAGAAGCCTGTTTGCCATAGGAAATAAAATGCGATAAGGCTCTATTTTTCTTTGAAGATTTGAGAAAGTATTGTAATTAGGCTGTTGGCCTTGTTTAACATTGGACATAAAAGGGGGCTAAACCGGGGACAAATTGACAGGATGGAACCACATGCTCAATTATATTCTTCTGTGATAAGTGGGTTGTCGAATGACTCTGAGCCATGTTCCGTGAATCTTTCGGAGTGAAGCCAATGTCCGATTGGGAAGATTGAATGATAATTAATTGTGAATGCGATAGACCCAGACATTTGTTTCACTTTCAAATAGACGAGGGATTTAACACAGAAAGACCCACATATGCCTCCTCCTCACTTCAAAGATATTCAAGTGTTTGAAACAGTATCCTGCCACTTATAAATTTTAAGCAGCTTTAGTGACTCCTATTTATCACAATTAATTGACTAAAAAGTACTATATGACACGCTGATTTATATTGATTAGCTAAGCACAATGGAACTGAGACTGATCAAAAAAAAATTGAGGGAATGGACTTATTTGAGTTAGTATGAAATTATGTTAATTGTTTAGCCATTTTTTTTTCAAATGAGTCGTTGCATAGGATTTGAATTGGGTGTACTGGTTACAATTTGGCCTGCAGAGATGTCCATGGAGCTTTCCAATATCTTTCTTGCAGTCTCATTGCTGTTTCAATTAAGTCGATTGGAATATGTGAACATATTGGACTGTCATTCACACTCTCTCACTTTCCAATGTCAAACTGTTATTATGACACACAGCATGCTATTCCCGGCCCCCTTTGCAACAGCAGCAGCAACAGCCCACAGTCTGGAAAAAAGTGTGATTCTCATGCTTGCTGTGAAAATGTCTACAATTGCTCATTAAATGTTAAGTCCAGAGCACCCTCTTTAGGCTGACCAAGGGACAGGCACTCCTATTCCCAGGGTGGTCAACCTAATCCTAATCATTATTTAAGTCATATATGATGAAAATAGTCAAATAAATTACATGCGTTTTAAAATTTGTTTTTTTCATCCACGTCTTCAAATTAATCATCGACAGATCCTAACATGTCTTAGAGGCCATTCCACCCACTATATTTGCAATGGCAGAAAGTAAATAACTCAAATTAATACTCTTTGTTTTACAACAAAATAAGAGGCAGAAAACAACAGGACGGTGATTCCTTATTTCTTGTGATAACTGCGGACATTATTTTAAATTACAGATGTCTGTCTTGTATTTATTTTGTACTCTTTTTTTCATATAACTGTAGCATACCATATAAAAAGACATGGGGTGACTTGATGGAATGCAGTTGAGTATAAAAGTGATGCCAAGCCATCTTTTTTTTATGATAATATTGATGATTTGACAATTTCAACTGTTTATATGCCTGCTCAGCGTCAAGGTTCCAATCCTTTTTCTCTCGTATGAGAGCAAAGCACCACATTGACTACATTCAGCGAAGCCAACACAAATTTCTTTATCATATTCAACAATATATTTGAAGTTTTTCAAAATTCACTTTTCCTCTGGGGCTCCGCCTCCAATTGCAATGACATCAAAGCGCTTTCTCTGTTTTATCCTAAATTCCAAATTATTTCTTTTATAACACGTATCCCTTAGTTTAGTAACCACCCATCGTTTTAGTATACAGTTTTATGAACATTTATTTATTTTAAAAACCGTCAGCGAGAGAGACCGACCCGAACGCGAAGTAATGATTGACATTTCAGACCTCAACCTTTAGGTTGGGTCGGGTTATGGGCTCAGGCTAAAGATATCACCTCTATATAGGTGCATATAGCCAAGATGCCATAAGAAAGAATGGTACAATGTGTCCAGTTTTGAAAGAATCGGGCTGTTTGACAGTGAAAGTGTGACGAAAGACCCAGAATGTACAACCCCAAAAAGCTGATGTAGTCATTAACAGAACAAAACACTAACCATTAATTAGTAATATAAAATACTTGTAACACCTTTAATAGGGATGGCGGTAATGATGCAAACTGTGACAAATGGGAAATTACAGAGAAAGGATTACATAAATTGACACACTAAGTCAATACTGAGGCTACAGTTAGACAGTCTGAAATGATGTTTTTAATTTGAATGTTTCTCCCAAAATCCTGTTGTCATGCTACTAAAATGTGTAGCTCTACATCGATACACAAAAATACACTAACATTTCCGATACTAAGTTAATCTTTTTAAAAAACAAACAAAATTAATTAAAAAGGTAAGCCCTGAAGCGCTTAGTATCAAAAGCAGTCATCAAGTTTCCCAAAGGTATGGTGACCTGTAATATATCTAAATGCAGCAGCTTCCAGATTGGTGGATTAATAATACTTTTACAATCAAAGTATCCCATCAAGATACAACATTTCAGTATCAATCCTTGGATTCTTTTTCATACTTTTGACAATCACATCATCTTTTCAAACTTCAAATCGTATGGCAATATTTCCATTGGGTTACATATTCTAAGCAGCAAACTTGACAATCCCTTAGTAAATAAATATCTTTGTATTGCTAAATCTGTTAAGCCGTCAGAAGTAAATATAATTCACTTTTTACCTTCTACACATCTTTGATTGTTTAGCACAAAATACAGTCAAGTCAAAGTCATCTGAAAATAAGAAATCAATCCCACCCAAAATGACTTTCGTTTTATTTCGATGAATAAGTAATGTTCCCCTAATTAAGCATGCTGAAAGAACCCCAACCTAGACCGGTTGCCTTTTTGTGCAACTATTAGCATAAGAGAAGCTTTTTCTTTTTAATCAGCTAATAATAAATGTTAAGGGAGCTTGTTCAGTGTCTACCATGAGACCACACACACATTGTTCACATGCTGGAAAACCAGTCTTATGACCAATTTCCAATCCTGTTTATTCCTCTTCATGTTGGCTTCCCCACTGCCTCGACAAAGATTTTTTTTAATGACAGGTAGCACTTCATTATTTAAATAAAAGAAAAAGAAAAAAAAACATTGTTTTCCCAGCCCAATTATACCGCACCAAACGGAAAGATTTTATTTCAACTCCCATTTCTTACTACTAATTGTGAATATTGTGATCATTATTTTATTTTACATGTTAAATGCTCTCCTAGCTGAATTTATAGTCATTTGGTAATATACACGCTATAATATGCATATCACACTTCCAAGCTTTACATCAAACTACAATATCTTTTTAACCTAGTTTGACATTAAAAAACCTTTTATGTTATTTTTGTTTGAGTGTTCGGACAATGAAGACGCCAAAGGATAGGTGTTCATTTTTAATATTGCTTTAATTGCATTTCGCAAAAGCTAATAATGCACATCCATTTTGGCTGTCATTATGTACTTAATTTAAAGGACAACCTTTTTCTCTCTGGTCTCTTTTAAACACGGTCGCCATTGTGCATGTTGCATTCTTAACTGGAATTATCTATTCACCTGAAAATGAACCACAATATAAATTGACATCTTTGTAACAACATAGACCAGGGGAAATTCTTGTCAACATTTAAGAAAATTAACATTTATTAAAAAAGTAATAGAAATAACTAAAATTGTTCATCATAAGTACACCATTCCACACAGTATACACAGTTTTAATCAACAACTGGTTATATTGGTTAAAAATTAACATATTTTAAATAGCTGATGCTTTTGAAGGTTATAATGTGGATTATGTCAATTCCTTGCCATATAAATCTGTTACCCCTGTTAGTAAAATGGCCAACCATATGTGATTACTGTAATTTAAAACTGCTGGCGGATTTGCTTGGTAGACTTTAACATGGGAAATCCCAACAAAACAGAAAGCAAATGAAAAAGCAGCCATTTAAACACCGTTAAAAATGCAGCAAATCTAAAAAGCAACCTGCAGTGTCTTATAGTCATGATGTAAAGCTGTGGTTCCTGTTGGGTGAAGGTCTGATTCTCTGGAAAGCTGCCAGTCGCTATGGTAGTTTGGGATTCTTGAGTTTCAAAAACAGACCCAGAAATGGGCCTGCTTTTAAGACTCTGTCAATGCTCCTGGGGCGTCTTCAATAGCTGCTGTTTCAGATCATTACCGAGGCCACTAATCAAAACTGATTTATGTATATTTCGTGACTGCTGTGTATGCGTATACAACTTTGTCATGTTTTAACAATCGTATGCACTTTATGGGCGTGTGTGGTAATGTGCCACCTTTAAATATCATCTTACTTGTGCTGACTAATAATTAATAGAGGCTATATACTTTAATGGCTCCCTGTAGTTGGCCTCACTCGCACTCTTGGTTAAAATACCTTGCGTGTTCCAACCTCTGAACTTGTTATGGTTGAAAACACAATTTAATTTCTTGTCTGCTTTCCTTTACTTCTTGAGCGTACGTCACAAAGTTTATAATCGGCGGCATTGCGGCAAGCTACGCAAATAGTAATAATCACTGTTCCTCTTGTTCTCTTTTTCCATTTCCATCTCTCTCTGTCCCATTCCGTCATCTAGTGGGTACTCCATACTACATGTCACCCGAGAGGATACATGAAAACGGATACAACTTCAAATCGGACATCTGGTCGCTAGGATGCCTGCTCTACGAGGTAAACTGTAGCCAAATATGCAAACATGTTCATTTACTGTTTTTCTACGAACTACAATAAAACTCTTCTAGATCAAGTTGTCGTAGGTAAAATTAGGGAAATGCAGCTCATAGAATGAAAAGATAAATTAACAATTTGGTCATTTTAGAAAGAAGACCAAGTATTACAATAGCAGAGAAATTTCCATCCACCAGGTGCCGTACAAGAAACCTGTAGAGATACAGATTTCAGTGCTCTATTGTTACTCAAGCCTTCTACACTATGCCATGCATAATATGCTATTTGAAGAATATCCCTTGCTGTCCAAATTGTCGGTGCCCATAGCGCATCTGCAATGTGTGGAGATCTTCTCTCCTCCATTCCTCAGTGATGTATTCTTCTCCCTCTGTTCCATTCCCTCTGTGTGCTTCCTTTTTCCTCACTTAACCTTCAGGCATAAGAAATTCACAGAGACATCCAAGCATGATCCCATTGGTACTCATTGATTTCGCTCTGAACATGGTAGGGGCTTGCGTGTGTGTCTGTTTGTCAGCGTGCCCACATGTGCAACAGCTCCATTTTAGAGTGCCTGTGTTTTTTTTCCTTTTTTTTTTTTCTCCCCAATTTTTGTGCCTGTGGTATGAATAGAGTGCGAAGGAAGGGTCTGTCAATACCTGGTCATTGTGTCAGCGTCTATCTTCATCTCCCATTCTGTTTGATCCCTTTCTCCTTGTGTCCAACCTCATTACGTCTTTTGACCTTGCCATATGCCCCTCGGCCTAACGCCTTTTTTGTGGTAAGAGTAGTCGTAGGGTTGACTGCCAATGTAACTAGGAAACTAGAGGCAAAGTGTGCATGACATCGTTTGGAGAAAGCTATCTCTCAACATTCTCCACTCCTTCCACGGGAGCAAATACCATATATTAATAGTAGTGTAATAAGTGCAAAAATAACTATGTTGCATTTTGGTACATCCGAATTTCATACAAGTGTATGCATTATTTTAGCAGAAAACAAGATGGTTCTTCTTCATGTAAGGAACTTGGCCATGAATCGCTTTTAAATGAATCTGTGTCTCATTACACCCCCACTACCACATATTGATGTTGGTTTTATGAGGCCTCACATCCTTGGTTCTCCGCAACTGCCCTTTACATGTGATGAGCTGCCCCATGGCTAAGTCTGTGTTTTTGATTGTGGACTTTTTAAAAGGGAAAATGTAAGCCCCCTTTAAACATGTAATCTGTATGTGTGTTTCTATGTGTGTGTATGTATATGTATATATATGTATGTATGTATGTGTATATGTATATGTATGTATGTGTATATTTATGTATATGTGTATATATGTGTGTATATATATATATATATATATATATATATATATATATATATATATATATATATATATATATATATATATATATATATATATATATATATATATATATATATATATGTATATGTGTATATATATGTATATGTATGTGTATATATATTAATATATGTATATATGTATATGTATGTATATATATTTATATATGTGTATATATATATGTATATATACATACATACACACATGTATATACACATATATATACATATATAGACAAAGTGATATAAAATTTAAAAGTAATTTTTGAGGCATTTGTTTCTATGCTGTCGATTATTCTTGAACATTTTCATCAATATTTTCTCCAATTGTAGAATGGCTCCCATCATATCCTGAAATTATGAAAAACCTGTCACACCAATATACAAAATATGTATCTTCAAAGCGATTCTCACTGGCAGAGCCTATTCTTGTACCTACAATTAATCAGGCTGTTTCCGTTGTAACCCCTACTGTTTCTTTTGTTATTAATGTGTCAAAGTTGGGGAGATCATGGCTCCAGTGAGGTAGGTTTATTTTTAATGACGGTCCTCAGACACTTGCGCTCCAATCCTTGATGAATATGTCATCATACAGAAACATGAAGGACCACTGTGAACATAAAAAAGTCATGCTATCTTCACTTGGACAGATTGTGTGTGTCCATGTATGAGTGGAATGGCAAAAGTAGGGCCAGGTTTACTGTATATAGACAAAAAAATTGTAACACATGCACATGTAGTTAATATAATAGATTTTATTTGAAATTAGCGTGATGATGACAGTTCGTCATGTTAACGTGGACAAGGTTTGCTAGCTGGAGAAGCTTAAAGTCTTACACAACTGCTTAGAGCCTTAGACAGAAACATGAAACAATATATTTAGTGATAATTAAAGTAGAATGAGCATTCCCCGGACTTGCCACAACTATTGAGAACACAACCAGACCTACCGAAACAGGACTGATTCTCTTTGTGTGTCTGTCTATGTTCTACGACCAACAACTCACACTCTTTTTAGACAGCAGGCATGCGTCCACATTGAATCTCTTGAATATCAATGAACCATGCCCATTTTCTTTTTCTCACTCACTCATTTTCACATACATACACACGCACACACACGTGCGCATACACACACAAACACACGTGCACACCAGGGGCTCAGAGGTCAGACAGTGAGTCAATCATCTAACCCATTGCAATGACACAGAAAAAATGAGTATGTGTTTATATGGGACGCATTTTTATGCGTCTGTGCGTGTGCGCGTGAGTGCAGGGGGCCAGCAGCTGTCAGGGGCTAGGAGCAGCAGACACTAATGAAGCAGATGAATAGTGCAAAAACTCCCAAATAAAATCAGGACAGTTGACATTTTTCATCTGTCAAAAGTAGGAGATGCATGAAAATACGTTGGTCTTGTTTAACCCTTTGCCTCATGGTGTCTTTTGCTGGCAGACTTGCCCCTCACCCCACCACCACCACATCATCCTGTGCGTCTGTTTCAACCTCCTCTTTTTGTCTTACTTACTTTGAAGTGTATATTTTGGGTAAACACTCGCCAGAATTTACACACAAACATGCACTCTGTTATACAGAATCAAAAGGCAGACACTGAGAGGGAAATTTTTCTTTTCCATGTCATTAAAATGAACCTTTACAGCAAGTAGTCGGTGGGATGAATCAATATGATGGAACATTCCGTTAGTGGCTTGTTTGCCCGTCTCACACTTCTGAGATCATGGGTTCAATCCCAGCCTCTGGTTTTCATGCTTGAGGTTTTTCAAGGGTAGTCTGGCTTCCTCCCATCTTTGAGAAACATACACAGCAGACTGATTGAATATTGTGAATTCTCCATTGGTGTATTCGTGAATGGGAAATATAGTTTTTGCCTATGTCCTCTACTGTTAGATGCCAGAATATTCCATACATCCTGCCCATAGTTTGACATGGTGCCATGCACCAAACCTCTACATTTCATTTTCCCATCCAGATCGTCTAAAATAGTGCAAAATTCTTTGATTAATACATAGTTTGAATGAGGTCAATATTTTCAAAGTCCACAGCATTCTTGAGACTCTAGAGATAGCCTATTTGCTACAATAGTCCATTTTCTGAAATGTGCTGTATTTCCATTAGTGTGTGCCTTTTTATCAGCAGATTGAGCCTTATTTCTCCATTATAGGCCTTGCTCAATAAATTTGAACAATATCAAATAATTCTGTACTCATCTTACTCTATTCTCTAATTTATTAATTATGTTTAAGATTGATACCATTAAATAGATGTGAGAAACAATTCTGCAAAAACTATTTTGTATGCATAACCCTAACCCATCTACTTCATAATTAATTTGATCACAATGCATTTATCTCCAGTTCACCTATAGGACTGTCAAAGCCTGTATTTAACTTTATGACAGCCCTTCTTTCCTCTTTTTGATCATCTAACTATTAAACAAAAATGCAGAAATAGTAATGGCATAATTTTCTATTATAAGGCTATAGAAATTCTTTACCTATTTCCAAAAAGTAGTAAAAGTCTCCTTATGGTCTTCATGCTGTTACCGTCCACATCTGTTTTCCCCTCTCTTTGGCTTGCATCTGGGGTCCAGAGGATGTCGTTTTTTCATTGCTCTAGCAAAGTCTGGTATTTGTGTAGCTCACCTCATGACTCTCATTCTTCTTCCCTTGAGCTCGAACTCTTGCATGAGCCACAGAGCCACGTAATGGGCGAACAAATTTAAAGGAAATGGATTATTCTTTGAAATTATGTTACTATCATCGAGCCTGACATTACCCTTATCCTTATTTTGAATTAAAGTAGATATTTTAAATGAAATACTCTACACAGTGCATCATACACTGACCATTGTACAGTGAATACTGTGGTTGTCATGTCTCTATTACACAGTGATTTAACACTACTGTGCAATAGAAAATGAAGCAGTTGAAGTTGGGGTGCTCAAAACGCCTTCTACTCTGCGCTGAACCAGCTTATGCTACAAACTTTATACCCATGTTAAAAATGTCCCAACATTAAACTAGAAATGAACAGAAATATTTGTAAATATTTAGTTTCTTAAGAGATACTAGGAATACTCTTTTATATATGGACGATTGACTAAATGTTTTAATGATCAAATATGGCTTGACATAGCATATTAAGACACTCATTTACACTGGTAGACTCTGAAATTTCTTAATTACATTTTCCTTGAACTCAAAGTTTAAATTAAAATTAGATTAAAAGTTTCATTATCAGGCTTATTGGGATATATATTGGGAAAGAATTATATGGAATTCTTAAATATGGAATGTGATATAATTTCAAGTTAAATTCTATTGAACTGTTAGCTTTGTTTTAAGATTCTTTTCTTACTTGATGAACTATGAATTTTGCGTACAATTCCACCTACGCATTAATAAGATGTCGGGAAAATACACTTTGGGCCACCACTGATTTGTTTATTTATTTTCTTTCTTTCATGATAGTCCTTATGTCCTTATGTCTCCTTATGTCCTTATGTCTCTGTTTCAGATGGCAGCCCTACAAAGCCCCTTCTATGGCGATAAAATGAACCTTTACTCCCTTTGTAAGAAGATAGAACAGTGTGACTACCCACCGCTTCCATCAGATCACTACTCAGAGGAAGTAAGTAATATCGCACATCATTTACAATTCTCAGTGATAGGTTTATATCCATTCATTTATATACACGGAGTGTAAATTTGTGAAAACCTCAGCATAGCATAGCAATATCTGTAAATGTTCAGTGTCCAATCTCCGGTGACCAGTCTGACTTTTTCTGTGCTGGATCACTGATTTTGACTTGGCTTATTTTTTCTTTCATCTGAAATTCATCCAACTCAGCGCACAGTGTATTTCCCTAAAATATAATTACTTTGATCAAAAGACCATAATTTTAACCATTTCAAAATGAAATCCTACATATCAGAAGCATCTGGCTGTACTACAAACTCCGATGAAACAAAATGAACTTGAGTGTCAAGTTTCCCGAACTAAATTTGAAATTATCTGCCGTAATTCAGCAAAGCCTCACTCATGCACATATACATGTAATGCAGTCAGGCTGCGGTTAACGGCGG
This sequence comes from Stigmatopora nigra, assembly GCF_051989575.1. Taxonomy (NCBI): domain Eukaryota; kingdom Metazoa; phylum Chordata; class Actinopteri; order Syngnathiformes; family Syngnathidae; genus Stigmatopora; species Stigmatopora nigra. The sequence continues at coordinate 11,350,143 of NC_135512.1, forward strand.
CATGGTAGCTGATTGCCTGTGATGTGGGTGTATGTATTTTTGTGATTCTACTGGATTTCACATCTGTGTGTTAGCTTTGCTGCAGCTCTTTTGTTGAAGAATATTTTTGTTCTATTGAAATATCTATCAAATTGTTCAGACATTCAAGAATACTGACATTGCCAAATCAGACTGCCTAAAAAAATAGCTTTCAGGAAAACATGGCTAACAATTTTGATTAGATATTTACAAAATATTTCATGTGCACATCCTCACATTACGATGATGAATATAACATTTTTACATTAGGATTGTATGTATCCAAAGACAAGGGCATTTTATGGTGAAGAGCTCACACTACTGTCTCCTGATTGACTGCTTTGCTTCATTTAACTAACTTTGTAAGCAGCAGGAAACCACAAGCCTAGTTCTTGTGAAAGCTAAAAATAATCCCCTATTACAACCAAAAAACGTACCCCATTTGCCCTTTACCGACGCTTTAAAGCTCCCTTAATTGAGCATAACATTAAAACCCTCCCAAATAAATCCAAAAGGCAACATTCTAGTGTTAAAGCCATATTGCAAGTCATATTTTTATAGCCCTTATAGATTGAAAACTACTTGTATAAGTACACCGATATGGTCATTGAAGGTAAATAGCTTGTGGCCATTAGATGTGTTTATAAAAACACCTCTCCACTTTGCTGCCCATGTGTCTGTATACACGAGTCCACAGTGGGTAGTTAGAAGTTCCTGCACTAACTCCTGCCGAGTGCTTTTCATTACACACTGGTGTTTACTTCATTAGGTTGACAAAGGCTAATTGCATGGTGTTTCATGTTGTTGCAATTTTGTTTTTATTTTATTTATTTTTTAATGCGCATGAACCATCACACAAATGCGTGAATTGGTTACAGTAGCTCTGCACACCCACCGCTCGAAGCTGGAGCATGCCCCACATGTCACCCCCGTCCCGCAGATAGGGAGACAAAGCGATAGAGTGAGCGAATGATGGAGCGCGAGACAGGCTGATGGAGAGGATGGAGATGAGGGGGGGTGCCTACAGCGCCTGTCTGGATGTAAACAATGCTCCTGAAGGATCGGCAGCAAACTGTCAGCTGCTCATCTTTGTTGTGTCATTTAACCATCTCCGTCTATGCTTCCACCACCTCCCCCTTGCTTCTCTTCACCAGCGCCCGCTCCCCCTCCACCCGCCACCTGACACTTTCCAACACTTCCCCCACCCCACTCGCCATGCAAAGAAGCCCATGAATATTTTACATATCTGCATCTTTTTCTAAACCCCACCCAAATCTGCATTCGGCAGTACTAATTCTCAAACTATGTGAATTTATATCTTTCGCTCACTCGGGCACATACCTATGCGTGTGGTGGCTGATGAGAACTCATCCCAGTCACTGCTGTGTAACGGAGGCCATGAAGTTGGCAGACAGTTACCATAGCGACCTCGCATAGATGTGTTTTCCCCCTTTCCTCTACATCCTTTATTCTCTTCCTTTTTTAATGATGGTGGTGGCTGTTCCGCCTGCGAGCATGTCTGTCTATCTGCTCCAATCAGCCGCTTCGCTTGACTTCATGCATGCTGGCGATGAATTGGCAGCATGGTGTGTGTGTGTGTGTGGGCACACGCACCAGTGTGTGGACCGAAGTAAAATTCTGCCTAACAGCAAGCGATTAGTGTGCTCAGTCCAGTTACCTGTTGCCTTTTGCTGACAATGGAGAGGTCTTGTCAAAATAGTTTGTTGTCTTTGGGCATTACTTTTCCCTCTTTTTCAGGAGGTGGGAAAGCTAGAGAAAAAAAATGCACTTCAATTGTCATTAATGACATTATTTTTCCCTTCCCAAACCAACTACCCTTTTTCTTCAGCTGAGGAACTTGGTAGATATGTGCATCAATCCCGACCCGGAGAAGAGGCCAGATATCACCTACGTGTACGACATGGCCAAACACATGCAGAACCTGACGCAGGGCAGCTAAACTCGGAATTGCACAAACTATAGCTTGTACAAAACCTACCACCAAATACCACCACCATCACCACAAATACAGATGCAAACACACAATTTCAATGCTGGACGTGTACAGATCTTTCTGCTTCTATGCAATTACTTAGTCCAGTGCTCATTTTGATAATCCAGACAGCCTTTATAACATGGTTATTGGAGGGTGTAAACGTGACTGGCCACCTAAAATCTTCCTGCTCAAGTAGTGCTGAGCAATATATTGCACAGCTATGAGTGGAAAAGCATTGAATTTATTTAGTATACTACCTTTATTGCTCAGAGAAACGTCCGCCTGAGCATTTTTTTCCAACGGACTTTAAGGTTGAAACTCCCCCCCAGCCATTATAGATCTCCACTATCTGAAAATAATGTAGCCAAAGATGCCAAACAGTCTGCTCTTTAGAATTTACCCATGTTCGCGATGTGAGATTGCCACATTCCTATTGGCGTGGCAATGCGGGTATTTTCTGCAGACTTGTCCTGAAAGTGTAAGCCACAAGGAGGGAATGTATGCTTTGGCATAGTCCGACAAGGGAGAGCCCCAATCTTCATTGCGTGAAACTGCTGAAGAGCCAGTTGAACCACTCAAAAAAGTCCTATCTGATTACCTAATCTCACCCTTTAAAGCACATGTGTGCGCTGCATTGTTACACAGTGACCTGTTGGCAACAATTTGAAGCATCCCTCAACATACAGTACGTTTCATCATTCAGTAAGTACTGCAGTTGAACATATTTTTCTTCATTCACAGCTCATTGTTTACATTGACAACATTTCTATTGATCGATCAGCGTTAAAATTATGATCAAATCTTTCGCCATATGCAGATTTACCAAATAAACCGTCTATATTAGTAGAGGAATCCGTAGTGATTTCCATAAAAACGTTACTCCGTCCATTTCTACTTTTGAATCTTGGCGTTATCGCTTATTCTTTTCCATTTAATTCAACAAGTGTAAGACCTTATAATATCTCTAATAATCAGTTTTGCTTTTTTTATACAAACCAATTCAGTCTTGCGCCTGCCCTGCCTCCCTGAATTTTTAAATCTCCTTTTATAATGGCAGTAAAGGAATTCATTTCAATACAAAATTTAGGCCTTATCCGCCCAACACTATTTTCAAGGTAAATCTGATGATAAAAAGAGACCCCTCGTTAAATAAACAGTGTTGTTGTACTTTTTATTTTTTCCATCATTAAGGGCTCCAAAAAGTTTACAAGAAGTTGTATCTAGGTATCTGGGTAATATTTAAAGTACATACATACATTGACAAGAAATGTTACATGTACATTGTAAGTATAACCAAGTCAAAGTAATAGTTTTAAGAGGATTATTCCAAAGAACCCCACAATTGAATTATACCACATTAAGGTGTGGATGTAAGTGCCTCACCTTCATTATTGTGGTAATGAAAGTTGGCGTGTTGTTGTGGTCATGTACAATATTTGAAAAGCTAGGTTGGTTATGATGGTTGACTACGGATGCATTGGGGGGACAACATAGGTAAATTTGTACGCATATCTTGGAAAATGTCTCTCTTTTGATACCCTTGAAGATGTAGTCAAAATGATGATTAAAATAATAACATTAATAATGACAATTTCACACATGTTGTTTACCTTGGTCGCCTTGACACCAATATAATGTTTTCTTGGTTTGACTTTTTTTGGAAACTAAAGTAAACAACAACCATACACTTGACCCTACAGAAACATTGTCTTTATACATATTACACAGTGTAATTAATGCACATTGCTACCTAAGTTTTCTGTGTGTTCATGATGCAGAAGTAAATACATAGAAAAGAGGGCCTATTCAATGAAGATCTCGTTGCAAATTACTAGTGGATGACCCTCTATAGATTTGACAATATTCTGTTCAAAATCTGAGACCTCCAAAGGTTTAGCATCTTTTGGAACAGTTTTGAAGAAACACAGCTTTGTCATAATATTGAAGCTGCGATGCAGTTATTTGTCAGTTCTCACGTGCCTTATTTTTTGTCCTAGGTTCAACAAAATCCTGATAGAGATTTTGTTGGCCTACTTTTTATGTAAATTTCTTTGCAGCGAATTCTGTCCTTTGCTCACATACCTCCATTTGTTATTGCAATAATATATTTTAAGGAGCTCTTTAATTCATAAAATATGTTTACAGTGTTTTGGAACTTTTATCAACACAACAATAGTATAAACACACTGTGTTTTCCAGGTAGGAGGGCACTGAGAGTTCATGAAAAGCATAGTTCAAGTCTTTTAGCATGATCAGGAGGACTATTTTCTTTATTGGAATCCATCTAGTTGCAGATAATATTTTTGGCATATCTATATTCAAAGCCCAGATAAAAGAACATTATTATGGTTATCATTTTTTTGGTTGCAAACACAGTTCCTCAATCCTCTCTGCACTCCCATTACAGAAACATTTGCAGTTTAAGTGATTATCTTAATGTATTGTTTTCACTGACATTGCTGTTGCACCAAAACTTTCAGTCTTTTTTTTTAAATGCAAGGTTTTCTTTCTATCCCACCAGTAAGAAATATTTTTATAAGCCTGCTTTGCATACCGGACTTGTATTCTTATGCATCATTTGACAGAAAAACATCTTAAACCCCGTTTACAATAATAACACCATTGTCACTTACAAGCTTCAGAAAAGCTGCATCCCATATGGATTTTTTTTCTTTTTAGGAAAAAATACCAGAATTATGATATAATAAAAAAAAAAAACATCTTGTCCCCAATTCAAAATGCTGTTTTCCATTGTCCTATTAAAAAATGTTCATTTTGACCGTGAATAATAGTGGGATGCTTTACCTAAAGTGGGGCGTGTGCATTGAGTATTATGTTTTGTTTGTATAACGACTATGAGGTCTAGGCCATTTGTAAGTCCTCACAAGGGGCTTCGTTAAACATACAGAACATAGTACTGGGGATTAAGGATAAAATCTTTCCTCATTCAAAGTATCACAGGGCAGTACAGTGCCCCGTTATCTTACCTTGACTCGTTTACATTTTCCAAAGGCCATCTTATGTAAGTTGTTAAATTTCAAAAGCAAAATGGGCTTTTATTTATGGTTCTGCTAGTGGTTGTTTTGGTTCTGTCTAATGTTCAAGAGTCCCACCAATGTCATGTATTTTAGCTTAACGCAATAAAGCTATAACATTTCTTCTGAAAACTTGAGTGTGTACTTTAAAATTGACCCAAACACATGCACTCAACATCCACTTCTACTTTTGTCTTACCAAAAGTTTTTGTATCCATATTACATAACTATACAAAACTACAACAAACATCAGAAAATATCATACATTTATATTTTATCTACTTGTACGTATACTAATTGTGACACTTAAGTGGGATTGTATTATGTTTTTGCTTTTTTTTTTGTTAGTACAACTAAGTTCCACAGGTAAGTCAGTTCACAGGTAAGTCATAACTGACAAAAGTGTGTTTTACATGTAAAAAAGTACAACAAAATGTCAAAGTTCCACTTTTTTTCTATGAACACTTGTGGTGCCATCCATTTAATTTCTCTTTGGAGGTTCTCTTTTAATAACTTTTTTCCACATATTTTACTATTCATTTTTAGTCTTCTAAACCAAGGCTGAAATTCAGTTTGTTTCTGTTTTGGAAGTTTAGTTTGTGATGGCCTGTGCATCACAAACTAAACTTTCTCACCATTGTTGCACCACAAGTCCATATCCTTACATTAAAATCTTTTTCAGATACATGTTTTTTAATATTACTTGTTAATTTGTGTCCTCATCTTGTTTCTCATGCTCCTCATATGGCCAAAAAATATTTAATCGAAGTTACAGATACATGGAAAACATTTCCATCAAAGAAGAAATCTTTTTTTATGTTAATCCCATTGAGTTGCTTGTGAAGTGTAAAAAAATCTCTTAAATGAGTAAAAAGTAGAAAAGGGCAGGAGTTGCCATATGAAAACATCCTTGTCAGCTCACTGTGTACTAGCCTTAAGGTGAAGTACGTCTACATGCTTCCACTCATCTCCAGAGGTAATGTTTGCTTAAAAGGCATGTAGACATCTGCTCACGTCATTTCAAACTCTTGAGTTCAATCCCGAATGAGCAGACGCACTAAATCTCGGCGTTAGGAGTTTGATCATGTGTTCATGCGTAGAGGCCTCCAGGATAGTGTGACTCTTAAAGCTAATGTCAAACCAGCTTGCTCTGGGATACAGCTACGACGCAGTATTATAAGGATTGGATGTGAGATCTGAAACAGGCAATTATTTTACTGCTTCTATTCCTCTTTTTCCTGACTCGTCCTAGCTCGTATGCGGCTAAACATCTCTGTATTGTGCCTTGCACTTAAACCATAGGGATCTGTTTTTCGTCAAAGCCCACAAAGACACATTTTCTCTCATATTTAGACAGATTATGACAGTCAAATGTGGAAAACAAAGCAAACTTAGTGCCGTTTGTTGTGTGGTTATGTTTGTGGTCATTAAAAAAAGTGGTTATAGGGACTTGTCTCCCTGGAGTAACCCCCTTCCACCACTCCCTTATGCCAATCTCCAGGTCCTCCTATTCCCTGTTGGCAAGGGAAACAACGGGGTGGGCATTTGGTCTTTCCCATAATGAACTCCACAGGGACTGTTGTTCAGTTTCATCACGGACAAATTTGCTCCCATGGAGCCATGAACACAGTAAAACAAACAAAAGTAAATATCTGGAATTAATACATGTGTTACATGATCCAGCTGCTTTAAGACCCCCCATATGCTCTCCTCTACTTTAAAGTATAGAGACATTACTATCTTGATTTGCCTTGCTGTGATTTCTCCAATTTGACCAGCGCTCTTATCTAAAGACTGTCCCACATCCATGCAGCCCTAAGTCCATCTTGTGGTGAAAAATCTTCACTGCACTAGGCCTTATCTACTGAGACTTTATTGTTTCAAATAGGAAAATTACATAGAAATGTGTAATTGGCTTTATATTTACATGATAAAACTTATAAGTTGATTTGTGCGGGTTAGAATTTCCTATTTTCTTTACGTTTTTCCTGTATTTTTTGTTTTTATTTTGCCCTTTTGTAGAATTTAAGGGTCATTTTAACTCATTTGCCATTAGAAATCTTTATTATATTAACTGGGAGAGGTGAGTTAATCCCTTATGTGGCAAGTGACTATTTTTGTTCATTTAAAAATCATAACCCCTAAAAGATAGCTTTTTGAGTCCAGTAAATCACAATATTACCATTTGATCTGATTTACAAGTAGATGTAAGCCATGTGTAGTTATAACTATTTTTATACTAAACCTTACAATGCTTTTTTTACTATTGGTTTATTCATTAATAATTTAAAGAAATATTAAATTTACATTTTATTGAAAAAACATCAATTGCTGATTTTTTTAAACTTCATACTATTTATTTTATGTATTTCAAAGTATTGTATATACATTAAATCAAAGAATAGAAAAATTGAGAGCAGAAAGGCCATGTGAGTACACAGCTAAAGAAATACATAAGAAATACCAGCAAGTTTTCTGCTCAACCTTAAAATAGGCCTTGAGTTTAAATATATCTGTGCAAATTTAGAAACATAATTTATGTGTCTGTAGATGGAAAAAAAAGTAGTTGGATTATCTCTCAGCTCATCATTTTTCCCAGGTGATAGGCAAGGGTTCTAAGGGAAAAAAATAGGACCGTTCCATAGGACATTGACTTGATTTCCCAGCAACTCTTTCCATCCCCCTTTACGTTTGTTTGTTTTGTTTTTAGAAGCCTGGAATATCAATACTTGAGTGCACATTTGTAATAGCTTGTGGCGCATCCTTGTCTGTGGCAGCATGAGCTTCAAACATATTAGTTTGCTGGGAGAAAAGAATCATCCGGGACAGTCTCCAAACACAGTTGGGAACAGCAGCCCAGTGCTCTTCATCATTTGAAAGCTGCCATTGTTTGAAGTTATAAAACTTTTAACAGGTTAAACTCATATTTAGAATAAAACATGCTTAGTTTTCGGGTTATAATGTTTGTCAGAATCGTCTCTCCGGGGGATTGTATAAGGGTGACGTGAAGAAAAGCCTCTTTTCGCACTCATTTTTCAGTCATTTGCGACACCCAGCAGGCTACCTGCAGTCATGCTTACCACTGTGCCTGATACACAACCATATGTGAAGGCACACACGTACTAAACGCTGCACCTAATAAGCATGTGTACGCTCACCAACCCTGGCGTAATGACTGACTTTTGCTCTGCGTGTCCTTAATCTGCAACCACCAGGCCAGCACAGAGGGGGCACGCTAAAGTACAAGGAGCCTGCAGTGAGCTTGGCCAAAATAAAAAGCTAAGTGGCTCACTAAAGCAGTCAGCCAATCTTAAAAGCCGCTCACTCTTCCTCCCTTGTCTGCGGCATAGCCCGACAGGAGGTTTGTAAAAGCCTGCCTGGCAAAGCTAAACTGGGAAGCCTCAGTTCTGCCTTCCGGAATGTCAGTGTTTAAAATAAACCTGAACCAAAAAAACTTGTGCTTTCCAGGTGAGTGGGTGGGCTGCAATATAGCCACCCACATGCACATTGTCGAAGCTACTGACATATAGTACGTCTTTTTTTTTTTTACTTGTCCAAAGGCAACAATTTTCAAATGTTCCCAATATTTGAAGTGTTGTCTTGTTATGTAGATTTAACTTCGACACTGTTAGTATGGATGCAGTACTAAAATAACCAAGTTCACACCAACTCTAAATTTTAATAAAACTTTGTAAATTGATCTCAACATTTTAATGATAGTGTATGGATTTCGGAGTACCGGCAGCTGAGTAATTAGCGCTTCAGCCTCACAGTTCGGGGTTCGAGTTCAGGTCGGTCTTTACTCTGTGGAGTTTGCATGTTCTAACTGGGCTTGTGTGGGTTTTCTCTAGCTTCTCCAGTTTTCTCCCACATTCTAAAAACATGCAGGGTAGGCTGATTGAACCCTCTAAATTTCCCAAGGTATGAGTGTAAGCGTGAATAGTTGTCTGCCCCCTTGTGCCCTCTGATTGGCTGGCCACCAATTCAGGGTGATGTCTCTTGCGTAGCGGTGGTTGTTACCTGGGATAGGTTCTGGCACCCTCCGCAACCCTTGTGAGGATACCCAGTATGGATTTCAGTTTACGTCAATGTATAATTATTTGCTCTACCGATCAAAACATAACATTTCAAGTTTAGTTTGCTCTGAAATTGTAGTCCCTACAAAGTTCACACAACTTCTTTAATCCACAAATTCAAAATATAAATTTAAAATAACATTTTAAAGAATTAAATCATTTGAGAAACTATGTCTATTTTAATGCTGTAATTAGCATGACTTATAGGATTTCTTTTTTAACTAAAAGTGGCACTTAACATCACATCTAAGCTGAAGACTGTTTTCAACAAAGGATTTTTTTATTTAGTTTGAATGTCATAATTTTATATTTAGACAATAACTATCAGGCGGTTTTACGTCCTTTTATGTCTACTATTTAAACCGTATACCAGACTTCCGAAAAGATTTCCCTCACTGTCACACACACGCATGCTTGGCCATAGTAAAATAGGCACTCGGACCATAAAATTGCCAGTGAGCTGTCCCCGAATAACCACATCTGCCAGCTCAATTTAAGGAGGCCCTAAAGAGTCACTTTTAAAGATAAAGGCAAAAAATCTGGCTCAAAATTACTTGGTTTGCCAAAGCAAATTAGATAAGAAGTGGCAAATTTCACTCAAAATTTCCTTGAGAGCTGTAGCTTTAAGACCTGGGTTGCCAAATGATTTTCAACATTATGTGAAGCCTTTTTTTTATCTGATGTCCATCATCCTTGACATGACTGCATGTTTTTACCAGCAGCCAAGTTAAATTCAAAACATCACTTGTTTGCACACAAGTTGAGCTCAGAGGCAGCTTTGTGTCTCACCTCATAAGAGTAAAAAGCAGGACAATAAACTCGTTGCAGGTCTCAAATTTAGGCCGTACAGTTCACGTCTCACGAGGGGTTTAAACCCAGCTGCTGCCAGAGTCGAGACAGAGATGAGCTGTGTGCAGAAAGACCTTGTAACAGCGTGCGATAAAAACAAGGGGGTGGGGGCCTGTGATCCATGCTGGTTTTCCTCATTCACACGCTCTTTTCTGAGCCAAAGCCAAACCTCCCAGCGCCCGAATTACACCGACTGTACCTCTTCTTGGATGATCAAACAAAACATCCGAAAAGTCTGGTTTAAAGGTTTCCGAGCAGACAGCGAAGGGGCGAGAAACAAGCACTGTCGGAGGGGAAGGGTTGTCAGCAAATCCAAAACAAGTTTTCAACCTTAACTTCTAGAAATGTCTTATTTAAGATGGGTTATTGTGTGGTACAGCAATAACAGTTGGAGCATCAACTGACAGACAGCCAAGGAGCAGACTTGTTTTTTTTTGGTGTTTTTTTTCTGGAATACAACAAAAAAAAGTTGAAACAAAAACTTGTGTCATTGATCTGTCTTTTCTGGATATAAGCAATAGCTGAAAGATGAATGGGGTTCAGGGTTGCCTCTCATATTTTAATCCCTGCTCCTGTGTGATCAATAAAAGTGAGCTGGAATCAAAGCGGGCCCTCTTTACCATTGTCTATTCTACGTTAGGAGACAGACTGAGGAGCCTTTGATCGCCCTGTCTGCAGGGCCCACAGCCAAACACGCACCCCATCCTCCCACTTCCACCCACCACCTTCAGGTAAGCACTTTGTGTGTGTATGTATGTTTGTGTGTGTGTGATGGTGGGCGAACCAGAATGTCTTAGCCAAATCACAGAGAAAGACAAACCACTCACAGACCATGCCATAGCTAAAATTGTACGATCTTACGAGATCGATAGTGTTAATCGAAAAGTCTCCTAGCTGTAAAAAATGCTAACAAATAGTGGTATTGAACGGTATGCACATTATTGTGGTGGGCAGTTGAGCAACTGTTTCATGAATTGTTGGCACTTCCTTGGAAATGGCATGATGTTAAAATGTTTTTAAATTGTTTAGGTGATATATTTCAATCATTCTGAATGTCTAGAATGTACTTCCTTTTGTTGCTGTTTAATACAATATAACAGCTCTCTGTTTTTTAAAAATATTTTTGTAATTTTCATGTTTTGACCCAAGAACCTGCATTTAATGCAAACTAGCTGCAAAAGAATCAGCAATATGACAATAAAATACAGAGCTACCGTACATAAATAATTGTTAATATTTCACACTAGAATTATGTGCAATATGAGTTAAGATTTGAACCCCGATGGGTGACAAAATCCATTAAGATGACAACGTTAAAGGTTGCTGCTTTCTTAACAAATATAGCTTTCTTACAGGCCAGTTAATTTCTTCGTAATAGAATAATTAGCATTGTTTTGAATATCATCGCTGTTGCAGATATAAATACAAGATAATAATGCTTTTGTGCATAAACAAATGTAACTGTAAATTAAACAAACAAGCTGTAATTGGTTGGGTCAGAAAAATTGGAACAAGCCTACCCAGAATGATTTTATTTTGGATTTTATAGGTGTAGAAGACATTTTAAGTCAATAATGAAATGGGCAAACTTCTCATATTGGAAATAGTCCATTCCTGACATTTGTTTCTGATTTTAAAACTCTTCCTTATGGTAATTAACCACTCTTAATTGTAAAATCAGACTTCCTGACCTTTAAGATGGTGAATGACAAGATAAATGACTCCTAAGTAGGTAACCGTTCCTCTCCTGAAAATATGCATGGTACTTAACTAAAAATAACTCTTGCTAAAGAGAGATAATCACTCAACCAAGTAACTCAAATCAGTCTTGTTAATTAAACAAAGGACAATTCAGAAGTTAAATACATAATTTGTATACATCTAGTATGTGTGTATAAGCCACAATGTTTATTTACCTTGTAGTTTGCTCGCCGGATGAAAAGAGAGGGTGTCTCACGCTCACCTTTTGTCACTCGTCTTTGTTTGTTTTTACGTCTTGTCACGTATCTCTACGCCACTCATCTTTGTTTCTTAGCATGTCCCAGTTTACGCGAGTCGGAAAACAAGCAGTGCCTTTCTAACTCAAAAGTCAGGTCCGCAAAGCAAAACTGGACTGTTTATTCGTTATTTATGAATCGTGCCTTCAAGTCTAACAAACACTCTCGAATGTTATTCAGATGCCTCAAAATTAATAGACTATGTGAACTTTAAAGCATTACTCTGTTGCATTGTTGTCTGGGGCAAAGCAAATGTTCACCACAGAATGAGAATCATATGCATTTATGCAAGTGAACAACCACACGAGGCTGGAAGTGTGTTTGGTGAATTTGTTTAAAGGCCAATATTAGCATACGGCGACAGACAGGCAGAATCCTGACGGCCGTTCAGAGCGCCGTTTTCATACGGGGTCCTCTGGTGCCAGTCAATCAGCCCACGCCCCACAAATGAACTGAGGCGGCCATCAATTTAAATCTTTCACGTTGATGTTAAAGGTCACGACCTTTCTGCAAGCAGTTGATCACTAAGGTGGCGCCCGAGGAGCTGGAAAAAGTTTCATTCGGAGAATTTTTTTTGTTCTTCTCCAAGCCCCAATACGCATAACCTTTAAGATCAACATCACTATGTGATGCTTGGATTAATGATGAGTTTACAATAGAATATACAGCTAAATCTACCATGTGATGAGCTTGAGATCTTAAATTTGCTTTTGTTTATCCTATCTCGGCGCCAACTTCTTCTTACCCTTCTTGTGTGACCCCGAGGCACAAAGTCACTTGATGCATCTCCCCTATTTTAAATACACACAAACTCCCTCCTACCGCTGGGTACCCTGGTTGAGCTGTAGGATCTCCGTGGAGGTCGGGAATTCGCATCCCCTTTAGGCTACTCCTGGGGTGCATTTTTCTTCGCACACATATTCACACTCAAACAAACATAGCAGCCTTTACAGAAACTCGCGTAAACACCCATTGTGTCTTAATGAGAGAAGGAAATGGCGACAGCCGTGTGAAACGTAGCCACCCAGGACTGACCCGGGGTTCAGGGGGCGTAAGCATCTTGGCAGGGAGTCGATCTCCCGGCGCTGATCAGAGGGCCGCTCCACCGGGGCCACTCGCTCTGGCGCTGCTGCAGAAACCGACTGATTAAACGCCACTGTCATCCAGCACAGCCGCTACACAGAAATAAAGCTTCCTTTCCTTTTAGATATTTTTTTTTCCACTGTTTGTTTGTCAGTCTCCTTTGTTTTCTTTGTCCTCTGTCGAGACAGCGGCGTCGGTGGATTGGAGCTACGAGCGTGAGGGATTTGTGCGTAATTAGCTGAAACGCTCACCCAAGCAAGTGCGAAAAGTTAAATTTTCAACTTCCTGAACTATAACTCCCTTTTAACGGGATTTCTCTGACACTCGAGCTTCACGGCGGGGATCAAAACATTGCCTCATGGTAGAAACATTCTTTTATTTCAGTCTTCAGTGTGTGGACATCAAACCAGTGCAGTCAACTTGCAAGTCCCATTAATAAGTTGTGCAAACTTGAAATTGTTTGTATGGAAAAAAATAATATATAGGCTTTAGCTTGGCTGAAATGTAAACCAGCAAAACCATAGCCGCTGCACGATCGCTGTCATGAGATAATTTGTCCACTGTCAAATTCATAACGCCGTTTCAACCGTTTGTTTAAAAGTCTTTTCCAACTTTAATTACTCTCCTCTCACTGCTGCCATGACACCCAACTAACGAAACTGTAAACAATAGAAAGGATTGGTTCAGATTGCTATATCTTCAGAGTTGGAAACTAACCATAGGAATTCACTAGGACAAACTTTTTACACTAAATCCAAAGTCAAATAATAATTGTTTCTCCAAATACCACCATCAGTGCCAGCATTAACTTTAGTCTAGTGGCGTCACCAGCCCTGAAATATCAGCATCCATTGCTATTCATCCTAGTTCAAATGAATTAGACATCGGTCGCCATTGCTGACAGGTAATTATTTAAGATATGTTAGTGTGGTGTTTATATTATGTTCGTATATTCATATTCTCAAGACACAGTTCACACACAGTCAAGCATTAACACTGCGTCTAGATTGAGGGTTAATGTACTTAAGAATTGAATTCAAATGTATTACACCTGGATGATGTTAAACATTTAAAAAGAAGCACGTCTTAAACATTAAATTTGAATCTTTCATATTTTAAGTTGAATACGACTATTTTATAAATACATGGTTGCGTATAGGTCGTTTGAATATTTAATTCAGTCAGTCTCTAGAGTATCACATTTTGGGAACAAATGTAGGAGAATGAACTGAAATGTGTATGTTGAAGTGTTTAAGACTACTATTTTTTATCTTCAACCTAAACTGAAGCACTAGACGTATAGTAGAAGTCTCCACATTTTTAACTAAGCAGCAGATGTGTTCCCTAAGACAGCAACAACAATGCTAGAGCTGGTGTAGCGGTTGGTAAATCTTCCACCCAGAGGCGAGGTTCCGAGTTGGAATTTAATTTCTTGCCAATGTGAAATTCACATGTTGCCTTTGCTGTTCTCTTCATGCTTCTGTAGGTGTTCTCACTTTACATCCTTCTGCATTGCAAAATCATATGATTTAATTGAAAGCCCAAAAAAGTCAATTGTGAAGAACACTAGTGACTTTGTAAGCTGTGGTTGTCCAAAGAAACAGTGCAGTAGTACAGAGCTTTAGACAGTGGCAGACCCACTATCTTTCTTAGGTTAAAAAGTATAGTAAATTAAATGAGTGGATATCTGCATCAATATGAAAATGAGCTGTCATTCTAATGAAAACTGAATTTCGGTCAGAGGTTGGGGACGGCCGCTTGGTGCATCCTTTCTCGGCATCCACTTTGAAGCCAATTCACAGTTGTCTGTTGTGTGGACTCGGGCCTGTCTGTCTGTATAAGGTGAGGATTTATCATAGTTGACTGCTCTGACATTCTGGCACCAATAGAAGGTTTGAAAACTCTGCCCATTATCTGTGCCCTCTGGCCTATTTGGGCGAGCCATCCAAGGATGGGCAGCAACTCTGGCAGCCTGAGGCCAAACTTTCCTGACTGCCAGCCCACTCATGCCACATATTCTGTGTCAGCAAGCTTTTTGTTGGTTGGCCTCAATAAGGCTCGGTGTGCTCCAGAGCAGCAGAAGTTCAATTTGCTGTAGGAACAGGAATAGGCTTTGTTTAACGTAAAACAAAAGTTGGATCATGAGATTTTGTGGAAATGGGCTGTCTGTGACCCTAACAAGTCTTGCCCTTGACTGATGCAGTTTGGTCAGTGTTTTGTTTTTCCCCCAGCTGAACTGGCTGGATCATTTTTGGGACCTGGACACGGGGACCATAAAGGAGGACACTCAGTGGTGTGCCCTTGCAGACAATAGAAACTTTTTGCTTGTACGCCCAAGCAAGTTGGCTGTTTGAAAGTTGGTCCCTCTTATTTCAAAGTCGCTTCGCAGCCTTTGCCCTCATTGTGGCAGCCAGGGGTGCGGAATATTTCTTGGCAAGCAAGGAAAAACTGAGCTTTATCTTGTCTCATCCCAGGGGCAGAAGAGGGAATGGAGAGGAAATGTGGAAGTGAAAAGAGGGGAAGGTGATGACGGGGCTGGGGCAGTTTGGGCTGGGTAGGGAAGCTATAGCTGCCAGCACAAAGGATGCTTCTCCGTCTGTTTTTCAGCTCCATTAATATCACAGCTCCATCCTGCATATATATCCTCATTCATTATTCATGAGGCGTCCGGCAAAGAACGCGAGCGGAGAGGAAGGTGGGCAAGCAAAGGCCAGAGATAGCTCCAATCAGTCCCGCTTTAAATGACACTGAGCGACAGCACCTGGGGTTTTATGGCGCTCTGCTCAAATGAGACACTGTGCTGTAGTTAAGAAAAAAAAGAAAAAAGAAAAGAGTCCAAGTTGGCCTGCTGTTAATGACCAGCAGGAAGCATTAGGGGCTGCAGAGCTCGTAAAGCTCGGCTCCACGCTGGCTAACAAATCTGCACAAACTTGAGCTACACTGCGGCACCTTGTGAGCATGAAAATTTTGCAATCCAGCTCAAAGACGACTAATAGTTTGCGTAGTTTTGTAAAATTGCACAAAGCTTTCACATAGGGCTAACATGGCCTATTCATAATACAAAGTTGTTGATTCGCTAATATCAAACGTTTAAAGATTAGACTTTTCAATGTTGGACCTTGAGGAAGTTTCACACTAACAGTATTTTTTATGGACTATGACACTATGATAAAAAGACTTGCAAGATCCAAGATTGGATAAAGAAACAGTCCAATTACCTCCTTTGTCTTGGCCAGTGCTTTTGATCCAGAAGGATTTGTCCAGATTATATTGCCATGGAAGCATAGAGAGTCTGAAGTCAGATTTAGAAGCAGCGCAGTTGAGCAAAACTCTAAGAAATGAAGACTTAATACCTTTTCTTACAGCAAATTTGGATTTGTGGTAGTTCTTAAAAGTCAGTGCTTCTGGGAGTCGAGCTGAGAATTGAAACATGATCACAAATATTCCTAAATTCACACTATTACCATTTCAATTAATTTAGTCATGTGTCCGATTATATAATTTGTATGTAAGATGCGTGTTACATTATTGAAAGATCAAATGAAAACTACATTTTCTCATGTTATGTGTGTCTTGGGGTAACAAAAGCAAAATCTATCTTCTGAAAAGAAGCATTTAAAATATAACCTTTCCAATGGACAGCATTTTACATATTATTTTACTGTAATTCGTATCCTATGCTTGGCTGAAAATAATAATTTAGATTTGAAAAGATTTGGAATCCATCAATTCTATTCATATTGCACACCATTTCTTTATCTGGTACATCGTCATGCTACAGTAGTTGTTTTAGAATTCACCCTTAATAACTTGCTCTTCTTTACATATTGATAATAAATTGTGCTCTTGCTGAGTGCTGCGTGAACATTTATACTTGGTTTAAAATAAACAGCTCATTTAGATCAATGAAGCCACTGTCACTTGGGCCCTAACAAAGGTTTGGCAAGATTGTTGATCAACATAAATGAAATCAAACCTCCAATGGATAGTAAAAGGCAGTTTAAGCACAATTTGTGCTAAGCATTTTGCAAAAGACTGATTTTTTTTTTAACGATCTCATGGGGTCTCCTGGTGAATGTGTGTGTGTGTTTGGAGTGAATTGCGTAAGTGTGTGTGTGTGTGTGTGTGTGTTTTCATGAAGTCTCAGAAATGGTAATGCCCTTAACCCTAATCCCAATGCAGGAGAGACTTAACAGTTGGTATTGACTTTCTGAACATTTACCATTGAGGATTCAAGACTATCCAATTCCATTTCAACTGGGGCTGTAGACGGAGAGAGGAAGTCCCCAGGCGCCATGTTGCTCGCACGCAAAACGCACACACACACACACAAAAGCTGTGTTGAATGAGTTATTCTCCAGTGATATTGACGCAAACGGATTTTAACCCTTCTCTGCAGCAGCCTTACTGAGGCAAACACACACAATGTAACAAAGGGTCTCTTGGTGTGTGTGTGTGTGTGTGTGTGTGTATACCATTTCAACTGAATTTGTCTTTGACAAAATCTAACCCCTCAAAAATCTGTTCAAATATAAACATTTGGCTTTTTTCCCTTCTCTTTTTTAATTTTAATTTTATTTTATTTTTTACAGTTATCCAGGTTTTCTCTCTTTACTTTTCCCCCTCATTACAGTGTTCCAACCCAAGCTATTTGTCAGTCTTAGGCCCCTTCCCCAGCCCCACCCATACACAGTCTCGGAGGATTGATTTCACTCAGCCTCATCCTCCTAGGATGAACCCCCTTCCTCGGCCCACCCACATCATTTATACTTGTGAGCATTAGGACTTGTCACAGCCTCTCAGTCAGGCCCTTTATCCAAACGGGCCATAGATTCTCATTAAACGGGTTGAATCTCCACTTCCTGACACAGTGGCCATCACATGTCCACTCTGCCACATCTCCAACACTGACTATTTGTCCCATCTAACTGGACAGAAGTAGCGAGGCCATTGCTTTTATGGCATTTCTGCTATTATATCAAACTGGCAAGCATGCACTTTTACGACACTGCATGATACTTCAGGCTCAATGGTGGGTGGGGAAAAAAAAAACTAGTACCAATAATGTATCATAATGCGCTTTACGTGTCAGTATTATTGCCTGACTCCACTTAGCATAACTTTACAGTTATAATTCCTCACTACATATTACTAACACTGCTTGTGTATTCATTCACCTTTCTCAATTACATTTTTATCTTATCTACGCGTCTTCCCTCTTTTTATCCTTTGGTTACAAGAACTGCATTCCCATTCGGTGTCCTCGGGGCAAAATAAGTCATATTGGGATAGACATGCTACTTTTGAAGAATATACTTATTTAATGATGTTTTTGTTTCATAATTCCCTCTTTTCCGTCATTTTCGCAGTTTCGCCTAAACCCTTTTCTGCCTAGTTGCATTCTCTGAATAAACAACACAATATAAGCAACCACAATGGGAGTATACAAAATTCCCATGTGGCATATTAAAACTGTTTCAGTCTTTGAAGATACTTAGATTCATCGTTCTCTGGTCTGTCTAAGGTGGCCCGGTGAGCGAGTGGTTAACGCGCCGTCCTCACAGTTCTAGGGTAGATGGTTTGATCCCAGGTTGCTCCTCACTCTGTCGAGTTTACATATTCTCCCTGGGCTGGTGTGGGTATTCTCCTGGTACTCCAGTTTCCTCCCACCTTCCAAAGACATGCATGGTCGGCTGGTTAAACACTCTAAATTGCCCAAAGGTATGACCGTGAACGTTAATGTTTGTCTGTCTCCTTATGCCCTGCAATTGGCTGGCCACCAATTATGCATGTGCCTCACCTGGTGCCTGTAGTTAGCTGGGATGGGCTTCAGCACCCCCCACAACTCTTGTGAGGATCAGCGGTTCTGAAAATGAATGAATGGACTATCTAAGCAGCTGAACAGGATAGGTCCCTGAACGGGTGGCCAGCTCACACTAATACCTAGAGGAAATTTACAGTGTCCAATCAGCCTACCATGCATGTTTTTGGTATGTTGGAGGAAACCGGAGTACCCGGAGAAAACCCACGCAGGCCCAGGGAGAACATTCAAATTCCACACACCAAGATCGACCTGGATTTGAACCCAGGTCCCCCACTGTGAGGCTGACGCGCTAATCCCTCATCCGCCGGGCCGCCCATGAAATATTTAATATAAAATAAAATAAAGTCATAACAATTTACATGCAATATGTTTTATATAAATGGATAATTCCGCGATTTCTGTTATTTTAAAATAAGCTCAACGGGAAGAGGTGTTAATAATCATTTTACAAAAACCTGGTGAAAGATAGCAGCGTTGTCTAGTCAGCAAATGAGAAGCACTCCTCTGAGGCTTAGTTAGTGCTGGGTCACTCATCTGCCGTCCAGATTTCTGAATGCCCAATCAAATCCCAAAGTCTTGCCTCTATATAGTGTGTGCGTGTGCGCGAGACCAAATGTTGAGTAGTCTCACGGGGATGTCCGCAAAGTGTCCTCGGGGTCTTTGTTTCACTAAGTATGATAAAACATGCTTCTACTGTACACACACGTGATCAAATGCACCCGAATAGCAAAGTCCTTACACTTTTCTGACCCCAACACACGCATTGATGCTAGAATGTGCTCTAAGATTGACTGGCAGGTTATCTATGTGGCCTCTGAGCCTGTTTATGTGTGCAGCGTGCCCTCCCGTGAAGGATAGAAAAGAGAAAACACATAGAGGACAGTGCAGTCTGATGTAAAAAATAAATGGTCCAACTTCCTCCATAGTCCGAATTGGTCTTCTCCCCCACATAAAAACTGAGGCGGTTTATTTGAGTATCCAAGTTTGAGTTTGATTCCTACATTGGTTTTCATGTTGCCGCCCGTGTATATATTTTTGATATTATACATCAACATTTAATAGCAGCGGGAGGGCGGGAGCCGTCTCATTTTTTCACCTCAGTGTGAATGCGCCAGATCTGTCACCATGCGGGGGGTAGAGAGAATGTCACGGAGGAGGTATGTCTTTCTTCATCGTATCCATCCACATAGTATTTTAATTGGCTTTTCTCTCAGTGGAAGAGGAGAAGGAACAAAGGTGAGCTGAGGGATGAATCATGTAAGGGCGGAGGCAAGACGTTGCCGCGGGTTGCTGATTTTTGCCGGCCAGCTATGTGGCCTCATCATTGTGACCGTCACATTAAGACACACGCAGCCGGTTGTCTGTCAGGCCTCGGCGTCACCTCCTGTTTCCACCTGAGCTGGACAATGACATTCCTTCCATTTTGGATCAGGTTGCCGACTCGCAGTGACCGACAAAATCGACCTGTGTCGAAATACTAGGTGTGTGTACAGGGTGTATAAAATATGTTTGTGTGTATGTGTGTGTGCATGTTGTATGTTGATGGTTGATGTTACAGGCCTGGAGGGCAAATGCTCTAGGCTGCTCTCGTTAAGAACCTGTCAGTCACTAGCAGAGAAGAACCACAAGGAGTCCAAATTGCAGCATTGAGGGTGTGTGAATGTATGTCTAGAGTGTTTGTGCGTGCAAAAAAAATGCACGCACACACACTCTGGCTATTCCCTGTACACAAAAAAAGTAGTGAATGAAGTATATGCATGAGGAATGAGTGCGGTGTAACATGAAGCCACACTGCCCTCCAGTGGGGATCAAATCGTTTCATCACTATCTTCGCACACATTTTTGTCTAGAAACTGCATGTTATTGGGCTTTTTTATTTGCTGCCCTAACAATGTTGGAAGGTTGTGTACTTTTGCCTTTTAAAAAGTGTCTGGTTTGGTGTAAATTGCCCTCAAGAGAGCAACTGCACCTGCAAAGTATATAAAAATGGTGACACGGAGGAAAAGATTAGGTGTTTAAATGCTTGTTAACCCTTGTCCCTCCACTTCTGACATATACATTTATTTAATTATTAAATGTTCGATTCTATTTCATCCTCCTAAATATTTTTGTTGTCAATATAGAGTGCTTAATGAACGCAACAGACACTGTAGCAAAGTCAGCGTTTTGTAAGGACCATGCTCAATAGGACACACTTTGTGAGCAAATGTGGTTTATAATGAAATACTTTGGTGACGCATAGCCATTATTTATGTTTTATTTAGGCATTGTAATGTTCAAAAAATGAAAGAGGAGGGATACATAGATATGTTACATATTGTTTCTACCAATCATGAAGGGCTTCTTGCTTTTTGTGTCCCCCCGCTCCTGAAAAAAATAACTTATTCAGTGGCCACCATTGTGTTAAGACCTTTCTATGAAATAATTATGTTTTTTTATTTTGTTATTTACCCTCACACGGCACTCACTGGCCGCCGTTAAGGGCGCTAGACACTCAATACATTTTGATTTTAAATTGGTGCCATAAACAGTGTATATTTCTACTTGTATTCATTTCAATTTCATGAGTTTAATTTAATTTTATTTTTTTAATTCATACATTTACAGTGGTACCTCTACTTACAAATGTGTCTACATAAAAAATATTCAGGTTATGAAAAGCTTTCATGGGAAACCTTTTGTTCCAATATACGAGAAAAATAAACAAACACCCAAGTTACAAAATATAGATATAAAATTAAATATAAATTCACTTCTTGTATTCATTTTATTGGCTTAATAAATAATGGTCTTATTGTTTTCTTTTTTTGATATATATTTCATAGAAAATGTGTAAACTTTTATCATGTTTAAAGGGTGGAAGGGGCTAGTAATACAGACCATGGAATGAATTGTACCAATTGACGGTAAAATATGCTTTTACTTATGAAAACTTCAAGTTGCAAATGACTAATTTCGCAAATAGAGGTACCACTGCATTTTTACCACTAGAGGAAGCCTGCAAACAACATTTTGGAAGTCACTGATCATTCCTTTTGATTTTTTTTCACCCAATAAAGTGTAGTATTTTCATTGATACTTGAACATTAAGAGCCAAAATTCTCCTTGCTATCCGTGGTGCAATTCATAGACCGGACGAAAATGGAAATGCAAATCTCTTTAGAAGATTGCACTTACCTGCTCCCCTCCACTGTCATTTCTGCAATCACTCACACATGTAAGAATTATTCATTCATTCATTTTCCAATGGTTGTGTGGGATGCTGTATCCCAGCCAACTATAGGCAACAGGCAGGGGACACCCTGAAATGGTACCCAACTGCTCTGGTTTTAGTGGTGAGTTGGAGATCTGAAATCCAAAATAAAGCCTAACTTTACTCATCACATCATCAACACAGCTCTATCAATATATATTTATTGCCTTTGGGCAGACTCTCGATTTATTTTGAGTATTCTGTGAGTGAATTCAAAACAGCTCCAGAGCTTCCCCTGCAGGTTGATAAGTGTAATCAGACAACCCTTAAAGTAGCACCATCACATCAGTGTGTACTCTACTGAACGCCTAAGAGATTTGACCTTGTTCAACCACAACCCATAGTCTTTTCTCTTGTACAATAACACAAAAAAATCATTTTAAAAAACGTTTACATGCTATTTCCCTTTTTGGAAGTGGCTACCGAGTAATGTCACGGATGAACACTTAGTCCTCTGTATTCATTTTTATTCTCCCCAAAACAGAAAAAATATATACCTCACATTTCTGGAATCGAGGGTTCGATCCCAGGTGGGTCCTCACTGTGTGGAGTTTGCATGTTCTCGCCTGGCTTGTGTGGGTTTTCTCTGTTCTGGTTTCCTACCACATCCCAAAAATATGGTTGACCATTCTAAATCGTGACCGGACGATTCGCCGAAAGGCGTTTCGCTCCACAGATGGTTCGTCTTTCAGGGGAATCGTCCGAGTACCCTCTAAATTGGCCATAGGTATGGGTTTGTGTTTGAATGGTCTGTTATCTTGCGCCATGCAATTGGCCATCGTTGGTTGGCACCCTCTATAGCCTTTGTGAAGATAAGCAGTTCTTAAAATGAATGTATGAATGAATGAATAAAACCCAAGCCAAGAGGACCAAATCATTACTAGCTTGAAAATTGCTATTCTGGGCACTTTAACATTTTTTTTTCAAACCTGGTAAAATGATATCCGAGGTTATGAAATGATGGAGGAAAAGTACACCTTAGGCCACAAAACCCTGGCTCTCCTGAATGGGGGTTTTAAAAAAAAAAAAAGTCCTCCTTGGTCATGCATTGCCATGGCTATCAATGCAAGGTGCAGGTGGGTGGAGTCACAAAGAGAACCTTGAAGATGTTTCACGTCTGTTTACTTCATTTAGAGATGTTTCATTGAAAGGTCTCATTTAGAAACAAGGCAAAGGGGCGAACATAAATAAACATAACTGAAACACTTTCATTTCTCCAACGCTAATGTCTCCAATGTAGAAAAAGAGAAATCTATATAATGTGCCCTCACCTCACCCCAATCAGGTGGTTTTCAGACGTCCTCGATGAGACGATTTCCTGTTCTTGGTTACAATGTTGAAATGAAGCTTCCTGTTCCAACGTTAAGGTAAAGGCAGCCTCATTCGGCGTGACATCACTCACACTTGAACGTGAGGGCAGAGGCGAGGTTTTCGACTTTGGGGAACAAGTCCAGGAAGCTGTGTCAACAGATAAGACACCAAAACGTATGTGGTCTGAATAATGTCTTCTTTCCCTACTGATGGTGACTTGGGTTGTAGAGAAGTTGAGCGTTAGGGTATGAACATCTGGCTTGTTGGTTCCCCACTAGGTGACGTGGTGTTTGGTGGCACACATGGAAGGTCTCTGTGGTCTAAGGAGCCTGTTGCTTTGGGCTACGATCATCTTTTCAGCTTACTGTGAGTAGCTATTGTAATGGCATCAGTGTGTGGGACAAATACCACGTTTTTCTTTTGTTAGCATAAAATCGAAGATTTTTGAAGAATAGAAAATGTGAGGAAAGCGTTGACAAAACCATTTAGGCTCACGAACATGAAGAAGTGACACTTTTCTGTAACCTCGGGCTATGAAACTTCAAAGTCTGGTGACAAAGAGAAACATTGAGCACAATGTTCTTTTTCTGTTCTGCTTTAAGTAGAATGTGAGTGCATGTACGCATTTGTACACAGGCGGTGATCGTTTTAATTGTTTTTTATTTTTTTTACCTGTGACTTCATACATACTATGTGTCCCCTTCAGGACATGGCCATATAAGTCCAATCTTTTTCATACAGTGTAATCAGCTTTAGTCTGTCTTATGAGGCATACATTTTATTCTCCATTCATTCTAATGGCAAAATGTGTTTAGGCGCACCAGCATTTGCATTTGAAAGTGTGTCAATATGCCGATTCCATTCACCGCCAATTTAAATAGGTGTTCTCTTTCAATGTTACTCATTCACATGTCGCATGGGGGCCTCTATAACTTGCATCAATCATTGCATCTCCTTTTCCCCCCACTATGTTGACACTAGGCACCCTAATGTAAAGAGCTGTTGTTACCCACTGGCCACTTAAATATGTTTGCAGACTTTATGTATAGTGTCTATCCCCTCATTTCAGATAATTTGGCCATAGGTATAATCGTGAAAGTCAGGATAACTATGTCTTTAAACCTAGCTTGAAGTAGAGTGATAAGCCAAATTCTTAAGCAGATCACAAAAGGCTTGCAAGATGTGCTATTTTTACATCAATCTTAAAGTTTGAGACACAGATCTACCCTCCCATTTTATGTTAATTGCCCTCTTAAAGCCAACGTTGTAGATACTAAATCTATTGTTACATTTATTATTTTGGCAGAACATCAGTATCATTTGGTCAGTTATTACAGGAATTTTTTTTTTTCACCAAATCTCTTCCTAAAGGTCCTAAGAAATGTACTCTGGTTTCCTTCCACATCCTAAAAACATCCATGGTAGGCTGGTTGAACACTGTAAGATGCTCCTAGGTATGAGTGTGAGCGTGAATGGTTGTTCGTCTCTTCGTGCCCTGAGATTGCCTGGCCATTAATTCAGGATGTCCCCCAACTGGTGCCCAAAGTTAGCAGGGATAGGCTCAAGTACCCCTCGCGACCCTTGTGACGATAACTGCTACAGAAATTGAATGAATGAAAGATTTAACCCTAACCCAAAGCCTGAGAATTTTCTATATCACTATTGTCAAAAAACGTCAAACATGGTAGTATTTTTTTTATTGCTTCAAGATGGAACTGATTGTTAATTATGTCCATAATGCATTAAATTGTTTAAAGTCCCAATAATTGAATTTGATATAAAGAAATTAATCATTCCACCCTTTGTAATAATACAGTAAGAACTTTGAAAAATATAAATATAGAATGAATTGTACAGAATAAAAATAATAAGGGTAACCACTGATTGGAATTATAATCACTTAGAGGAGCCTACCTTGATGAATTTAAGTTTCTTTGCTATATTATTTATAGACTGAACTTAAGGCACATATGGGTTCAATAGAAATGAACCAGATTGTTGCCAAAGCTCACAGGGATGAGGAATGTGCATGGAAAGTAATTTTTGATGCAGTATTTTGTTCTCTTTTTCATGAACTAAATGCCAAATTAGCAAAATCCACATCTTTAGAAATAAATGAAGGTTTTTATCTAGGTCAGACAATTTTGGATCAAAATATAGTACTTGTAAACTCACCAATGCAATTGTATTACTACATACAAATTAGTTAACTATTTATATATGTGCTGTAGAGTAAGTAGTAATGTAAACTTTTACCAGCAATTGTTCTGAATTCAACAAGGTTGCGTGAGTACAAAATACAAAGTTGACCACTTCCGTGTTACATTCTGAGTTGTCTTCATTTCCTGGCTAAGCACAGCAGCGCCGTCACAGCAGACAAAGCCAGAAACGAACAACTTGAGGGAAAAGCTAAGAAAGGGGAAGCACAAAATGAAGAAGTTTAGACAGAAAATTTAAGTTTGGAAAGACTGACAAGTCAATAAAGAGTTTTGAACGTGGGAAGAAACATTTGGATGGAGTGTATAGAAGATAAGATCGTTCGAAAATCAATAGTGAAATGAGAAAGTTTGGCCACTTTTGACAATTTTCAAGATTTCCCTTGATAAAAATTTTTGAATAGATCAGTAATTACAATTCGCAAATGAAATTAAAAAAAATAGTAGATGAACAGTAATATTTAAAAGTTTTTTAAAAAAAAAAACATTTTGGGAAGTGTGTCATTTTTATTTCAACCAAATAAGCCAGATGCATACATGTGGGCACACTTGCTTCTCGTTTTGAATACATTTAGCACTAGTTATTAGAAGAACAATTTTGAGAGCTTGTGTAATAGTTTATAGTGTCCATTTGCATGTATTTCTGCTCTTTGTATCTTCACTAAAAAAGATGTTATCAAAAACAACTCTTAAATGAGTTGCGCCTTATAGTGCAGAAAATACTGTACATTGCACATGGAGACAATGTATTGGAGAGAAATGTTAAAGCCTTTATACACAAAATCACTCCAAAGGAGCAAAACGATGCAAAATAAAAACTCATAGCAGAAGGGTAATATTTAAAGACTGATGAGAAAGTTTAATGCGTTTTTATGCTTTATTCCATATGTTTAACTGAACTTGTCTACCCATGCAACCAATTATTTATAAAGGAAAATTCTGAAAATGATCAATGCATGCACGAATTGTGTTGTCATGGTATGTTGATGAACATCCTATTTCCTGTTAATATTTCTGCATTTCATAGAAGACCAGGAACCATTTATTGACACCACGTACTCAACTATAACAGATACAGCTGTGTTGGGGTGTCATGAAATTTCAGTGCAAATAGCACGCATCACTTCACAGAAACAGCGAGCACTAAACCACATCCTGACTATCACTTGAAGTGTTTCACCTTTTCAATATGCTCTTAAAAAAACAAGAAATAAATCAATCATCCAACATTTAAACTTTTGAGTTTCATGGAGAATAACTCCAATCAAATTTCATATTGTCAAAATCCTTTTACCAAATGATTTATACTTCAATACAACATTATTAATACGATACAATATTACAAGTGTTCAATGCAAAAGGTTTATTTTATTTCTTTTGGGTTTTTTTGACATCACTTACTGGTTATTCTAATTATTGTGCATGGATTATTGTATTTTTTTCTTTTTACTTACTACTGTCACCAATTCTTAAAGTAATGCGAACTGGTGTGGTGCCTAAAGTGAAACCAAATGTGGGAGTCGTGGCTGCTGTCATTGCAAGGCAGGAAGTGATGATTGCATTATGTCAGCTCAAACAAGCGGTGTTCATCTTCTACAGAAAATACTCTAGTTCAATTTTCTCTCTTCTAGATTAAACCTTTAAAGTGCAAACCACTCAATATTTGACTGCAAAATACAACATTTTAAACTCTGAGGCTTTAATGGTCCCTTGAAACAAAAGACTATAAAATTCCAAATATATTTCATTCAATCATTATCCATCATTTATCATCCTACTTATACTCACAAGGTTTGCGGGGGGTGTTGGAGCCTATCCCCCCACTGCGGGACAGCACAAATTGGTTGCCAGGCAATTGCAGGGCAACATCATTTTTTTTATCAGGCTTGAAAACAATCAAGTTACTCAAAATTCATGTATAAAATATGATACATTATCTGTTTAATAACCTCACTTTGCTCAGGCACTCATGTTATTAGTTTTTAGTTTTAATATTGAACTATAATATCTAACACAACTCTTTAACTGCATTCAACTTTTTGTTCTTTTTTGTACACTAATTAGAATGTAAAAATACATTTTTGTAAATGCAGGTTTACTCAATGGTCAAATGTGAATAATGTGTCCTTTTGGACTATGAATTTTTGTCAAATTGACATTTATGTTTATAAACCACTAAACTACTTACACTGCTTTTAATTGGTAAAAATACTAACCTTAAATTTAAATTGGGAAACAAACAATTCCTCCTATGTGCTGTCGATAACTAAAACAATCCTTAGTTCCAAAGTGACTTTAAATGTGTGTATGAAATATTATTTAATGACAATTATTTGCTCATTTTCCTCCAGGTGAGAATTCAACAAGATACTCAAACTCAGACATTTCAGTCACGACTCCAACAAACATTCTTCCAACCACCAGTAATGTGAATACTGCAGATGGTAAGGTTTTATTATGAAAGTTTAAGCAACTTACTATACTATGTCATGTACTATATATATTATTATGTGTATGGAACCAGTAGTACATACTTACATTCCTAATTTGGGTTTTCTGTGTCAGACATATTGGCATGCTTTTTGATTGCAATGATATATTAATAATTATATTATTTGTTTTGTTTCCAAATATGATTTTACACCAGCCACCACAGTCAACAAATGTGAGTGCCAATTTACTTATTAATTAAATTTAAAAAAACTTGTGTTTATATTTTCCTTGTTCTTTTCCAAAATGTATGATTTTTGACCAGCCACCACAGTCAACAAATGTGAGTACCAATTTACCTAACACAAGAATTTTTATAGGTATTTTTTGAATTGATAATAGTAATTGCATATGTTATAGATACCGATACACAGATACGCAGATACGCAGATACGCAGATACGCAGATACGCAGATACGCAGATACGCAGATACGCAGATACGCAGATACGCAGATACGCAGATACGCAGATACACAGACACACAGATACACATACACAGATACACATACACAGATACACATACACAGATTCACATACACAGATACACAGATACACAGATAGACGGATAAAGAGATAAACAGATACACAGATAGACAGATAGATAGACAGATAGATAGATAGACAGATAGACCGATAGACAGATAGACAGATAGACAGATAGACAGATAGACAGATAGACAGATAGACAGATAGACAGATAGACAGATAGACAGATAGACAGATAGACAGATAGACAGATAGACAGATAGTCCGATAGACCGATAGACAGATACACAGATAGACAGATACACAGATACAGATAGATTATAGTTTATAGTCTGTAGTTTATAAATTGTAGATATAGATAAATAACATTTTAGAGTGATTTTTGTTAGTCTTCCCATTCAAAGACATCATCATTGTACGCAGGCTTCTACAATGTCACAAGTATCAAGTATGGCTTCAGGTTTGAGATCACCAACCCTTCTAAGGACACATACCGAATTCATTTGCAACCAACATGCAACAACACGCTGAACATCACATCCCAGAAGGGATGCAGTGAATATAAACACCAAGTTGAATATCTTTCAAATGGCATATGGAAGTCATGTGAATTCAGCAATGCCAATCCGAAAACCTTTACACCAGAAATGGGTAAGTAAAAACACTTTAGAAGTATTTTCAGATTCATTTTCTGAAACTCATGTCATGTCAAATTTAGTTGAAGGGGACATCACCTTTAGCAATTGCTCCACTGGCTGTCTTTCACTCTCCACTGGTTGGAATATCAGGACTTCCTTGGTAATTCCAAAGAATGTTCGTTCCAAGGAATTTGACAGTAGTTTATGCCTCACACCAGTCTACACAGACATTTGCTCAGATTTGACAAGAATCTTAACTTGTCCGAGTGGAAATCATTCCTACATTTTAACAGAGTTCATCAGTCCGGGTATGTTTAATTACACCATCTTTCAAAAAGTAGAATCTCACATCATTTACTTGATGTATAGTTTTTATGTTCTTTTACAGATTTCCTGTCTCTATTTGCAAATTCACCTTTAATAAGACAGATTGTCTCCAATAAACTTCCTGCAAACATCACAGCTGTTTTACCTCCCAAATGCCCCAATCTCACTGTCGATTACTCCTGTCTCGGTACTGGTAAGTCGATAAACATAACCTAAATATTTGCCAAAGGAATTATAGCACATGGTAGTTTATGTAATATTTGGTTCATCTCATGTGGCCTCTGTTTTTATTACATAAAATAATCAATCTATGTTGTATGATTGATTCCAATTGTGTGTGATGTTAAGTATGAACGACTGTCTATCTCTTTGTGGACCCTACGACTTATTGGCGACCAGTTAAGGCTGCAGTTTGCCTTTTCCCCAAAGTGAGCTGGGATAGGCTCCAGCACCCCACGACCCTAGCAAGATTAATAATGTTTGTAAATGCATGGTTTATTGTTGTTTTCTTTTGTTAATACCAAAATTCATTGCAATACGCAATAAAATGTAATGAGTACCAAAAAGATATTTGGTGTTGTGTGCCTAAAAAAATGATGGGTTGTGTGTCTCCTCAGATGACCAAAGACCCAAAAACATGTCTGACCTAGAGCCCTTCACAAACTACTTCTGCACTGGTCACGTACGAGAATATGATGTCATCAGAGCAAACTTGTCAATGATCCATGTCAAGATTGACTGCGGTATGTCAAAATGGGTCACATTAAAAAAAATCACAAATGGCACTGTGTTTAAGGTGTTACATGTGAATATGTGAATCAGTGTTAAAAAAATGGCTACTGTGTATCCGCAGATCTTAACATCCAAAGTGTGTCAACCAAAATAACTAACACCTCCATTGCAATGACCTGGATAACAACAAGTGAGAATTGCATGGACGTCATAGCCCAGCTAGATCAGCTATCTTATAGATGTATATGTCAATCTCAAAGAGCAACGTATAGGTACAGTGCAGGTAAGGAAAACAAAATGGAGTTGGAATTTTGTAGTGAGACCTGATGACAATCTCATGAATTATTTGCTATGTTTAATTATGTCACCTTTGCATTGCCATCCCATTGAAAGTGTCAATTGGGATTTGCAATTTTTGTGTATGAAGAGAAGGTGATATATTCAGTTATTTATAAATAAAATATCAATATCTGCCATTGATGGTGCTGGATGTTCAATCCATTTTGACTGGGGGGGGTGAATGAATGAATGTTCCGAGTCCCTCCTGTCAAAATGGATTGGACAACTAACTATAGCCATCAAAGATACAGAAATATGGGCATTCCCAGCAAGTCCCCCTGTTTAAAGAAATTGAACCTCAATCGGCGTCAATGACTGCCAATGTTTTAAATAAATAAAAAATGTATTTAGAGTTTGCTGCTGTGAATATAGTGTATGTGATGTTGATGTTTTCCTTACCCGATCAGGTTTTAAAAACTTTTTGTTTTGTTTTAACCAACAACCCCTTCCTCCCATCCCACACACACATTGCCACCACCAAGCTGCAGCTATGGCGAGTCAACAAAACGACACACATCTTGGCTGTGTTGTTACTAACCTGCATCCTTACACTGATTATGAATGTGGAATTCAGCCAATGTACAAGGGTATTAATGTCAAAGAAGCAATTAAACATTCAATCAAAACTGACATTGGAGGTATGTATTAAATTTTACTATTTGCTTTACAGCAATTGTCCTTTATCGTTTTATCTTCCAATTTATGTATTCTGTATCTGCTTTTTTTTCTTTAAATCACCTTTCTTTTTCATTCTGAGATAAAAGCTTTCTGCATCCTGCCAGTAACTATATTTAAAACAACTAGAATTTAACAGAATGTGAGCAATATATAGTCAGCCTAAAGCCTAAAATGTATATCATACTATTTCTAAAAAGTTTGCCATCACTCAGAAAAATGATGTAATTTCTGGTTCAGATAAAGATCTCTCTTGCTGCAGCTTCAAACAATATTTCCAAATTCATATGCATGATAGGGCGGTCCAGTGTGCAAGTGGTTAGCACGTCGACCTCACAGCTCTGGGTTCTTGGGTTCAAATCCAGGTCTGTGTGGAGTTGTCATGTTCTCCAGGGGCCTGCGTGGGTTTCCTCCGGGTACTCCGGTTTCCTCTCACATTCCAAAAACAAGCATGGTAGGCTGATTGGACAGTCTAAATTGCCCCAGGTGTGAGTGTGCATGGTTCTCTGTCTCCTTGTCGCCTGCGATTGGCTGGCCAAAGATTCAGGGTGTCCCCCGGCTCTAGCTCGGAGTCACCTGGGATAGGCTGTAGCACCCCCCTGCGACACTAATGAGGATAAAGCGGTTTTCTCCGGGTATTCCAGTTTCTTTCCACACCCGAAAAACATACAGGGTAGGCCGTTTGAACACTCAAAATTGCTTCAAAGTATGAGTGTGGGCGTGAATGATGTTCCGTCTCCTTGTGCCGTGCGATTGGCTGGCCACTAATACACGGTCTCGCCTGGTGCCCATTGTTGGCTAGGATAGCTGCTACTAATATGGCACAAATAGTATCAAAACCTGCACTCACATGGCCTAAACTGTAAAATTGTCACAAGTCTGGTAAACAATCCTACTGTATAAATATCTTTTCCCCATGATAGTGCCAGAAGAGGTCATCAATATTCAAGTGAATCTTCCAGAAAACAATGTAATCCATGTGACCTGCAAACCTTCACATCGGTTTAATGGACCCAAAGAGAGAATTTTTGCAATAATTCATCAGGGTAAAAATGTTTTTCAAAGAGAAGATAACACATGTGACTTTACTTTTCAAGATTTAAGCTACTCAACATCCTACAGATTGAAGGTGTGTACATCTAATTTACAAGAATTTTCACCCTCATAATTTACTATGATATGGTTGCTATCAAAGAGATGTTCTGCTCTTTCAGGTTTTTGCATCCAATGGTCAGTTTAACAGTACAATCTGGGAAGAAGTAGTTACAACTTCTTGTGGGTATTTTTATAGAAATAATTTCAACCTTTTATTCTTTACCTCTACGTAAAAAACAGTTTTTATGTCTTTTTTTTTTGACAGACAATGATAAAGCTCTTACAGGGTTTCTTGTCTTCCTCATCATTTTTACATCTGTGGCGCTGCTCGTGGTCCTCTACAGGATCTACAAAGTCAAACAAAAAAGGTTCTAGTATACACATTTGAATTTAGCATGCCCTTCATTTCAAGTGTATGTACTTTATACAGTACAAACTACAGAGAATTGGAATTTGTTTTGAAAGAGAAATATGTTATGTAACTATGTTTCAACATCATGTTTGTTAACAGGGACATGGGCGATTCTTACCCTCTTCTCTTGACCAATGCAAGTAAGTGCACAGATTAAAACAGAACTGTATTTTATTGCTGTTCGGCATGCATACTGCTCACTTGGACTTAGAAGACACGATAAATATGTTGAATGAACAGTATGCATCATCCTAAACACTAAAAATTTATTTTAGAAATGCATTCAGTTTGGTTTATTGCAAATACTTTGCTTAAATATTCTTACATCGGATCGTCATGTCATACTTGTTATAGTAAAGAATGTGATATTGGAGATTGTGATCAGTGCAAAGAATACCAAATATAAAAACACAAATATTCAAAGTAAAGTGTCAGGTTCGTCATTAAATATTCCCAAATTCATGCTCAAATACTTTGTGGACTTCCTTCCTTTGTGGCTCCAGTTTTTTGACTAGGTCTACAATGTCTTGTGTGTCTTGTGTCTGTCTTGGTACTGCAACCAAGAATTTTCCAAAATACGGGTTGAAATAAAGTTCTAACCTAACCTAATACATGTCTACCATTGCACATCCGCAATCGTCAAAACATCAGATCTCTATGTCATAAACGATTAAAATACGTAAGGCAAACAATTATTACCTTTTACTTTTTGATATCACACATTAAAATATCAAATTGAGAAAAAGTTGTCTCTGTTAGCCAAAAAAGTAAGTCACAAAAAGTAACAGAAAGACAGAAATCTCCTTATTCTACTACAATAATGACAGTAATCTCATCTCCATCAACTTCTTGTACAAGGTGAATGCAGACTTGACATTGTGCATGAAAATTAGGAAAGTACACACATCCTGTTTTTGATATATTTGCCATTTCCGCAATTTTTCTTTTGGTTCTTTTGCAGCTTCTGTGGAGCCGATCGAAGCTGAAGTTTTGCTGGAAGCCTACAAAAGGAAACTCGCTGATGAGGGACGCCTTTTTCTGGATGAGTTTCAGGTGCTTTGCTTTCGAGTGTGTCCTTTATGTTAAATGAAGAAAACCTTATGTTGGATGAAACATTTTGTTTACAGAGCATCCCCAAATTTCTTACTCGCTACACAGTCAAAGAGGCCAAAAGAAACTGCAATGTCCCCAAAAACCGTTACGGTGACATCCTACCATGTATGTATCTGGTTGGTAATTTAAAATACAACACGTTTATCTATAGTGATGAAACATTTGCTCTGTTTATTAGATGATTATAACCGAGTTCAGCTGAGTACAGGAAATGGAGAAGCAGGTTGTGACTACATCAACGCCAGCTACATTGATGTATGAAAAATTAACCTTTTACAAGACATATTGTGTTCAATTTTGGACGAAAAATTGAAAAAAATCTTGGTTCAAGCACAACTTATTAAATGTTTGCTCCTGTGCAGGGATACAAAGAATCCAAGAAGTACATTGCGGCTCAAGGTACCTCAGTCTTCTCTTTTTTGTTGTGGCATTTGCCTTGTGTACAGTGCACGTATGTTGAATGTGTGTTTTTGTGTGCTGTGTGTTTTGCAGGCCCAAAGGAGGAAACTATTTGTGATTTTTGGAGGATGATTTGGGAGCAACGGTCTTCAATCATTGTGATGTTGACACGTTGTGAAGAAGGAAATAAGGTGAATATATAGTTCAATCTACTCAAAAAACACAAGTTGTGCACATTAAAGGAAAGAGAGCACCTTTAATATTCCTTTATCAGTCCATTCCATTGCAAAAAAAACTTTCTTAAAAAAAAACGAAATATTTTTTTCTCTTGTGCGATAGTGGAAAAAAACGCATAAACTACTGCCAGTATTTCCAGGAATTGCTCACTCAACTCAAAAGCACATATTTTATGTATTCAGGCTATCAAATGTGATTTTTCCAAATTGCCCTCTCTTCATTATGTCATTAATACGCAATTTTCTCATGCACCAATTCTTCAAATATTTACAAAAAGAGAAGATTAAAAATTAAATTATAATGATATGGAATAATATTAAATCATATTTTCATCAGTTGTCTCATTTTGTTTTACAGAACAAGTGTGTGAAGTACTGGCCTTCTTTTGACCCCAAGACGGAAGTATTTGAGGAGTTTGTCGTCAAGCTCAATTCAGAAGAGCTCTTCCCTGATTATTCTATCCACCATCTTAACTTGACCAATGTGAGTCTCCACTGAAGATGTCTATTTTTTGCTGCACTGAGTTGGCAATGTATAGCGTGCATGTTGTTATGTGCACCCAGAGGAAAGAAAACTCTGAGCGAGAGGTGGCCCACATCCAATTCATCAGTTGGCCAGACCACGGCGTCCCGGAGGAACCCCACCTCCTTCTAAAGCTTCGACGCCGCGTTAACGCCTTTAAAAATGTCTTCAGTGGGCCCATAGTTGTCCATTGCAGGTTAGTCCAATCCTTAAGAGGCGTTGACTCAGTTCAACATTACAATTATTTTATTGTATTGTTTAATACATTTTAAGAGGGAGTAAATTAATGTGAAACATTTTTCTTAGCATATATATATATATATATATATATATATATATATATATATATATATATATATATATATATATATATATATATATATATATATATATATATATATATATATATATATATATATATATATATATATATATATGTATACATACATATATATACATACATATATATACATATATATACATACATATATATACATATATACATACATATTTATACATATTATTTTATTTCATTGAAGCCTTTTTCTCCATGTATAAAAAAATTACATTTTTAAACACAAAATGGAGTCAGTCTGCTCTTAAGTGTGTGCACACTGATTCACCTTTTTTTTCTCTTTTCTTTCTTTTCTGCTGTGGTTTCCTTTTTTCACACACACTCATAAGTTCCAATTCCTGGCTCCATAATACTAATGCTGCACACATGCTATTTTTGACTCTTCTCACTTTGAATAACATTTTAGTAATTGTTTTTTTATGTGCTGTTACACATTTGTTTCCTCTCGTCCCACCTTATGAACAAAACAGCATCCACTAAAATGTATTTTCAGACCACTTATATTACCAATATTGATTTCATGACCAAAGGAAGTCAAAGTGTCTAATCCAGTCGCTTCCTGTTGTTTAACTCATATTTTACTTCACAAATGTGTTCCTATTTTCCATGGTGTCTTTGCGTAGCGCTGGAGTGGGCAGGACGGGCACCTACATGGGTATTGACGCCATGCTGGAGTGCCTGGAAGCTGAGGGAAAAGTGGACATCTACGGATATGTTTTCAACCTCCGCAAACACAGATGTCTGATGGTTCAGGTCGAGGTAAACCAGTCACAAGTTATATCAAAAAGGTTTCAAAAATGTTTGGCACATGGTTCCACCGATATGTTTGTGTCGTTCCATAGGCCCAATACATCCTGATTCACCAGGCCTTGCTTGAGCACAACCAGTTTGGAGAAACCGAGATCTCACTGTCAGAGCTTCACAGTGCGCTGAGCATGCTTAAACAGAACAACTATGCAAATGAACCAACATTACTGATGGACGAGTTTGATGTAAAGATTTAACTTCATGTTGATACTCTTAAAGTCATCCAATTTAAGCTTGGTCCTAAACATTTTCCAATGTACATTTAACGCAAAGCCCATTTCCCAATATAAATCTTTATTAAATTTTTTTTTACTGTTTTTCAGAGACTTCCCACTTACAAAAACTGGAAAACATTCAATGCTGGAGTCACAGAAGAAAACCAAAAGAAGAATCGCTGTCCATCCGTCATCCCTTGTAAATATGACTTTATATCATACCAAATCACAAAGATTTTGGCGTATCTTGACTCAAAAACTTTCTCATAAGAAATCGCATTGTATATATTTGTTTCATTCTGTTCAAATGAAACATGTGTTGAGGTTGAGGTCTAAGCACTCAGTCTCACTTATTCTACCCAATGAAATGTGCTTTGCTTACTAGTGCATTCCTTTTCAAACCTTTGAGACAAACTATCGCTTATAAAAAATAATTGAGTCCTCAAATACCACTATAACATTCCTAATAAGTAAAGCATTCATATATGTAATGCTTAATATCCAAAATAAGGCAAAGCATTCTTCATTGCAAGCACATATTTATAATAATGATAAACCTAACATAATCCATTAGTTTTTTTCTTAAATAATAATAAAATTAGGAGTCTTATGGACTAACATCACTCTTTGGGCCCTGGGTATCTGGGTGTACTGTCCCCTCTACTACCACATCACTATGTCCATTTTTTAAAAGCAAATTCTGAAATCTTATCTTGTGTGTCATCTTGCCAACCGTAGATGACTACAACAGAGTGTTACTAAGGCTGGGTGAAAGATGGAGTCAGGAGAGCAGCCAAGATGAAGATCATGACGGGGAGTCATTTGATAGTGAAGAGGATGAAGAGACCATTAAATACATCAATGCCTCCAACATTCACGTGCGTAATTATGTTTTTCAAACATAGTTCTACTTCACCTAAAAAAACGCCTCCAACATTCACATGTATATTTATATCTTTCAAACATAGTATTACTTCACCTAAAAACCGAGTTCCGGGTATTTTTTTGTGAATGTAAATTTGTTGTCAATTGCCTGCAATTGTCTTGCGCGAGTTTCAGCATGGATTTTCACATTTTTATCAACTCGAAAAAAATATAAGAATAATTATTGGTTAAACTGTTTGTCCTGGAATAGTTGGAACAAAATCCAGGATTTTGAGGAACCCTGGAATACACCTTGTGACGACTCACTTGTGATATACAAAGGACTAATACATATACAGGAAATTTATCGTATCTTAGTAGTTTTTGGGATTTTCCCAGCACTGGTAATGTGCTAAACGATCTGCAATTTCACATGCAATCAATCTAAGTGAGTGCTACAACACCAGGCCATAAAATCAGCCCTGTACCAGTTTCAAAGTTGGTTAAAAGCGTAAACCTGCAAGCTAATAATAAAAATTGTGATGTATGTATTTTGTGACAAATTGACATATTTGTGTTTTTGTTTCACACTCAGGGCTATTGGGGCCCTCGCCGCTTGATTGCAGCACAGACTCCACTTGTGGACACCGTAGCTGATTTTTGGTTGATGGTTTACCAGAAAAAAGTATCCACCATTGTCATGCTGTGGCGGGAGAATTCTGATGAAAAGGTATTTAAATAAGGTGCCATATAAAAAAAAAACTATTTGCCATATCAAATGAGGTTTTTTTTTGCATAGGAATCTATGTACTGGGATAAGGAGAATAACTATGGAGATATTGAGGTAGAGGTGACATCAACAGACGCCTCTCCAAATGTAATCAACCGTAACATGCTTATTCGTCACTTAAAGGTATGGCAACCTGCAGCCACTTGGTTGTTTATGGCCACTTGCATGATATTTTTCATATATTTTTCAAATCTGTGCTCAACAGAGGAAAGAAAGCCACACAGTGACACATGTGCAATTCCTGAAATGGCTCGATGGCGAGCTCCCAGAAACCGCACAAGACCTAACTGACATGATAAAAGAGGTCAAACTAACTTGTGATTGCGGAAAGGCACAAAAAGGGCCTCCAATTTTAGTCCACTGCAGGTAATTAAGTTGGGATGTTGAAAGTCAGGTACTCTGCACTGACTCCTTGCCAATCATAGAGTTGGAACACGGTAGACAAGCAATGGCTTTGTATATTAGAATCATGTTCATATTTGAATATTCAATCTATTTTTTTTTTTTTTTACATTTGGAATACCCACCCCAAAGGCTATTTCAAATGTAGTAAGGGAGGCTTAATGTTTTGGAAACAGGAAATAATTTGTGATAAACGGTTATCTTGTCATACAAAGAGAATGTTAGGATGCAAATTGGGTGATGGCCAAATTTGTAACTTTTTGCTCACCATTTTGTAAATCTTGCTATTCCACTACTATGTAGGTAGATGTCCTTCACTACAACAATCGAGTCATAACATTTCTTCTTTCTCCAGAAGTATTTCACCATGTTTTAGGCAGCAACAACTGTATTTCCTCTATTTCGGAAAAAGCAGAAGTCACTGATCCCCCCCCCCAATTTTTACAAAAAGGGTACATATGTACCGATGCATTGGCCAAAAATCATGAGACAAATCATGAGTGGGTTTATCATTTCAGCCCTATTATTTCACCTGTTAGGTATTTCATCAATTTGAATTGGTGATGATAATGACAGTTCACCATCCGCCTTCCCAATTGAATTAGATTGAACGCCCATCACTGTCAATGGTAGCGAATAAGTTAATGCTCGTTAATGTATAGATATAAAACAATGCTGTGACTCAGACATACACTAAATAAAATTGCAGATTGGTCTCAAAGTATATGAACTGTGCATTATGTTACAGTCGTGGTTGTGAAATGTGTCTTAAAAGTGTAGGTTTGCCGAATATGGGTGACTAACCATAAAGGGTAGGAAGGTTTTATTTCAGAAAGTTATGGAAATATGAGTGTATGTTCACGGAATGTACTACAAATCTGAGTGTACCTAAGTGCGCAACATTGCTTTTCCTCAGTGATGGCTCGTCCCGTTGCGGTGTTTTCTGCGCCCTGTGGAACCTGTTGGACAGCGCCGAGACCGAAAAGGTAGTAGACGTTTTCCACGAGTCCCGAAACCTGCGCAAGGAGCGACAGGGCATGATTGCAAGTTTGGTAAGAATTTTTTTTTTTACTTTTTGGGTAACCTTTTTTATCTCCGACTGACTGTAAAAGTGTCAGTACATAGTGTTTTACCCTAAAAAATGGATACTTCAAAACTTTTTTTCTAATTTGACCTTTGTTTAAAAAAATCTGCCAACGAAACAAGTAAAAATTCTAAAAATTAACATAATATCTTAGTAATGCACTTTTTAAGATTGTCTTAGTTTTATTCAGCCAGTCCTTCATTCATTTTCTGAACCACTTATCCTCACAAGGGTCACAGAGGGTGCTAAGGCCTATCCCAGCTCACTGTGAGCACCAGGCGGGGCACACCCTGAATTGGTGTCCAGCCAATCATAGGGCACGTGGATGCAAAGGACAACCACTCAATCGGACACTCATACCTAGGGGCAATTTCGAGTGCCCAACCAGGCTACCTACCATGCATGTTTTTTTGGGTTGTGGGAGAAAAATCAGAGTACCCAGAGAAAACCCATGCAAGCCCAAGGAGAACATGCAAAATCCACACAGTGACAACCGACCACTCAACCCCATAACTAACGATGACGCGCCAAATACTGAGCCACTGTGGCTTATTTTAAGAAAGATATTTTATACTAGTAACAGATTTGTTTGCAAGGCTCAAATACGGACGCGGCAAAGGGATTGGAAAAAAAGGTTTCATCCTGAAATAAAGCATTCATCTTTCCTTATTTGTGTGTGCTTTTGACAGGAGCAGTATGAGTTCTTGTACGTTGCACTTGATGAAGTCTTTCCCGTCCAAAATGGAGAGGTAAAAGCAGTCCCGGCTTCCGAAATGGATTCGGTCCACCTGATGGATGAAACTACAGTAGAAGCCCAGAAAACTGAAGACGGAGCCCATACTACTGTGGTGGGCCAAGACGAGGCAGCAGAGAGTGATGGTCTTATAGCTCAGGAAACGCACGAAGATACAAAGGAGGTAGGGAAATTATCCGGCATTCTCACACAGACCCCATTTGAGGACGGACTCTCACAGGAGGTTTGAGCGCTTGCACAGATTTTATATTTGAAAGGCTTTAAACTTAGTTTAAAGTTTAGAAAAGAAGACAAACATGTTGTGGAGCTATGACATAGCACTATTACAGCCTCTTAATTGGTGATATTTTTAGTATATCACTGCTTCATCCGAAAATACACATTGGAAGTTTGTTATTTGTTAAGATACTGCATTATTGTTTAAGCTATGCTTCTATACTCTTTTCAGCCTTGATGTCCTTAAATGTCTCTTCCATCAAGCCTAGAATGGAAGTTTGTTTGGTCTGTACAGTAATTTTATGTAATTTTATAACTCATGAGGATAAAATGATTCATTGAAGGCAGTGTTAAACAGCAAAATGGTTTGAAAGTCAAAATATTGTTTTAAAAAAGTATTAAGATTAAAGTATTACAAAGAAGCTATTTAAATCTACTATCGTCCCTAATTTAAAAAATATATAACAAATCTATTTGATTTCTTTGTGAATTTTTAAAACAGATAATAAAAACAATGTTGTTCATAGTGTAATGCATGATATAATTCAGAAACAATCAGAGGGGAATTTGGATTCATACTTTCAAAATCATTATGCACAATTATCTTAGATCAGGTAGAAAATATTACTCGATATTTCAATTCATGAAAATAAGTTTAAAAAAGTACTGCATAGCCATGCATCTACAGAAAACACACTCATTAGCAATATGACATTTTTTCTATTCCATTCTCTTTCAGTTCTAAATAATCTGGTCGTAAGTCAGACCCTTGGACACAGCCAATATGTAAACAGTTTTGTTTTACTTTGATTCTTAACTTTGTCTCTTATGCAAGTCACAGCTTTGCCATCCACAAAACACCAGAAATAACATGATGCCCACTTCACTTTAAGTAATGCTACTGGAAATTTGCCAACCACTGTGGCAGACGGGGCAAAAATGATTGAGTTCCCTTTTCTCCCAAGAGATGAGCCTGCATTGCTCCAAGGCACAACTTCCCCGTGAACGTCTTGACGAATCACACCAGTTAAGCTCTATTACCCAGCTTCACTTAAAATGACGCATATCCTTGACTGTTTTGCCTGCATGACTGCAACCTACAGCCGGATCGTCCCCACTGACATCTTCGGTTGGAGCTCAAGCCATCTCAGTTCACGTGGCTCACACGGAACATTCCTTAAGAATTAATCACAATCACTGTTGAAGACTCTGGACTTATTTTTTGTCCCCTCTGTCTGACTTGACCTCCACCACGCTGTTTAATGAGGCCTGCAAGGCAGTTGCCGGTCGGACCTTGGCAGAGTTTGGAACAGTTTTGGCGCTATCACTTTGGGCCTTGGCGGTCTCGGGACGTGCTTTTGACTTTGGTGGTAGAGGGGTTGCAGGCTCCCAGAGGAAAAACTCGTGCAGGAGTGTGTTAACAGCTTCTGGACACTCCATCATGACCATATGGCTTCCTTCCTCCAATACATTTAGGAAGCCGATGAGAAGAATCTGATAGAGAGTGGGGAAAAACAAAAGCAACTGAATTTGAATGTGTCCAGGAAAATCTGAAATTTAAAACCTCTGAGTCAACAAGTTTCAAGACGATCAGTTCACGAATAACGGAATCCAGTTCAAAGTTTGAGCTCAAAATCACAAATTAATAGAAAATTATGAATCTGCAAAGCTAATATTTACATCCTGCTATTCACTAAATAGATGAAAAAATTATAAACATTGCATTGACTCATGACAGGAAGAAGTGGAATCAATCATGTCTTCAGAATAAGAGCCATTGCACCAAATCCAGACATTTGTATTCAAGGACAGGTACAACCCTACTATAACAAGCTATGTTTAGCCTGTTTACCTCTGCCATTCGCTGGTCCTCTTCAAGGGGGACAAATTTGTCGTGTATTCCATGGACTAGTAGGATGGGCA
Source organism: Stigmatopora nigra (assembly GCF_051989575.1). Classification (NCBI taxonomy): domain Eukaryota; kingdom Metazoa; phylum Chordata; class Actinopteri; order Syngnathiformes; family Syngnathidae; genus Stigmatopora; species Stigmatopora nigra. The sequence goes on from NC_135512.1 coordinate 11,392,677, forward strand.
CCGTAAGCTCAGCGTGGTAAACCTCATCCCCCTCAGGCCAGTACTGCCCGCTCATCATGGAACGCAACACAAACGCCGACACGTTGAAGGCATTGTTCTCCTTCAGCAGCCGCTTTTCCTTTGCACCCTGATGGGCAAAACCGGCCCTGCAAGCAGACATTTGGCACAATAATTCTAAATAAATGCTGAATATCTAAGTTGTAATTGCGTCAGTGAGGATGCTAATCCGTCAGCATCCTGCTGGCGGGGATTTTAGTCCATCAGCATCCTCACAATGTCTGAGGTTTCCTCATATTCAATGACTAATGTGACTGTTGGTCTGCCTTACTTGAGAAAACTCCAGCTGAGTAGCGGCGAGAGACAGTCAAGGACACATGAAGGCAGGTTGAAGACAGAGAACAGGCTGGGTTCCAAAGCTGTGGGACCACCTCCATTTATCATCACCATCTTGTGGATTTGTTCCGGATACTCGTGGGCCAGAAACGTACAGAAAGAAACACTAGTGAAAAGAAGAAAATCAGTTTACTTGATTATTGGCTCTGCAAAAGGCGGCCACCAATTCAGAGTGTTGTCCCCCCCCACCTGAACCAAAAGTTGGCTGGGATAGGCTACAGCACCCACCTTGATTGACCCTTGTGCAGTACAGAAAGTGAATGAATCATTATTGACTGATTTTAGGTGCTTTTTGTTGACAATTTCTTAATTCCTCTTGAATGAATATCAACATGTTGTCATATACTTAATACTTAATAGGTCTTCCATTCAATGATGAGCCAGCCTAAGATGAAAAACAATCGCCTTCTACTCTGTACAGTGACAATAGAAACCCTTTAAATACTGCTATGAATATCATCTTTATACTGATTGTAAAAGCATTCCTTGACCGACCAAAAAAAATCAAGTAATTCTTCCTTTGGCCAACATGCATCCTCCCAACTCTCAGAATAAGACAGTTTGTTGGTTTTAACTTTACTCATTTGTCCTGGTAATATGTCTAAAACTCAAAATTGTTATTTACCCATAAGAATGTCCAATGAGAATATTCCTCTTGCGTGCATATCGCTTGAAGATCAGTCGCATATCTTCTGCCAGGGCGTAAAAAGTATAAGCGGCGGGGATGGGTGGTGCTGAGCTGGACCCGTGTCCTGCCAGGTCGGGAGCAATCACCTCATAGCCCAATCGAGAAAAGAAGTCCAACTGGCTTCTCCAGATGTCCAGTGAGCCTCCCACGCCGTGGATGAAGAACAGAGCAACATCCGGATGCGTGCCTTTACATGATGTTATTTTCCTTTCGCAGTCAATCACCACAGTGCGCTTTAGCTTCCTCCTATATTGGTTCCGAGAAGCTTCGGCCTGCTGATTGGAATGTGTTTCGCCTCCTGCTTTCATCTCAGACGTTATGACTTTTCCAGTAACCGAGTCCAACTTGGAATCGGGGACTGGGCCAGAGTTGTTACAGTCTGTCAATTCTACCTCTATAGTGCTGTTGGGTTCCTTTTCCCCATTTTGGCAGGTCTTCAGCTCCGCCCCTGCTCTGTCACCCAAGTTCTCAATGAACAGCTGCCCATTGCAGAAGACGGAGATCCTCCGTTTGCAGCTGACGCACCCACCCTGCCCGGTGGGTTGCTCCACCGACGACCGCTCGGCGATAAGATGCCGAACACGAAGAACCCGGCCAGGTTTGACCTCGACAAATTCGTAACCGTCTGTGTTTTCAGATGACTCGATGGGGACCACGACGTTGGTTGACTTTGAAGTGAGGCAGCAAAGAAGATATTCCATGAAGCTGGTCAGCATGGCTGCATGCAAATAGACAAGTAAAAAAAAGAATTGATAAAACAGTGGAGATACAGAGAATATGATGGTAATATGATCTAAAAGGATTTTTATTGTTAGATTAGGCTATAATGTTCACTAACAATGCCTCTAATTTGGAAACAGTAGGGTAAGATACAGTACAATATTTGTCAATATTACGGTCTTTAGTTTAGGTGCCTTCCATTGATTTGGTTACCAATATGTATACATATTAACATTAGCTAAAGCAGTAAAATTTCCAAAGCAATTTTGCCAATTTTAGTGTTGAAATATTTGAGTGAAAATCATAGTTTTTAACTATACAGCTAAAAATATGATCATGTTATATGTTTTGCATTTCGGTCAACTTGACATTTATACCGCAGTAAAGAAATAGAGCAGAATAAGCTATGTCTCACTATAACCAATTTGAAAATTTACTTTTTTGACCAGGAGTGGCCTGGTGGACAAATGGTTAGAATGTTGGCCAGTTGTGGATTTGAGGATTGGATCCCAGGTCAGGACCCTCCTTTGGGGAGTTTGCATGTTCTCCCGGTTTCTCTAGGGACTCCGGTTTCCTACCAAAAACATGCAGTGTAGGCTGGTTGAACACTCCGAATTGCCCCAAGGTCAAATTTAAGTTTGAGCATGAATGGTTGTCCCTTTGTCTCCTTGTGCCCCGTGATTGGCAGGCCACCAATCCAGGGTGTGCCCTACCTCGTGCCTTAAGTCAGCTGGGATAGGCTCCAGCACCCCCCACGACTCATGAGAATAAGACGTACAGAAAATTAATGAATTCATACTTAGAACAGTTTGACATAGAAAAACGGGTTCATGGTGACAAACATTAATTTGATCCTTTTTTGGTTTGGTTCTTATGCAGCCATATTTAAACAGTAATATTATTATCATCTAGCATGAGAATTAAAAAAAAACTGCCTCCAAATTCTCTTTCACGTCCTAAACCTTCCTGGCTTCTTTCTTGCTGAATTTTAATATCACTCAGACAGCATCGGCAGCAAAAACAACAGTGGTAGGTGATTACCAGTCATGGCAACAACAGTGCACCATGCAGGGGCAGTGAAGCTGTGCTGTTGGCATTATCCGGCCTTCCTGTTACTTTCCTCTCCTGCTAGCCGGGATTATAATGTGTGTCTAACTCCACACAACACAATCTGTTGTCTCTCTTAACGGAATATCTCCCACTCTTTGGCAAGTCTTGTCTTGCCTAAGTTATATACATTGGCAAGAATATTAGTACAGTATAACTTGAATTATACTTCAAAATCAACTGCCTGAGAGGGGATTCATGACTTTTACAAATTAACTTACTACCACTTCATAATAGCAGAATACATCTATTTATATGTTGACTATATAAATACATTTAACTACCTATGTATTTGTATTTGGGGACCATATAATAACCACCTGCAAAAAAAAAAAAAAAACTTCAATGGCAGAAATTATATTGAAACCCAAGACCTTGGAACCGTGACCAAACGTTCAAACTACTAGACTACTGTCTGTTTGATTTCATACATGGTTAGTGATAAATATAAAATAAAATATATTCCATTGATAAATCTAAACCTTGTTCACAACAGCCTTTTATTATAAATGTGATGATCAACTCTGACTGAGACAGAATTGCATCTGTTAGAGGCTCACATTTCCTCCGGAGTCTCAACCTGATTGTAAAAAAAATGACCATTTAGTGTTGGTAGAATAATGTCATTGTGCAATAATTATGGCTAAAATAGAAATAGAAATAAAACAGGAAAATAGGTGATGCATCATGATGCATGTTGATCCACTCGTGTCAAGACCTTGAACAGTTATTACGCATTAAAATGCAGTATAAAAGATCAAAACAAAACAAAAAATTTAATTTACTCTGAAAATGTATCATTGATATGTTGACAGCCCATTTTTACAGTAGTGAATTTTGTGCATTTTTCAAATTATACTAACCAGAGTAAAATGAAATATTCCATACCTTCAACGCTGCCAATCTCTGAAATGAAATCCAAATTATATATTTAGATTGACTTGGTTTTCTCATGAAGCATCGAGGAAATAGAGACGCGCTATACTGTAATCTGTTACAGTCAATCCAATAATCTAATTTATCCCAAGTGCGCTCCTCGTCGTCCCAAAAGCTAAATGTTCAATTCGGATCGGTTTGGATCCATTGTTTTCTCTCTATACCCCAGTTTAGTTTTGAACTGAAAACTTTTTCAGAAGTAATCAGAACGTTTGAGGACTAATGAGCACTATTAATTCTGTATTTGCAACAGCATTGTAATCTCTTGGTTGGATCCATGGACGGGAATAGATGCCCTCTAGTGGCACAAAATAAAATTACATTACGTAAATTTCAAAGTACATTCTTTTTGCTAAATAGAGGACGATTTGGGGATATGGGTTCATTTTTTTCTGTGGTAATAGTAGAAATTATCCAAATATATTATGATGCATGAAATTCATTCGATAAAAGTATTGTATTGAGGGGGTAAAATTTGCTGTAGAATTATGAATATTGCCTGAGAAGTCATTCTGAGGGGACTTTACGGAATTGAAAGATTGACTTACTTTTGCATGCGCAAAATACATTTTTTCACAGACAATTTATTTATTTGTTGTTCGGTTGGTTGTTACTTTCCCTATGACTTCCAGACACTAAGAGGCGCTCCCAGATTGTCAGCCGCGTCTTGCTATCCGGATAAAGACACGCGTTTCCGGGGCGCGGTCTAAACAAGCGCCGATACCGTCGTATAAATAATTATGATTTCTCATAATCCAATTCATTTAAAAAGCATTCATCATTTAAGACTATTTTAGTGGAGAAAACCATCCAATTACGGTTCTCTGGTAAGAGCCTACAAGAGAAGGACACTGTTTTAAGATGGCTGCCAGTTGCTAACGTCTCCCAGTCCAACTTTTCGCATCTAGCTCTCTATACACGTGATATCTACGGAGGCCGTCATGCTAGCTCTGGAGCTCCCGAATAACCAGCTCTGCTAATTTATGGTTTTTAAGCGGCTGTTTCTCAGACCGATAAGCTCCACACGCCGCAATATAGAATTAAAATAGGGGTTTGAATTCGAGTTTTGTGTATGCGTGGCAAGCGCCACCGACTGAAAAGCCGTAATCATCTCTAATTTCGTCAAGCAGTAGGCTATTTGTAACAGTCGTAAACACATTGGCTACTACAACCACGACGTGTACGGCGGAGTCCGGAGCAGCAAACGCTACCTTCGAAGCCGGCATTCGTTGTCGCCTGCTGTCATGGAAAAGGTATCTAAAACACGAAATACCGACGCGAAGCTTGTCAATCGCGCGGGGGTCACGTTAACAAACAAAATACCCGCGAGTCGGTTGAGAGTGTTCATGTTTCACGTCATTCTTCTCATCTCTGAGGTCATCCCCCAGCATCATTCCTCTTTTAGTGTATATTGAAATGCGTGTTTTGGGAACTGCTCATGAAAAAAATAAAATAACAATAATCCAATTTTTATTTCCATCTACAGGCGGATTTCCTAAAAGGGCTCCCCGTCTACAACAAAAGCAACTTCAGCAGGTTTCATGCAGACTCTGTTTGTAAAGCATCTGTAAGTACATTTTGTTCTGCTCATCCCTTGATGTACTAAAGAAATATAAATGTATATGGTTGCCGGGGTATTTATTTCGCTCTCCTTTGCAGAATCGGAGACCCTCTGTGTATCTTCCAACACGTGAATACCCTTCTGAACAGAGTGAGTACTATTGTCAAAATTTGCAATGAATACACACGTCCTGACTCAAAACAACAAACACACTGCTTAGATAATATGCTATAAAGGCCCATCTCTTATCATTCCTACCATCATGGTCAATGATCACTCCACTTTCATTAACCCCTACCTATCTCCAAATTATTTTTCATTTCTAATTAATAAATAAATAAATAAATAAAGATAAAAATCAGTGCCTCTCAACTCCGTGACCATCTCACCACCAATACCATCTACAAGCAGTTTCCATCTGGTTTTAACCCCCCTTAACAATTTCCTCAAAATATTCTCAATCCTTGTTTTCCCTCAACATTTAGTCATTCATCTCTCAAAATTTCTTTCTTAACCAACTATTTTGTAATCAGTATCACCCCCTCGCCCTACGGTCACGTCCGATCTGGGCCCATGCAATATAAAGTTTATTCCCATCCCTTTCCTGCGGCCACTACTCCTTATTATTTACAGTCTCTCCTTCGGTCCCATCATCTGAAAATATAATATCCACTTTCACTGCTATGCAGCCACATCTAGATTTCTTCAAAACCAACCTTCCATTCTACCCTCCTCTTACTCTCTTCCTACAAGACCTCAGTTCATGGCTCCAACAATAAACAGCAGCTCAAAATTAGAATTTCTTTTAGCTGGCAACCCCGCCATGCTCATTAATTCCAACACCGTCTACTTCCATCAACAGTTTAACCATTAGTCGAGCTACTCAAGTTGCTTTAAATTAGAATATATTTTTATTACTTTTTTTTATTTCCCTTCTCCCTGCCTTCCAAGTTATTGTCACAGAGAAAACCAACATCCTTCTGCGCTACCTCCATCATCAGTGGGACAAAGAGGTGAGCATGTTGGGAAGTTGCTGTCTTTGAGACGATGCTAAGGGTCGCTCATCTTCCGTTTTGACCCACAGAACGCAGCAAAGAAACGGGAACAAGAACAAGGGGAGGGCGACAGCCCAGCGCCGCCGAGAAAAATAGCCAGGACAGACAGCCAAGAAATGAATGAGGACTCATAAGCGTGTGCGTGGGTTTGTGCGCAAGAGATAGCCAGACATAACAAATTGGAAATCAGAAACGGTATTCCCACTTCACTGACGGGGATACCTCTCATTAAGCAAGCGTCTAAGAGGGCTTCACTTTGAAGAAGTAAAGGAAATCCACACTTTGAAACATTCATAACCACTCCTTGACAATTTAAGAACCGGGGCGTAGATGCCATTTGCCGTTGGATATGTGTACTGTGTAACGTATGTCTGTGTGCATGCTGAGCTGCGCGTGTTGTGCTTTACATGTGAGGTAAGCGATTTGTTAAAAAAGGCAAGTTTCCAGTGGCCGAGAGACATGACCAGTCCAGCTTGATAAAGCGTCTCCGTTTGACTTGTGTTGCTCATTGTTCGAGTACGGCAATGCGTTTCCTGTCTGCCGAAGTGCCCCGACCCCTTTCAGAATCCCGGCCCACTCTAACAATGGTGACGTTTTTCCTCACTGTTTGAATTCACATAAGCAAGAGTGCACTGTGAAAGAACGACATGGAGTAGAAGCAACGTCCCTGTGTAGTTTTCCAGTGCAGCTCTACATTATGTTTTGGTTGCTTTTTTTTTCTTCTTATCCATCGAAAACAAAAGAATATTGCACCAACCATCCGAGTGAGGTCATTAAAGTCAAAGCTTAGTACCAGCTAGGTATGAATTTAATTGTAATGGACTACGGTTTGTGTAAATAAATGTCAAATTCATCATTTAATTTAATGTGCACTTTTTAAAAAAAATATTAGGTACATTGGAAGAAAGAACTACAATTGAGAGAAGCCTTGGTGCATAGTAGAATTGATCTTGGACTTTAATGTTTATGGCATTTATGAATCATTAGCCTTAGAGGCCTTATGACATCGTGGTTTGGATCCCGTTGTATCCCCGAATCAACTTTTATTTATTTTTTTTAGTTTGCTGATGGGTTTCAAAAAGATTGTTAGCATGCAGTTTTCATCCAGTCTTGTTATATCATTTCCATTCTTGCTCATTACAAAATGGAATAAATATATGTACAGATTTATCTGATGGGGATTAAAACAATGTGGACTGCCATCTTGCTACCCACTGTGTCGATATCCTGTCAGTTTTAGGCACAAGACCATTTTTATGCTTCTGCTAAGACTGTTCTAAAACACCTGAAGCCTTTTCCACCCTCTTGTGTGTTAGATCAGATGTTTTTTCCCCCTCTAGCTTTGTTGAAATAAAACTGAACTGGCGCCATTTGGGCTGCGTGGCGCTTCTTTCGTCATCCGGCAGATGAGTGGTTAGCACGTCAGGCTCACACTGGGGGACTTGGGTTCAAATCCAGCTCAGTCCAAATGTGTGGAGTTTGTATGTTATCTAGAGGCCTGCGTGGGTTTCCTCCCAGATTCCAAAGACACGCATGGTAAGCTGATTGGACTCGAAAAATTGACCTTAGGTATGGGTGTGAAGGTGAATGGTTGTTTGTCTCCTTGTGCCCTGCGATTGGTCTCTGGCCTGGAGTCAGCAGAGATGGGGTCCAGCACCACCCGTTAACCTAATGAAGATAAAGCGGCTCAGAAAATGAGATGAGACAATGAAGCATTCCTTGTGTTTCAAAGGTCAACTTTTAATGGAGTCAGATGGCCTAAAATACAGGTGAGTTGATGTAAACTACTAAGTAAAATGTAACTCATTAGTTGGTTTAAAAAAAAGTATATTAAGTGTTTTTCTAGCATCAACACCACAGAAAAATCACGACTATTCTACGTCGTCTTCAAAACGTGGACATTGAGTTGGGCGGACAAACCACTCCGTGCAGTGCGGTAAGCAAGCCACTGTCTTTTTCACATTCAATATGGTGGGACAATATGGGTGTGGTTATGCCGATTGTCAACGCAGCTGCCCTAAATTCGGCACATGTGCAGTGCGTCGTCATCTTCAACGACCGTTTGTGCACCTGTGTCATGTATGTGACTAGTTGGTTTAACATTAGCGTCACAATGGCCGTTTTTTCTCCATTATTGAGTCGTGTAGAATGACTTAATTTAAGCAAAAAAAGCCGAGACATGAATGGACAGTTTGTATGTTAAAGGCTCACTCAAAAATGACACCCAAAGGCATGTCTTAGTCCCCGATGTGTTGTATGTAATAATAGTTTTCACTGCGAGTGCCAAGCACCTGTTTCCAATTTGAAAATGTTCCAAAAATCATTAAAGCAACTCTCTGTTATCGTTAGTCTGCATTTAATCGCCTTCTCTGGAAAAGCACGGAACACTCACTAACTTATTTTCATTCTTTATCTTGATAGTTTATTACATTTCTTGTAAGATTTCTCTTTCCTGTAATATTTGTTTGGCATCGCTCAAATAGCTTGGTTAAATAAACTTTTCCTTGTTTAGCACTCTTGAGATGACGGAAAAGCAGACTGGGCCAGATCAAGGTAAAACTATTTTTCCCAAAAAAAAAAAACACCCTATCCTATCTATTGAATCCCCACACCCTATATATGATAACTTTTGTTTTTTTGTTGCAAGTTTTCCATGTTCAGCATCATGATGCAGCTCTTTCTGCCTGCCCAGAACACTCCCACCCCTGAGGTTACAAGAGAGGAGACTGGGCCAGACAGATAAAGGTAAATCTAGTTTAAAAAAAGCAAGCACCTAAGCCATTCTGTTGGATCTCCAGTCTCTATATATGCTAAATTTTGCTTCTTTTTTTTATCTTTGCATGCATCAGGCCCATGTCCAGACTCTGGAGGACCAGGTGATCTTCCCAGGTTGCCCACTTGAAGATGGTGCATCTCTTACATTATGTGGTGACTCTGCACTTAAGAGAATGCTGGCAGTCTTCTGAGAGGTAAATTTAATTTAGAATATCCAAGTATTCATCCAAATTAAAAGCTTTAAACATTATAATCTTAACTCAATGATGTGAAAGCAGATCTATTTTATGAATTATATTTCCATGGTGAGCTTAGGGTTTCACATTGTGAAAGCCTCCAGGTAGATTTCTGACCCTGGCAACAAATAATGGCTGAAATGTGATTAGTTAAATGCTTAAATGTGAAAACACTCATCTGGAAGCAGCAGAAGGGGAATAAAAGGAAGCTGACAGACAATTTGGAATTATTTAATAAGTATTAATGGACAAAATATAATTAACATCAGTCTGTGATTCAGATATTTTTTTAGGCCAGCAGAGAAGGCCTTACAGACCTTGACGGTCCACCATTTTTAAATAGCAAACAAAATAAGCAAAATGCATTTGTAATAGTTTTATTAACTACCAACTTCAGATCTTACAAAAATATGACAAAATAAATTAAAACATAAATAATCCAATTTCCCAGTTGTCTTTAAAATAGTTTTTGTACAGTGGTACATTGGAAGAGCATGATCTGTAAGTGATTATCAGTGAATGACGACTGATGTTGACAGCAAAAAATCTTCAATGGCAGATTTTGCGTGACGCCATTTTGAAGGTTAACCCCTTGGTACGTGACTCCATCAATTTTACTGCAGCAAAAGGATAGAATGAATACATTAAGTGCTCTATGTGTTTCTTATCAATAGGATGAACTTGTGGTTTCCCTGAAAATATGGTGACCATAACACTTGAATTGTCTTCGGTGGGTAATTCCATTGTGCCATCCCAATTCGTTAGCCCTACTAATAAGCTTTTTACGAGACTCTTTGACGTTGGGATGCGTCGTTTGAGGCAAAGATTGAAATTTTAGGCTCTTAAACGCAATCACACTTCCTGGTTTTTCCAAATTATCATAGCATCCATCATTATGCTTCTGAAAACATACATAACTTCAGAATATGCAATATTGCACATCATATACTTATTTTAGTTAATAGCAACAACAACAAAATAATTCTTTACACATGGAAAATGAAGTTCACAGACAGGCATGAGAGTCATTTAAAAAATGTTTCATAATTTAGTTATTAGTTTTTCATTTTTTTATCCTTTACCACTAAATTGTATCACATGACATTAATATTGAATGCTGTAAAGCACTGTTTTTCCAGTACAGTACCAACGCTATTGTAAGAAATGTCTAAAAACTGAAGGTGATGATCTGAAAGTAGAAAATTCTTCTGTGAAAATGCATTTTTAATGTATTTTCCAACTTATTGTTACCATGCCCAACTTTTTCTAAATCATTTTTTTACTCCATTAACTAAAAACCTATTTTCCCTTTAAATAGTACATATATCTCAATTTAAAGTTTGATTTTGATATTTTTTTTGGCAGATCCACATCACTGACCTCAGTTTTTATTCACAATTTAAACAGCATCCCATCTTTTTTTTTCAAGTTATATTCATTATTCTCATCATTGCACTTTGACATTAACAGAGAGAAAATTTGGCTAAGAATACTCAAATGAAGAAACCTTTGAATGAAGAGAACACAGCTCTACTGACAGTGAGTGTTCAGTCGATACAATGGACAACAAAGACCAATTTTTACAGGTGAGTGTCCTCTATTATTGCCAAAAACTTTTAACAGTGATAGTGATATGGCAATGCATAGGTAGAATGTCTTCCAACCCACGTTGTTATGTTTTTAAGTGAGAATGAATTCCCAACCTCTGTTGTGGCACATTGTGCCTCCTTGTGAGATAAGCATGTTTGCCACTGGTCATTATGCGAGTTCATGTTATAAAAGTGCTATGCTATGTATTCTCTTGCTCCCATGTGACTTATCTGTCAATATGAATGAACAGCACTAAAAAGATAAGACATCAATTCCAATTGTGATGTCACAACCAGAAACACTGAGGGGAAGTGGGGGCCTGTTGGTTTATTGGAGATGGTTTTTCCCAATGCCCTTTTTTTTGATGTAGTAACTATTCATTCATTTACGGAACCGATTTATCCTCAAGGGTAGGGGGGGGGTGCTGGAGCCTATCCCAGCTAACTTCTTTGAGCCAAAGGTGGGGGACATCCTGAATTGGTGGCCAGCCAATCACAGGGCAAAACAGACTCTGAGCTAACCACTCAATCCGCCAGGTCACTTGTAATAACTGAAATAGAAATAAAGAAATGGCCAGATTTGAGAGCCAATTTCTTTTTTCTACATGTAATATTTCGTTAGGCAGTAATTTTCTTTTTTGGACATGGTTGAAAGTTCATAGCGCCTTTAATCTAAAAAAAAAATAATGCAATATATTTTCCATCTGTCCTTGACAGTGACAACATTGAGACTAGGATTTTCTTTCCTTATTTAAACTAAATGTCTTGGCTCAAAGGTTGGGAAATGGTCAGTCTACACTGTTGACAACACTACTGTCAACCATCCAATGTATAAATTATTCATTCTAAAAAAAACAGTGGCCTCGTATGCTGGAAAAAGTGCACAACAGAAAGCTGCAACAAAAACATCCGTCTATTCACTGTCACGTTAAAAAAAAAAGACATTGGACCCTCCTAGCTCCAAACCAAGACTATAAGCACTGATAAAGCAATCCTTTCATGGAGCTCTGCAGAAATGAGAGCGTCTTACAAAAATACAGATTCTGCTCATGTACCGTGTGAAAGGAGGAAATCTATACAGTCCAGTTTGCATAATGATGTGAGGCTGGTTTCTCTCTCCAGCTGAGTGATGTAGCATTTAGTGCATAAGTAACGTTCATCGCTCACTAACCAAGTGTATTTAAACTGAGTTTAATGGAGAACCAACCGTTTGTGAGAGGACGTTAATAGACCAGCAATTGGCCCAAATGTTCTTTTTTTTTTTTGCAGTTCTAATTAAGATGGCTGTTAGGTATGCACGCCATGGTAAAAAAAAAAAAATGGGGGTCGTTTGTTGCCCTTCCCAAGATTAGGATAGAGTTCAAATCATAGTGTACAACCAATTTATGACTAGTAAATGTTCAATCAAAACATTATGCAGCCTGGAATCATAAAAATGGTATCTGTTCAGCACTAATGAGCCATTAACAGCAGAATTTACTAATCTATTAACTCTCGTCTTGCTTTCAATGAATCCGTAATTGGCATAAAGCTTCGACTGACCTCCGCTTTGAAAATAAAGCTGATAATCAGGACGAATACAAAGGGAAGGTTGTGTCATACTAGAAAGGGCATCATTGCTCCAAATTAAAAGAGGGTTGATATTGCTTTTCATATTTTCCACGTAAAAAGGAAGGGCCAACTATTTCACAGTTAAAAACAAGACAGTTGTCTAATATTGATTTGAGGTAATGAAAAAAAATCACTCATTTAGTTCAACTAGACATCCCCTTTACATGTTTTGTCCTTTTCCACCTTCCAGTTATTAGTTTTTCAAGTTGTTCACAATTGGTCACAGTAAAAATGAACAAATACAGCTTTTTGCTTTGAAGGTTTCAAAATATAAGAAATGCAGCTCATGCATTTCTTGATGTATTGCAGACATGATTGTGTGCCTTGCTATCAGATCCATAAATATTGGGACAGCAACACAGTTTTAATTAAACAGTGATTTGTACCTAAACTAAAAGACGTGCTTCATCTGCAAATTTCCTCTTATTTTGAGGGCATTTGAATCAGGTGACGAGTTTAGCAATCACAACGGTTTGTGGATGTGCCTCCCACTTTTAATGGACCAAATCATTGTGACAATTTCACAATCATAATTCAAACTTTTTGTATGTAACACTTTGCATATCCTTTGCAATCAGTTGTAGTCCAAGTGTGTAGAATAAAGAAAAGGAAAGACAAGGTAGAAATCTAAGACAGTTTGCATGTTTACACCGGGGCCTGTGTGGATTTTCTCTGGGTACTCTGGTTCCCTCGCAGTTTCCAAAAACATGCATAGTAGGCTGATTGGATACTAAAATGTGCCTACGTAAGAGAGTGAGTAAATGGTTGTCCAATTCAGGGTATCCCCCGCCTCTGGTCTGAAGTCAGCTGGGATAGGCTCCAGCACCCCCCCCCCCCCCCAAACACACACACACGCACACACACACAACTCTAGTGAGGATAGAAATGTTTCAGATCTACACTGTGAAGTGCCATGGAATACATTTTGAAGTATTTGGCTAAATATGAGAAGATAATAATGCGTCATAATTCATCATTTTTACCCATTGACAAATTTTAAAAAGCGAGTTTCACTGGTTTCCATTTGAACAGCCAATTGTCCCATTAAATTTGGAAGGCACATAAACACACTAGTCCTATGAATTACCTGATTTGGATGCAGATATTAAATGAGCTGAAAATATGCAGTTTAAAGCACATCTCATTCCTTTCCATTTTTTTTGTTGCAAACCACAAAAATGAAAACTGTGCTCATTTCCCAATATTTATGAAGCTGACTTTATGTAGTGGCATGAGAGGAAGTGAAGCCTATTTTGTTGTCCAGGACCACCAAAACCCTCAGGAACCTATTCCAACTGGAAATTCTACAAGAGATGTTAGTTTTGTACTAAAGAAGCTACTAAACCTTTGGGCCAGGAGGGTCCGATTCACTTGAATGTCCGTTCTCTGACCCTTCCCCTGCAGGTAATGGGACCTCATCCGGAATTCCATTCAAGTCGGACCTGGAGACCGGTCTCTCGGCGGTCTGCGACGAAGACAGTCCCTCACCCGATCTGGCCGTCGGCGCCCCATTGACACAGGTCCCCGCTTCGGATTTTCCAAAATTAAACAGTTTGCCAGGGTTGAAGGCCTTGCTGGGTGACTGAGAACGCTCCTGTGAGCTGCTACCTGATGAAGAAGATGATGCCGACCCCCCATTGGCGGCGGCGCCCGGCGCAGGAGTCGCCACGGATTCTTTCCTGTTCTCGGGCGATTTGAGGAATTTGAAGCTGAGGAAACCCGGGAGCTTTGCTTCAGTGGGTGACTGAGGGGAGCGAGCGCCACCTGAGGAGAACTTGCTCTGCATTGGGATGATCTGTTTGAGCTTCATAACGTTGTTGTTGGCCAGTAGGGAGCTGGGCCTCTTGGGTTTGTCCGACCCGCCGCTTCCGCCGGGGCGCGATTTGCCGCTGTGGCTTTTCTCGTGGTGGTGATCCCCGGAGGTGTCGCCCTTGCCGTCATCCCTGTCCCTTTCTCTGCGAGCCGTGTGCTCCACTTGCCTCTGCCTCTCCTCCTCCTCCCTCTTCTTCCTCTGCAGCTGCTGGTAGTGCTGCTGAGCTTGGCGCTCGTGCTTCTGCAGGGGAAGGCAAACACAATCGTGCGGAACTGCTGCAGCGGTAATCACTCTTGTTTTCTTTCTAAACACGGTTGCTGTTAGAACAGGGGTGAGTAAACTATCCCACAAACAGCCGCAGTGAGTGCGGGTTTTTGTTACAACCCATCAAGAGGACATCTTTTCACCAGTCTGGTGTCCTATGAGTGTAATCACTGGATGGCAGTCAGGTGCTTCTCATTACCAAGTGTTTTCTTTTTTTCGTTCTAGTCAGTTCCACCACTGAATTTTCTGCTGAAACATTGTTTGCCTTTCACAATGACAGCCACCCAATTCACTTAAATGGAGAGTAATGCTTTGAATTGTCATTTTTAGAGACATTGACATCCTCAAGGGAGGGACAAATGTTCACCAAATGAGCAGACGATCGAATGACACCAGTCCATTACAATCTAAGCATTGGGCACCCCTGTTAAAAGGACCATCTTGTCGCCATAGGCTTTTTAAGGGGTTGGAACCCTACCAAATATTTCCCATTCTACGAAAAACACTTCATTATTTACCTTAAAGGCCTCCCTGCGCTGATAATCCAGTTTAGCCATCTCCTCTCTGACCCATGTTGGTATGTCAGGAATTGCCACATGGATGACATATTTCAGGAGGATGGCAAAGTGCTGCAGAAAGACAAGCAAAAAAGCAAAACGAAAGATTAAATTTGGAAGAAAATGAACTCGTGTACATATTCCTGGATGCTACTATTTCTGGTACAACACTCTGGCTGTTTAATTCTTCCCGAGATAAGCCAGACTTCTTTATCAGGCCAGGGCAGTGCTATGGGCTGTTTACCTTATCTTATTATAGCCAGCGACAGAGCTCTAGGCTCAGAGAGCCAAAATAACTACTATATTATGAACAAATGAAAATACCTCACCACAGTCCTCTCCTTTCTCCATGTTGTTATCTCTAAAGCACGCTCCTAGCTATCAAGTACATGCAGTTGAGGCAACGGGAAGACCACTTGAATGCAGCTCAGTGAAGCTCAAATCACATCTACGCGAGCAATTTACTCGGAAGGATGACCACAACCACTGGCAGTATTTTTTATTTTTTTCCCCAAAAAAATCAGACTCACCTGACTTTCAAGTGGGAGGCCGGAGTTTGAATCTTGGTGTTTTTATTTTTTATTTTTTAAAGAAAAAAGCCTTACTATACTATGTAATGTTTTGAAGAAAAAAAGCCTAAATATACCAATATTTGTATCAGCCAAAACCATAAATACAACTGCTTTTTTTTTTAGGGAGCCTGTGGCCCAGCGAATAAGTTATTGGCCTCCCACCTCTGTAGACCTGGGTTCAAATCCTGGTTTGCCCTGCTTTGTAATTTGACCTAACTTTTCCCACTTGAAGGTACAATAAAGTACTAAGTATGATCTGGGTGTGAAAAGAGACAAAACAACAAATACTACTGCCTAATATTGGAGAGTGGTGGCCCAGTGAATAAGTCATCAGTTTCCTGCTTCTTTGGTCTTGGGTTCAAATCCAAGCACCTGCAAAGATTTTCCCAATATTATTCAGGTAAATGAATGAGATAAATTTACAAGTACTACTGCTTTCTGTCACAGGGTGGTGGCCCAGTGGATAAGTCATCAGTCTCCCACTTCTGTGGTCATTTGATCAAATCCAAGTGCATGCAAAGATTTTCCCAATATTATTCAGTTAAAAGAATAAGTCCTAATGCCTAAGTGTCTAAGTGTATAAGTCTTCAGTAGTGGATGAAGCATTTTGTCCAAAAAATGACTAAGTGTTTCAGGTAAATGAAAGAGGTAAAAGTATAAGTACTACCACTTTCTCTCACCGGGTGGTGGCCCAGTGGATAAGTCATCAGTCTTTCACCTCTGTGGTCCTGGGTTCAAATCCCAGTGCAGGCAAAGATTTTCCAAATATTATTCAGTTAAAAGAATTAATTTCTAATGCCTAAGTGTTTAAGTCTTCAGGAGTGGATGAAGCATTTTGTCCAAAAAATGACTAAGTGTTTCACCCCATTTCCTTGAATAAAACGTTTCAACACCCATGTATAAGTGGGGCACGAGTTGGTGTAGTGGGTTGCACACTCGCCTTTGCACGGAGAGAACGTGAGTTCGCTTCCCGGTGTCGGCGGTTGACTGACCAAGCAAGCGGTCGAGGGTCGGCCGAAGGCCGACCCGAGAACGCCTTTCGCACAGACAGGTCCTTCAACTGTCTTCCGAACTGCCGAAGGCAGTTCGGAATATAACCTTTTGCTGAAAAGTATGACTAAGTGTTTAATAAAAATTAAAAAGTTTTTCTTTTTTTTTCTTCTTGTTCCATTTTCCAGACTACTTGGTTCGGTGATCAGCCAAAGGTCGACAGCGGGAATCGAACCCAGGTCTCCCAGACAGGAGTCCAGTGATCTAACCTCTGCGCCACCCAAGTGACTACACTTTTCATTGTAATCATTTGAGTGTCATGACAGGAAGTCCACAGAAACAACTAAGTGAAAAAGTGTCCAAACCAGGATTCGAACCCAGGTCTCCCAGACGGGAGTCCAGTGATCTAACCTCTGCACCACCCAAGTGACTACACTTTTCATTGTAATCATTTGAGTGTCATGACAGGAAATCCACAGAAACAACAAAGTGAAAAAGTGTCCAAACCGGGAATCGAACCCAGGTCTCCCAGACGGGAGTCCAGTGATCTAACCTCTGCACCACCCAAGTGACTACACTTTTCATTGTAATCATTTGAGTGTCATGACAGGAAATCCACAGAAACAACAAAGTGAAAAAGTGTCCAAACCGGGAATCGAACCCAGGTCTCCCAGACGGGAGTCCAGTGATCTAACCTCTGCACCACCCAAGTGACTACACTTTTCATTGTAATCATTTGAGTGTCATGACAGGAAATCCACAGAAACAACAAAGTGAAAAAGTGTCCAAACCGGGAATCGAACCCAGGTCTCCCAGACGGGAGTCCAGTGATCTAACCTCTGCACCACCCAAGTGACTACACTTTTCATTGTAATCATTTGAGTGTCATGACAGGAAGTCCACAGAAACAACTAAGTGAAAAAGTGTCCGAACCGGGAATCGAACCCAGGTCTCCCAGACAAGAGACAGGTGATTTAACCACTACACCACCAAGTGACTACACTTTGTTAGTAATCATTTGAGTGTTTTGACAAGAAGTACAAAGAAACAACTAAGTGAAAATGTGTCCCAACCGGGATTTGAACCCAGGCCACCCAGACAAGAGACAGGTGAGTTAAACACTGCGCCACAACTTGGCTGCACTCTCCTTTGTCATCATTGGAAGACCTTGACTACAAATACATAGAAATAACTAAGGGAAAATGTTTCCCAACCAGGATTAGAACCCCAGTCTCCCACATGGGAGTCAGGTGAACAAACCTCTAAGCCACGAATATATGTATAAGTACATAAGTATACGTATATACATATACATATGTATATATGTATATGTGTATATATGTATATATGTATATATGTATGTGTATATGTGTATATGTATATGTGTATATGTATATGTGTATATGTGTATATGTATGTGTATATGTGTATATGTGTATATGTGTATATGTATATATATATATATATATATATATATATATATATATATATATATATATATATATATATATATATATATATATATATATATATATATATATATATATATATATATATATATATATATATATATATATATATATATATATATATATATATATATATATATATATATATATATATATATATATATATATATATATACCCTAGTTTGCACATCTTGTAAAATGATGTAATTTATAATTTTAATTTAATATCTTTAAAAAAAAATTCCAGAAAAAAATCTGCGAAGCTCTGAGTCCACGGTAGCTGAAGCGCGAAGTAGCGAGGGCACAGTGTATTAGCCAGTTGTTCTCCATTTCACTATCGTGACTTTAACATATGTTTGTTCTTACTTTGTCATGAAATAAAAAAAGGCCCACCCAAAATTAAACTTTTACTCCAGTGTGACCAATATCTGTTATTTTCCTCTTCATTGTGTATCTTTAGCTGGTGCAACTTATACTCAGGTGCAACTTATAGTCCGAACAATACGGTAACTGAAGTAGGGTTTTTGTACCTCGAGGATGACAATGGAGATGATGGCCATCTCAGGGCTCAGCCAAGGGAAGAGCCGCTGTAATTGACCGCATTGACCAATCAGGTAACAGTTCACAATGATGGCAATCAGACCCATGGCTTCCATTGCAGACTGCAGGATCAGAGAAGAACACATACAGAACCTCTCAGATATAAAACATTTTTTTTAAAGAGGACTCTTGGAAGTTTTTTGTTCTAACCTGCCACTGGCCGATGCTTTCAACCCTGAGACCAAATGGTCTCTGCAGACCCGTGCAGAGCTTGAAGGCGTCGCTGCGGATCTCAATGATGTTGTTGATAAGCGCGCACATGGCGGCCAGAGGGAAAGCTGAGGAGAACAGCACCACGTAGCCAAACTGGACAAACATTTCTTGGTAGTCCTTGAAAGTGTCCTGCGAAAAGAGTGTCTCTTGTGACTCCATATTAAGTTACAACATACCCTTGCACACCACATGAATATTTTCCAAGAACGTAAAACAAACTGCCGTCTAAAACTCCCCCTTTGGATTACTCGTAAACAGAGTTTTAAAGAAAAAAAACTATCTGAAATTTTGTGAAAGTTGCTCTCTTTTACCATATAAGTCTGCATACAGCTCTCTATCTCTGCCGGAGTCAGTGTGTTGTTTTCCTTCACTTCAGGCGGGTCAATCCACGATTCTCTCTTTGTTCTGGTATCGGGCCGCTCGGTGCTGCGGCCTCGTCTCCGATTTCGCAATGATGTGCCGCTCTCGCTCCTGGAAGCAGATCCAGTGGTGCAGGTGGCTGCAGCATAGTTGATTCCTTCTGCTGCACAAGCCACCCCTCCCCCAGCTGCCTCCTTCACATCATGGATGCCGTTATCGAAATCATCATCACACACTGAAAACACAGAGGGTGGCTCCATTCCTTTATCTGCCATTGTTGGACTCCCTTCCTCCATAAAACTACTGTCCAAAGGG